>NC_060269.1:45575144-45902747 GCF_021613505.1 Equus quagga | reverse complement strand
TTCCCTCTCTCTCTTTCATTCAAGCACATTCATACACACACATGCCCACAGATTCCACAAGTGACTCATGTTTACCTCTATGGGAATACAAAAATCAACTCCAGCATTCCAAATGAGAAAATAAATGGACGTGAACATTCAAAGTTGGAACAGTGTGCTCTACAGAAGTTTTTATTCAAAGGATGACAGGTCAGAAATACCTGTGCAAGATTTTAAAAATATATTCTTTTAAATGCTTTTTCATATTTTTTAATTTGGCATTGTCTTCACCTCTTTGGAGTAGAAGAGAATTACTTTGACTTAAATTTGAGAGAAAGAGAGAAGATTCGGTGCCAGTGGATGATGTGGTTAAATTTTAATTATTTCTTTATTTGTTGACTTGCTGTTGTTTGCTGCTTCCACGCACCTCGATTTATATACTGTAGGAAGTAGGGTGTAATAATATACATGGCACTCAGCTGTGTGTGATGTCATGTTTGAGTTGTTTTCTTCTAATAATTACTGTGACCCCAAAGTGACCCAGAATCCTTGGGTGCTCTTAAGAAAAGAGGATATCATTACCATAACCCATATAACCAGAGCAATGGGAATCTGAGAAAACAGAGAAAGGAGACGGCTTTGGAAATTGAAACTTTTCCTACAGGCAGGGGAGACATGATTCTCTGAAAGCCACAGTTTCAGAGAAGAGAACACAGGACCAAAATAAGCACATTCCCCAGACTAATGACCATACACCATGGAGAAAGCCACATAGCCTAGACTAAAGCAGCATTTAGTCTGTCCCGTTGAGTCCCGTCCAAAGCGCCTGAGGTAGCTTATGGTAAGTGACTCTCAAAGGCCTCATGTCAAAGGCCCCAAACAGCATGTTACTAGTGTTTGCGTAAATGGAAATACATGGCCTTCAACAAACAGAATCCAAATTTCTCTTTAGCCGCATCTCCTATTTTTCACCAAAAACTCAGCCCTATCCCAGATTATTCTCTGATAAACCTCTCCTGTTCATTTTACCTCCATCTCTTTGTCCAGGAGCTACTGACCTGAAATACCTGCCATCATTCTTGTCTAAATCCCAACCATTTTCAAGGTTCTGTTTACACTTCATTGTGGGTAAAGCCTTCCTCTACTACTAAACCTGAAAGGATTCCTTCCACCTTTAAATTCCTAGAAAATTTTGTGTGAATAACCTTTCTTATTGTTTAGATACAGTCACATCTAACTCTCTACTACTTTTTAATGTGTCTTGTAAACTTGTCTCCTAAAATATAATGTCTACCTTTAAAGAGTTTACAATAAACAAGCTCCTTAGGGTCAGAAACAGTGCTTTGCATGTTCACACCTACCCTTAGTGTTTAGTCTTTTGTTGCTCTGAGAATACACCAGGTGATCGATCACCTTTTGGGAGTGACAAATGTTAATAATAAACCCTGGTGATCCATTCCTCCCTCAAACTCAACACCTGAGTCATTTTAGACGGATAAAGATCAAGCAGATTTTTAAAGACTTCCCAAAGGTGAATTTTCAAAGCCTTGTCTGATCTTTGCTGTTCATTTGAAAACTACCTCCACAGTTGGCCTTACTTCACCTCACCACTCCCTGCAGATCCAGGCCAAGTCCTCCCAAATTCCTCTAACTCAGTGGTTCTCAAACAGGAGCGGTTTTGTCTCCCAGGGAGTATTTGGCAAAATCTGGAAACATTTTTGATCTTCACAACTGGAGATGAGCTACTTGTAGCTAGTGGGCAGAGGCCAGAAATTCTGCTAAACATCCTACAATGCATGAGCCAGCCCCTCACAACAGGGAATTATCTGTTTCAAGAGGTGGGTAGTGCTGAGGTTGAAATCCTCTGCTCCAGCTAGAGTAATCTTCCCATCTTCTAAATGCTTGAAGTACCATGTCTCTCCCTTCCTTATGGGAACTAGTAATCTTTACTTTGTAATTTGGTGAGAAGGGATCATGCCTTCATTGTCTTTTGATCCCCTTGTTCTCGGTACTTAGCACCATGCTGTATGCTTCCTTCTAGCTCCAAAGATCTCCAGCAGACCCCAGAACAAAAAAGCAGACCCTCAGAATAATAATACCTAACATTTATTAAATGCTTGCTCTCTTCCAGTTACCTTAAGTGCTTAACAAGGATTATCCCAATTGATCCTCCAACAAACCTATGTGATAGGAACTGTTATTTTACAGATGGGAAAACCAAGGTGTTAGAGAAGTTCTCTTGTTCAAAGTCACACAGGTAATAAATTAAAGACCCAATATTCAAACACAAACATTCTGACTCCAATGACCATCTTCTTAACCAATGAACTATACCATTTGTACTCTACTAATGTTTGAAATGTAATCTTCAAGTAAAGACCTCAGAATTTTTGGTAACAAGGTTAGGAAAAGTATATTTTCAAATAGAAGTGAACAAATGCAAGAAAGCAGGTCATTTTCCCAACACATTAACCAGATGAACAGTGTCAAAAAAATAAAACTTGTTTCTGATAAGCTGCATCTATCACATATGATAGATGGATCTTCCATTTTGTAGCAATTATGTCAAGCTCTGCATCTATAAAGATGTATAAGACACAGTCCGTGACCTCAAGGAATTCCTGGTGTATTAGGAGAGAGAAGAGATTCAGCAATTTCAACCTTCTGAGGCTAGTACTCTGCTAGGCCTGTGAACAAGGTGTTATGAGGAACTGCGTAGAAATAGAGAACAACAGCCTCTCTCAGTCTGGGAAAGTAACACTGCAATTAACTCAATGGAGTAGAAGACAAGGAGGCTGTGCCAGCGAAAGCAAAAAACATACGGACGGGCGTATGGATGCATATGCTCTTGAAGGAACTGCAAGTAATTCATCTGGCCAAGTGAAAAGTTAAGTATAAATCAGTAGCAGGAGAAAAATTTTGAATAGAGAAGAGTCAAATGATGAGGCACCTTGTTTGTGAAGCTGATTGTAATCCTCAAGGCGATGGGTTGAGGATTCTTAAGTAGGAGAGTAGCATGGTCAGACTTGCCCCTTTCAAAGGTTATCTGGGGACCAGAGTGCAATGCACATTCTAAGGGGACAAGACTAAAGAAAGGGAAACTGGTTAGGCATTTATTGTAGCAACATAGGCAGGAAACAGTAAGGGCCTGAACAAAGACAGTGGCCTTGGAGGTAACAGGTAGTGTCCTACCAATAAACAGATGTTCCTTACCTGAATTATTTCCTAAAATTTACAGTGCAATAGGCCTCACCATCAAAACAAAGTACTTATGCACCATCATAAATATTTTGCTCTTCAGCTAAACATTCAGCACTTCTGTGATTGCCCTTGGACTTCGCGACAAGGCTAGACCTTGCTTTCTAAAATTCCCAGCCAAAGCAGCATTTCATGAGAGATGTTAAAGGATTTAACAGTGGGTAAGATTCTCATGTTTTAAAGAATAAGGAGGAATCAGTAACAAATTCTAAATTGCCCACACACACCAGACCTATGGCAGGCCTTCAATAACATTGGTTGAACAAATGATCTAAGAACTTCTTCCTTGAAGTTCTCGATAATGTTCAATCTAAATCTTTCATACCATAGTTAGAGTTCATTTGGCCTTGTTTTGTATTATTTCCTCATATTTTAGAAGTCACACATATATTTATCTACCTTGATTTTAGCTTTTTGCAGTAATTTATTTCTAACCCCAAATTAAGAATTTTCATTTCTGAAAGCTTACACCTTAAAAAAAAAAATGTAATTCCCTTTGAAGACTAGTAATGCTAAATGTGCTCAGATATATCTGACAGAAATAAGTGCTAAAACACAGGAACTACTTAAACTGGATACAACCACATTGCATTCATTCTGCCTCCAATAGCCTAAAATAGACAAAGAATCTTCCTTCCCCACGTCTTAGTGTGTATAGCATTTCCTTGGGGAAACCTTGTACAACCTTCTAGGTAAAGTTAGGTACCTCTGCTGACGCTCACCAGCGCCCTGTACTTCTCCTACCCTAGCACTTCTCACCTTTAGGAAAATGCTTATTTAATTACTGTCCCTCTTTCTCTACTTGCCCCAGAAATACACTGAGGGCAGATTCTGGAGTGGCCTTCTTTATATAACTACATTCCCAGCAGCACCAAGCATAATGCCTGACACACAGAAAGTGCTCAGTAAATATTTGTTCACTATATGACATAATCTGCTCAGTTATCCATCCAGGCTATTCATAAGAGATGCAAGGTGGAAAAACAAACATGAATCACGGCCCGTGGGGAGTGAGGCTGTCTTCTAAGTTGGGGGGAAGATTTACTCTTTCTGTACATAGTTTTTCAATGGTTTGGATTTTGACATTGTTTGCAGGGTGTTTGCATAATGTAAAGCTTTTTTTAATTAAAAATTATAAAATATTTTTGAATTCAGTAATAAATGGGTTTTTTTCTTCTATTTAATGGACGTCTGAGAGAGAAAACAGTTGGAAAACAGAAAGAACATTTATTGATTCATAAATACTAAGAACCTCTTAATTGCCTAAGTATGATTGGACATAATTGTTAAAAAGCATTTCTTCCTTGAAGACATTTCAGTTTTAGAACTATCACAGCAGTCATTTTAATTCTCCAGTGTTCCTGAAGTAGGCATTCATTTTGTATTTATTAAGTGGAATAGATGGGACAAAAGCATTATCTTCAATGGCATTGCCTCGTTGAAAATCCTTCCTAATACATGTGTGTGCAACAGTCATCAGAAGTTCACCGCAGCCCATCAGTGTCTGGGAAAATTTTTCTTAATCCAATCAAAAGTAATTAAATATCTCACCAGTATCTGATAATTGATTAAGGTTTTATTTACTGCTCTTTTTCTAACAAAATATAACTTTATAATTCTAGCACTATACATGCATCGCTCACCTGGTATGTCCCTTACTAAGAAATCATTCTATATGAGTAGCAATTTGGATTTCAAGTAACAGAAGACCTATTAAACTTCCTTTTAAAAATAAATAAATTTTATTATTTCACAAAATAAGAAATTGGAGGCAGAGTGTTTTTGAGGGGGATTCTTGTTGTGTTTCCCCTCTGCTACCCTCAGCATGGTCACTATTCATCTCAAATATGACTTCAGAAGCTCTAGGCAAAATACCTTCAGTCAGCAACCTGCAAAGTTCAGAAAAAGAGTAGTTCCTTTCTTTTGCCGAAATAACTTTCTAGGCCCAAGATGGAGCCGCTCCTGCCCAGGGTGGCATGTCAACAAATCAAAATTTAGATGACTTTCATTTCCCTGTAAATGTTCCACTTAACCAGAAACACAATATATCCAGTCAGCCAATCACCAAACACCAAGCCACCTCTAGGCTGTATACTTATGTCCTTGTTCCTTCTCACTCCAAACTAGGTTGCTATGTGACCCCAGCCAATCAGGTATTTTTTATTTTTCATTATTGTTTATCTTACAAAAGCTCCCTGCCTTCCATCCCATTTTTCAATTCTCCAAATAGAGACTGCTCGCTTTGTGAAGTGTTAAAATTTGTTTGTATCACCTAAATTGTCTTCTTTAATCATTTTTTAACACCTTGGGCCTTTTTTCTTCAGAGAAAAGAAAACTTTCTCAGAGTATGCCAGCAGCCTTCCCCAGTCATGCTCATTCCTGAATGAATCATTGGCAAAGGGAATGGAACTGCTAGAGTTGCCTTTTACTAATCAGCATGACACTTGGTGCTGAGGAGGGACCTCTCCTCCTCCCCCAGTAAATGGTTGCTTGGTATCTGGAAAATTTCAAGGTTCTATTTGCAAGGATAGGAGATAATGGGAACTTGATAATCAACCAAATGTATTCATCCCATGTGTAGTTTTTCTCTGATTTGCCCATTTTAAGGAATAGAATCATGATCATGACGATTGGTAGAGGTTCAGTCCAATTAGGTAATTATCTTTAGTAAGAGCAAAAAGGATTTTTTTATTCACTAACTTATTCAGTGTGTTTAAAAATGAACTAGGTGCTAGAATAATTGATAAATACATGGTCCCTGCTCTCATGGAGTTTCCACTGTAACAGAAGATACTGACAAAATGCTAGCTAACAAATGAAAACATAACCATATTTGAGATCAATGCTATGACAGGTGAAATCATAAATAGTAAAAAGATAATATGGGGAGGAAGCACTTTGATTCAGTGGTTCAGACGTCACTAAGGAGCTGATATCAAGCCTGTAGATGACAGGAAATGAGTGTAGGACAGACACCCTGAGCAGAAGGAAAAGCATGTAAAGGTTTTGCGAAAGGACAGGGGCCATGACGTGTGAGAAGAGACACTTCCTCCTCTGACTCAAGAGAGAAGAAAGCAAGGAAAGAAGAGCCATCTCCAGGTAAAGATAAATGGCAACAATTGAGGGGTTCCCTTTGAAGAGTGTTGAGGAGGAAAAATTTTTCCTTCTTCTCTTCTAGTTCATTGGCTTGTCTAATAATTAAATTGACATCACAGAGATTAATAGGAGAAAAACAAATTTAATTACATATATACAGGAGCCCCACAAAGACATGAGGCTCAAAAGCAGTTACACAACTGAGGCTTATATACCATCCCGAGCTAAGGAGAAGGGGGTGGGAGTCTGAGGCTTCAGTGGGGAGGAAGACAATTCATAGAAAGATGAGAAGAGAAAATATTTGGTAAACAAATGTTTGCTATACCAAGCAGATAAGTCTTTCCAATATAAAGTGTTGTCTTTGATAAGAGCTCTCTTTGTGATATAGACCCCCTATCTAAATGCTTTTAGGCAGTTAAGGGAGAGGTAAAAAGCTTTTCCTGGGTCTGCTTGGTCTTAATTGCCTTCAGCTCAGAACAATCCACATGCTAAAGTGGCACATTTTTGGGTGGCATATTCTGCTCCCCCCCCAATAGGTTCTATCTCTTTAGTGAAATAAGACATGGGGTGACTTGCCTTAGTACATCGTCATTAACAGAAGCCAAGATAAACCCACTAAAAAGAAAGGGAGAGGGGTATTGAAAAGCTCCTCGACGGGAGGAAAAATATTTTTTTCCTCTATCTTTTTAAGTTCTCCACTGGAAATCTTGTAACGAAAGACAGATGAACAGCATACGAGTTTATTTAATATAAAAGAAAAGCATACAAATTTATTTAACCTAAGTTTTACATGACATAGGAGCCCTCCTAAGGAAATGAAGTCTTGAGGAAATAGAAGCCTGAGTGTTTTTATGCTAAGTTTGGTGCAGAGTGGAAAGTCATGGGAAGACATAACAGGACAAAGGTGATCTGTGTAGTAAACTGGGAGAAAATTCGCAAGGCCTGTCTGTTCAGATCCCTCTCTGTGTTCCTTCGCTTCCTCAGAGACAAGGTTGCTCCATTCCTCCAAGCATAGGGAGGGCACCTCTCACATGAAGGCTTTATGACCTGCTTCAGGGGAAGGTCAGAAAGTCCTTCCTGCACCTGCCATTTCTCAAATGCCTTCAGCTTGAAGTATTCAATATGCCAAGGTTTTCGATGAAGCTTCAATATGCCATATTTTGGGGTAATGTGTCCTGAACACCATCATTCCTGTGGCAGCCTCATTCTGTGGGTTTTCCTGCAGCAAAACAGGGCAGCCCTGAGGATCTAAGGAAGTAGAGCTAGGAACTTGAAAGATAACAAGATTCTCCCAGACTTGCCTGCTCCCCAGGCATCCGCATTACTCTCTCAGGCTTTCTCCTTGTAAAGTGTGACATTGCTATAGGCAACTCTGCAGGCAAAAGTTTACAATCCCACAAAAGAGAGAAAATGATAACTCCCTATCACTTCCATCAAAACAAAACAAAAACAAAAATAAAACCAGCTTGGTGCATCCCTGAATCACTCACTGTGGCCAGGAAAGTAGAGCACTGTTATTGACTCACTGTGTCAGGTGGGTGGAGTCTGTCATCCAAAGGAGAGGAGAAGGGTGTTGGGCACTGACAAGGGTCACTACATGTGAGCTCTTCCAAAAAATAACTCAAATGTGGCTGATAATTAAATCTACACTAGATAAAAAAAATCACTTCAAGGGCCAGCCCCGTGGCCAAGTGGTTAAGTTCACACACTCCGCTTTGGTGGCCTGAGGTTCACTGGTTCAGATCCTGGGTGCAGACCTACACACCATTCATCAAGCCATGCTGTGGTGGCATCCCACACAAAAGAACTAGAAGGAGCTACAACTAGGATATACAACTATGTACTGGGGCTTTGGGGAGGTAAAAAAAAGAGGAAGATTAGCAACAGATGTTAGCTCAGGGCCAATCTTCCTCACAAAAGAAAAAATCATTTACAATTAATTTACGTAAATAAACAAAAATCCTCTACAATTCCAGTACTGAAGTCTAATGCATCCCACAAAGGAAGAATTGATAAAGCCTTAAGCCAGTTGCAGCTTGGAAGTGTCATTGCAAATAATCCATAATCAATCTATAAATCAAACTTTGGGGTGAGTTTATTATGAGCCACATCTGAGGACTACAGCCCAGGGGAGTTTCTTTCCCCTAGGAAGGAAGCATACCCAAGAAGTGGGGTGTGCAGTGTGGTTATATGTAGTCTTGGAACAAAGAGTATACAGCACATATGACAGGAACGTCCCTTTTACAACAGTCACAAGATGGCTTGACTAGCACAGCAGGTCAGTGGTCACAAAGTGAGCACAGCAGACTGGTAATTAATCCTTAGTTTCCAGGAAGAGATGCTTATCCTTAAAGAAATGCCACTATGGGGGGAAGTTACATCCCTATCTTTAGGGGCATCATTCTAGTCTTTGAGACATAGTAAATGTTTAAAGCAGATGTACAATGTATGCTCCATGTGCCATATCAGGCCTTTTGGAAAAACAAGGTCAATCTGAATTAGCTTTAATCCAAATGCCTTCCTCACATACTCCAATATATCCTAGTGCTTTGCATTTATCTATCAGGGAATAGGGTTCCCACACCTATTTGGAAACTGTCCTTTCACTGTGCTGGTTCTATGAGGCTAACTTATCTCATTTTATGTTCCAGTTTATCCCAGATCCACACCAGTCCTTACCAGAATTTTCCCTCCCTGTGTCTATATGCAAATGCTCAAAATTTCAAGGTTTTTTTTTTTTTTTTTTTTGAGGAAGATTAACCCTGAGCTAACATCTGCTGCCAATCTTCCTCTTTTTGCTGAGGAAGACTGGCCCTGAGCTAACATCCATGCCCATCTTCCTCTACTTTATACGTGGGACGCCTAGCACAGCATGGCTTACCAAGTGGTGCCATGTCTGCACCCGGGATCTGAACCTGCGAAATGCGGGCCGGGGAAGCAGAACGTGCACACTTAATCACTGAGCCACCAGGCCAGCCCCTCACCGTTGGTTTTTACTCTAGCTATTGCTGCTCCTAATTGACTACTCCACAAATTTGTGCAAAGATGAAACAGGACAAAATTATACATAAAATCATGGAAATGGTCAGGCTCGATCTTTATCACAAATCATACAATCCACATGAAATTTGCTTAGTTTCTATTTAAAGTGTTAATAGTTTTTCTAATAGAGAAAGACCTTGAGACTAACTATAAAGTTCAATTTCAATTCAGAAAGCACCACCTGCAGAGTCATTATGAGACGATGCAATTCAAAAAACCAAGCAAGCATAGCAGTTACTTTGAAAAGCAGGAGACAGAACTGAGAGGTCAGATTCTCACTTGCTATTTTTCTCCCGCGCTGCCTTTACCCATGGTATTACAGTTTTCTATAAGCATATTTTCCAAAAAATTTCAGTCTATGGCTTCAACATTTCAACTGTATTCACAAACCTTGAAATCTAAAGGCTTAGCTTAAAAATGTAAAATAAAATCTCAAAGTATTAAAATATTTTACTACTTATCCTCTTCTGCTGCATGACTTTCTTTAAAAGTGAACAGAATTATTTGCATGTTTGGAAAAATGTCAAACAAACCTTGAGCAATACAGAAAATACGTAACCCATACTACAATGAAGAAAAAATTTCCATTTTTCCTGATTATGGCAAATTCATGATGTAACTCCATGCAGTCTCCATAAATGGTTAAACCTTTTGGTTAAAGGAAGTATTTATTGGTTGTTCTCTTCAGTACATTAAAAATGGTTCCCTGCACCTTTAACTGTTAATTAGCTCAAGTATTTGGTTCAGAAACCACAGCCCTGTTTAGTGTGACCTCACTGGTATGGCATCTGGGCAATTATCTTTGAGATAATGAGCCTTTTCATCCATAACAGAACAACAACCTCTCACTTGGATTGCAAAAGATCAGAGGCAATCTGCTGCACACCAGGGTGCCTGCCAACCCCTTTGTATCACACCTTATTTTCAAACTAACCTCTCACATTCTGAATTAATTAAAGTGTTTTCAGATTAAAAATTAATGAATTCAATTTAGCATCATTTGGGGGGATAATAGGCACAAAATATCATCCAAACAATGTTTTGGTTCCTAATACCGCAGCCTAAAAGGAAAGGAAAACTACATTGCTTACAGAATTTTCTGACAGATCCCGATTTGGGTTACTCAGGAAAAGAAAGCCTCAGAAAAGATTTAGTGATACAATGTGGTAAATGCTCACTTGGCATTTTGATATACTCTAATGTCATTCAAAAATTAATTTGGAGGCTACCAAGTTTCTATCAGGTTGTGATGATGTTCCTAACTTTTACCATCAATCTCTCTTCCTTATTCATTTTCTTCTTTGCCTCCTCACCTATTCTTCAACACTAAATGTATCTCATCTTCTTAGGTAACACTAAATAAATACAAAACCCATTCCTCAAAGGGTTAATCACTCCTCGGAGATGTGTTGGAACCTCATTTTTTTAAAAGGCTCTCTTCATAAGGAAGTTTGAGGTGAATAGATTCATGTAGGTACATTGCTAAAGAAAAAATTATTCAGATACTTGTTAAAGACATTAAGGAAGACTTTATCCAAAAGGGGTAGTGCACGGGGAGCTCTGCAACAGAGGAGAGAGATTGGTCTCAACACTGAATAGAACAAGGACAAGAGGAGATTTATAACCAAGGAGCAGAATGGGGTCAGTGGATAGAAAATTACTAAGAGGAAACATAAAGGCTAGGGAGATTCTTTTTTTTTTCTTTTAAAGATTTTATTTTTTTTCCTTTTTCTCCCAAAGGTACATAGTTGTGTATTTTTTAGTTGTAGGTCCTTCTAGTTGTGGTATGTGGGACGCCGCCTCAGCATGGTTTGATGAGCAGTGCCATGTCCACGCCCAGGATTTGGACTGGCAAAACCCTTGGCTGTTGAACCAGAGCACATGAACTTAACCACTCGGCCATGGGGCCGGCTCCTAGGGAGATTCTCGGTAGACCAACTCAACAGGATTCTTGCTCAAGGAGCATCTGGGTTATAAGGTACAGAAGGTAAGGGATGAGGAATTTGATTAGATACGGAGGGTAGGAAATTTTTGATAAACTGATGTAGGGCAGGAAGAACTATTCCTCTATCCTCTAGGTCCTTCTGGCTGGTCTAAAACTTTAATTGACATGAGGCAGAATAATGGGAGAAAATCAAACACATTTAATAGCATGTATACATGGGAGAAATCTGGGAAAACTGAGTAACTCACCAAAATGGCTGAAGCCACCACCTTAAATACCATCTACAGCTAAAGACAAGGGAGGATGGTGAGGGTAGTAGTTTGGGACTTCAAAGAGAGGAAGACAGTTCACATGGAAATGCGAAAGCAAATGTTTGATAAACAAATGTTTGCCTTACCTTGCAAAAACAGTGAGATGTGTGGAGGACTCTGATTAAATGGGCCTTGTTAGGTTCTTCCCTATCTACCATACCTAGTTTATATTATACTATAGTTAGCTTATGGTATTAGCTTCTTCCTGGAACAGGCCTTCTACCTTACATTCTTTTGGGCAGTTAGAGGGGAAGGACAAAGTTTCTGAGTCTTTTGTTCTTAAAAATAATCGGGGAGGGCCAGCCCCGTGGCCGAGTGGTTAGGTTCGCAAGCTCCGCTGCAGGCAGCCCAGTGTTTCATCAGTTTGAATCCTGGGCACGAACATGGCACTGCTCATCGAGTCATGCTGAGGCGGCGTCCCACATGCCACAACCAGAAGGACCCACAACTAAGAATATACAACTATGTACCAGGGAGAAAAAGGAAAAAAATAAAATCTTTTAAAAAAATAATAATAATCAGGAGCCAGCCCCATGACTGCGTGGTTAAGTTCACATGCTCCACTTCGGTGGCCCAGGGTTTCACGGATTCGAATCCTGGGCACAGACATGGCACCGCTCACCAGGCAATGCTGAGGTGGCATCCCATATGCCACAACTAGAAGGACCCACAGAAAAGAATATACAACTATGTACAGGGGGCTTTGGGGAGAAAAAGGAAAAAAATAAAATCTTTAAAAATATTAATAATAAAACCAAAGAAACACGTTTTAGGGTGGAAAATTCTGATCCCCACACTGACTTAGTGGATTCATGCTAAAGCTGAACTAAGATAGCCAAGGACAGAACTCAGGATTGAGGCCCAGTCGGAAGAGGGCTCAAAGAAGCTTGACTGAAGTTTGGTCAAAGGAGAGACTCTTTTTGAAACTAGTGGACAGTCAGCCATTAATAATTAGGTAGCTAGTAACTAACATTTTTTCAGGCAGTTATCAATTGTAGCTTTTAGTTGTTAGCCCGCCCATCATTAGCTGTGTGGCATATTTTTAAAGTCATGTAGATAGCCAATGTATTATCCAACGCCCACTAGGCTCCTCATAGATAACATCCCTGATGCTTGGGTCACCATGGTAACATTTCCATTTTTTTCCTACAAACTAGTTTTTATCTCTAACGTGAATTTGATTGACCACTTTGGTCTGCTGTGCAGTACTGTTCGAAGTTGATTTTGCAAACGAAAGTAACAACGTAAATCAAGATGATTGTTGTGACCATACTTACCTGTAGAAAGGTAAGGATTAGTTCTCTGAGACAGACATTCTTGGCCTAGGCCATCAAAAAAAGCTGTTCCACCTGTATATGCACACCACATCACACTGCCCGGGACTCAGTGCCTACAAAAGACTGGCGCTCAGCCCTAGCAGATTCAGCATAAATTATGAAACTTCAGGTGTGCCAGAAGGCAAATCAGTGACAAATGACCATACATATGGCCTCAACTGATACATTTTTATACCACATTTAAAGATATTTTTCCTGTACCTAAACTAGAAAAATATCTGGCACTGATTTTGCCCTTGATGAGCCTTAAATCTCCTAAGGGAGGAAATTGGAAAGAGAGAATGGAGAGAATATTTTTCTCTCTCCATATTGTAAGAAGTGTGTTGCTGTTAGTCTCCTAGATGCAAGCGGAAATTAGGAATTAAAGTCAGCTGGAATAATGATAATGCATCTTAAAAATCACACCTAGAAATCTAGCTGATTAAGTCACATAAAATTCATATAACTTCTTTGCCCTTTTAAGAAAACTTGTTCCTGTCATCAGCTAATCTAATAAAAGGTTTTTGCTCACATTAGAAGTTATTTATATGCTTATTTTATAATTCTAAAACATGTGGCAGTAAAGTACACGCATAGCATAAAATAACTGGAAAATGTTAATAGTTGATTAACCATTAAATTTAAAAAGAGCTATGGAAGATTGATTCTATTTTAATGCAGTAAATTTAGAGTCTTCACTGAGTTTCATTTCTTCTTTTCTAACAATAAATTCTTGCTTTCAGCTATTATTTTTAAAGACCATTGAGTTGAACCTTGTAGGGGTTATAGCTTGGTATTTTATGGGACTTTTCCTTTGAGGAGGTCAAAGTACGGGAATTGAATGCTTTACTCACTTATATGAAGCTAGGCAGGAAAGGAAAAAATACAGACTGAAGTCAGGAAATTCAAGATCTGTGGCTGAAAGCCATGTTCAAGTGATACAGGGAACAGGACCAAATCTGGCTTATATGTGATATCAGACTTTTTGACAGGTAACTAGGTTTTACAGGGAAAAAAAATCTGTGCAATATTAAGTCAGATTAACATTCATTCTATGATATTCCCACAATGGGAAATACTGTACAATTATTTTCATCCCACCTTCCACATCTCTCCAACCCTCTTCTATAAATCTCCAAGGAAACCCTGGGCCTTGAAGTCCATTGCCCTTGTGAATAACTCAAAATGTAAGCCCCATGGTTATAGGTAAAAATCATAGTTTACAGATATCACACTAAAGTTAATTCCTATGGTTAAAAATAATTAATACTGTACTTAGATTTCCTGGTCTGAGTACAATGCTCACTGGAAGTTTGTAAGTCATTATTTACCAATTACTAGACACTGAGGTTATATTAGTACGTTAGTATGTTGAATAAGCCAAAAATAACACCTTCCAGTTCTTTCCATCACCAATCAAGAAACCTCAGCATGACCACAGCCTCCTTCCTTATGCCTAAAAGACATGTTTTAACTCTTCCCACTGTCACCACCCTGGTCCAAGCCCCCATCACTGCCTCCTAGAACTATGACAATGGCCTCCTCATAGGTCTCCTTGTTCTCCTTGTTTCTCTCATTATCTGGATGTCAGAATGATGCTGTATCCTTATTGACCTGCTAATCCCCAGAAAATAGTCCAATCTCTCCGTAGCTGTGAACATAATCTCCTGTTTCCTTTACTTCCCTCAATTCCTTTTTAAAAAAACAACCAATAACTAAGAACAATGCATAGCTCTACTCCTTCTAATCTCAACGAGGCTAACCAGCACTCCATGGTAAACAGAAGTCCCTCTTCAGCTCGGTGCTAGCTAAATTACCCTCCCTATACAAGCATTCTCACTAATCCAGTGGCATTTCACTCAGACGGACTATACAGATGGGTTGATTTGTCAGAATGTGATGACATGTCGTTTTCCTTATTGAACCAGAAAAATCTTTGCCAGAAAGGGGTCTCTGCATTTCACTGAGTGTGATATTAGAAAGGTGTAATATTGCTATAATAAAAATGGCAACTTTGGACTGCAGTGTATCATATATTTAATAGTGACTATGCAATCTTAAATAATGTAAATATTTGACATAGATTAAAACAAAACTATCCCGAGCTCTGAAAAATCTTATTTTTTAGAAAAAAAAATTATTTTAATCTTTTTGATATTCTTTAGGCAATCAGCATTTAGGATTTCCTTTATCAACTATGTTACTTTCATAGTTACAAAGAAGGATTATTATTTTGAGTGTTTTTTTTAACCTAATCAAATAAGTAGCTAATTTATATTACTTGCCACCTGCAGGCATTTCATTACCACATTGAAAAGGTGAGAAAGTAAGTCATTAATATGCATAGTTATTTTCTTTAAGGAATATAGAAGGGTATCTACAACAGAAACTCATTCCAGATTTCTACCATTGAAAGCTAAAAAATTATATTGAAATTCAGCTATTTAACCTTCATAAATGAAGTAACCTGCATAGCTAATATTAAATGTTTGATTTAATTTATTTGCACAGGTAACTCACTGAGAAGGCATTTAACCTTAAAGTTAATGATATCAGATCTATTCCACAGTGTATGTGCCTCCGATTGCTTTCTACAGCGCTGCACAAACTAATATTAAGTTCTCCTTTTAGTAACATCTGTGGGCAGGAGGGAGACATTATCCTCAATTATACCTGCATAACATCTTTGTCAACTTCAGATGCCTTCCACTTCAAGAGCAGTAAGTGAGGAAAATAGGGCCAGGAACCAGTTCACACCAGATAACCTCTGAAAGCAGATTCAAGGAGAAACCTCTTAGAGCTGAGCCTGAGTATCTGTTTTCAATTGTGTCTAGGCCAGAAGGGCCTCCTTTTGCCTTTTGATATTTATATATCAGCCACCTTTAGGACGATTAGGGGTTTTTTGTTTGTGTGTGTGTGTGTTTCTAAAGGGAGGAAGTGACTATAAAAGTATTAGGAGACATCTTTGGAGAATTTATTATAACCTCAGAGGGGAAAGGCCTTTCTAATCATGATTTAAAAGCTCAGGAGTCTTAAGATTAAAAACTGAATAAATTTAACTATATACATGTCAAACATTTCTGCATGGCAAAATTCACCAAGCAAAGTCAAAACATGTGACAAACTGCAAGAAAAACACAACCGTGTCAAAGAATGCTTCTCTCTCATTTAATATTTAAAGAGTTTCTATGAATCAATTTCAAAAGTCTAATAGCACATTAAAATTACAAAGAATATGAGCACATAGTTCACTTTAAGAAATAAATATTGCTCTCAAATGAGTGAAATAATGCCCAAGTTCACTCATAGTAGGAGAAATACAACGGTACTGCGGGGACCTGGAATTGGCCACCCCAAGATATGTCTCTTTGGCATCAGGATTATTTGAGGCTGATTGCTTTTGATAAACTGGGACAGGGAAGGAGGAATGGAACTTGCCCTTTGTTACGACACATTTACGTTTGTAAGGTAAATCTCTATCCAGAGAGGGTGTCTCCCTCTCTGTACCAGGAAGAAGAAAGGAGATGACCTTCTCTCTGGAAACTCTTAATCAATACCAAAGGCAAGGACTTAAATCTGCATTTTATTGTGCTAGTCTGGTAACCTCTGTAACTGACTTCCCTCCCCCTCCCAACGTTGGCATTTCTTTAAGGATTAAGCATCTTTCCTTAGGCTAGGAACTGATTGCTGAGCTCACCTGTGACCACCCAGCTCCAGACGATGAACTTGCCTCCTGCTACGCCCACCGAGATAGCAGACCATTACCTGCTGTGTCCATCAAGCTCTGTGCTGACAGGGCAATCTTGTGACTATTGTGGGAGGGACATTTCAATCACATGTGAAACACCCTGTTTGGGGGTATATAACCACTATGTGCACCCCACTTCTTCAGTGCCCTTTCTTCCTTCGGGAAGAAAGGCCCCGGGCCATGGTTCCTCATAAAGCTTTGTTTAATTTTCTCTTGCTATTCTGTCTCATGTGAATTTAATTCATTCTCCAGCCAGACGAACCCACATTTGGGAAGAGGAAATGTCTTCCTCCCCTACAGTACCAAGATACTACTATTTATTCTCAGACTGGCAAGGATCCAGAAGTTAATAAGATGCTGTAGGTGATGCTGTAGAGCAACGGATGCTCACACAGTGCTGATGATCATACAATTTCAAAACTTCTGTGGAAGATGTTGGGGAAGTGGGAGAATTCTGCCCTTTTCCTTAAGGTTCTTATGGTTGGTCAAATAATTAAAAAGGCAGATTAGCAGGAGAAAACCAAACAAAGTTTAACAGCATGTATACATGGGAGAAACTCAAGAGGCACTAAGTAACCCAGCCATCTGGCCAAGGCTGCCTGTTTAAATATCCTCAGCTACAGACAAGGCGGGTGCTGGGGGTGGTGATTTGGGACTTCAAAGGGGAGGAAGGAAACTCACATGGAAATGGAAAAGCAAATGTTTGGTAAATAGAACTTTGATAAGAGTGGGCCTAGCAGGGATCCTCGAAGTCTACTGATACCCAGAGTTATTTATGGTGATGGCCAGACTACAAATTAAATTCACATGAGACAGAATAACAGCAGAAAATTAAACAAAGCTTTATAACATGTATACATGGGAGAGACTCAGGAAAACTGAGCAACCCGACAAAATGGTGGAGGTTCTTATCTTAAATACCATCTTCAAAAAAAAAATACCATCTTCAGCTACAAAGGAGGATGTTGGGGGTGGGAGGAGTCAGGTATGGGAGATTACCAGAAAAGCACAGTAAACAAGAGTAGGGTTATTATGCACATTTAAGTCCTTGCCTTCCGCATTGATAAGAGTTTCTAGAGATACGGTCACCTGCCCACCCCTTCCTGGTACAGAGAGGGAGACATCTTTACAGATGGAGATTTCCTTTACAAATGTAAATGTCTCTTAGAAAGTGTAAATTCTACTCTTCAGAGTTTCTCTCGAGTCTGCAGTTTTTAAAAGTAACCAGTCCAAAATAATCCTCATGCCAAAGAGATATATATTGGGGTGGCCAGTTTCAATCCCCCATATAGTCATTGTAATTTTTTTATAAGAGTAAAATAAGCAAACAACCTAAATATTCTCATACAGTCGATTTGTTGAATTAAGGAATGTACACAAGAGAATATTATGCAGTTATTCAAAAAAAAACGAAGAAGCTCTGTATGTATTAAAATAAATTGACCTTCAAAATATACTGTTAAATTTTTTTTAAAAAAGCAAAGTATGAAGCAGTATGTCTAGTAATAGTATGCATATATTTGTGTAAAAAAAATAGGGAAAAAAGAATATTAGATAATAAAGATACCCAAGAATAAATAAAGGACACACAAGAAACTGATAATATTAGTTTGCTGCACTAAGAATTGCGTACCTGAGGGTGCGAGGTGGGAGGAGACTCCATGATGAATATCCTTTGTATTCTTTAATTTTGAAGCATATAATTAATACCTATATGGAAAATAAATAATTTTAAAAATTAAAAGAAGGAAGCAAGTAGGTAAAGCTATTGCCTAAAGTAAAGCATGTAGGTTTTCTATGAATCTCACTTATTAAAAGTCTCTTTAACTCTTTTCACAATTTCATAATCAAAATTATCTTTTGAAAAAAAAATTAAGAATGCCCTCCTGAGAACGACCATTAGAGTTGCTCTTTTCTCCTACAGAAATACTACTTTCTGTAGAATTCTAAATGCTTTCTCAGCACTTTCTCCACCCATGCCTTGTCTCCCCTCACAGAATGAGACGTCATTGGATAATTTCTCTAGAAAATATAGGCAAGAACTTATAACCCTTGCCCAAGGTCTATATGGAATCAACCCAGGCAGGCCTGCTCAGTATTAAGTTGTAGGCCTTTTGGGGACAATAATTACTGTATTTCACAAATAGGGATGCTTTGTCTAACATATGGTCTGGCCTTGGGATAGGACATTTTAAATGAGGCCACTTAAAAATTGGGGACACAAAACAAGAGAACTTTTTAATGTCAAGTTAGAGATTTGATATGAAATTAGACATTTTTAGTTTTTTTCTATTCTCCTTATGTTTGATTTTCGTGGGTTTTTTCCTTTGTTTCTTTGTTTGTTCGTTTAATATGGCAGCTCTTTAGCTATTGGCTGGAGAAAAACGTTCAGTCCTAGCACAAAGAGCTATGAATTCTTCCCCAAGGTTGAGCCATGGAGGAAATGAGATGGACAGGACGAAGCAGGAGTTGGCAGCAAAGGCAAATGTGAATGAGGCAGGTGCATGATAATTTCAATACTGAGTATGGTCCAGAGATGGAGGGTGTCTGGGAGGGTGGGAAATAAAATGTGACCCTAATGATTACTAAAAAATCATCACTAAATTGCTTGGCTATTTTTGAAACATGAAGTTATCTCTAGTCCAACAGGACTGCAAGATGTCTATTATCATAATTCGAAATAGGTAGTTTTTAAATACCACCTGTAATAGCAGTGCAGGAAAAACAGGAGTGCATTTAGTAAAACATAACATATTTAGTCCAGACAAGAGAGGAGATACCGATAAAAATAAAAATGGCCAGAGAGATAATTCTCCACATTTACATTTTTGTGGCCACAAAAAATTTTCCCTCTGGCAGGAAATCTTTCTCCTCATAAACTCAAGCTGGGCACAATATGTTCCTTCTTCATTCTTTTTTTTCTCCCAGCACACGGTTTGACATTGGTTTTTTGTCATTAGCATCACCTTCAACAAATCATTTTCTTCACTTGTCCAATTACAGACAACATAAAAATGCCTGTCCTCCATGTTTCTTATTTCAACACTGGACTTGACATGACTCTACTCTAAATCACAGAAGCCTCTTGTCAGTTTCCATGACTTAAAGTTAATTTTCACTCGGCTTTCTCTTCTCTTTATTTCTTATGGGTAATGGTCAGAGTGAAAACGATGCTTTAAGAGCTTCTGTCCTTTAAACCCCTACCTGCCTCACCATGGATTTATAGCACACTTTTCCCCAGAGAAATTTTAGTATGTCTCCCCTCCACTCAACAATAAAAGAGAAAAGACTATCATAAACCAGTATAGATATCCTCTTACACCCTTTAGGGACAAGGTCCTCCCCTTATACTAAAATGTAGAACAGACATCACAATCAATGAAGAAAATGGAGCATTTGATGTCGTAAGAAGGAACTCACAAGAGTTTCTACTCATTTCAGTCCACTGCTCCCAAAACAGGCTTAGAGACGCACATACAAAAAGCTAACTACCTCTGTGACCGCAATCAGGGTAAATACACAGCGAAGTAAGCAAATCAGGAAAGTAAGAGATTACTCTCCTTTCAATTTGAAGAAAAACATTTTACTAAAGAGGAGACAAGCTAAGTAACTTAAATTTCACTAAATTAAAGTTATGTGTTTTTAATCCTACTTCTGCATAAAGGAAGCAGCAATGGAAATATTGGGTAACTACTTCAAGCAGAAAATAAATGAATGAAATATTTTTGTATTTTGTTTCAGTGCACGTTATCTGGGCCTCCCTTGAGGTCACCGGTTTTTCATTTAGAACTTCCATTTTCCTTTTCTTTTTTTTTTTTTTAGTCCTCTTTTTAAGGTTTTTAAATGCACTGGCTTGCAGTACACACTTGCAGATTTCCATGGGAACCAGGATTCACCTTGAAATATTAAGATAATATTCTAACCAGCATTCTGAAACACCTCCGGGGCTCCTGTGTAGCTCTTCTCAAGCCATTACTGCCAGGCTTTTATAGGCGAATTTCAGCGCTCCCTTGGATTAGGTGAAAATGTGAGTGTCTTGAAGATGAAACATCTTTCACTGCCAATGTCTCCTGCCTGTGTATACTTTATCTTTGATTCTGTGTGTTTTTATGTTACCTTCTTTAAGGAAAAAAAATGTCATCACAAATTTAGACTCCAGGAATTTACTTCCAATTCAATTTAGGCTGCCCTAAAGTCTAAACTCCAGCCATTTTTTTAAATCCTGAATAAAAAATATTCATCAGAAGTAATAATGTATCAATCCCCAAGACTATATCAACTCTAAATGGCTTTCATAATTTATTAATTAATTATAACATCTTCACCAGAAAGCATTGACTTAAACAATTTCTTTTCTTTTTTTTTTTGAGGAAGATTAGCCCTGAGCTAACATCTGCCCCCAATCCTCCTCTTTTTGCTGAGGAAGACTGGCCCTGAGCTAACATCCATGCCCATCTTCCTCTACTTTATATGTGGGATGCCTACCACAGCATGGCTTTTGCCAAGCAGTGCCATGTCCTCACCTGGGATCTGAACCAGCGAACCCCAGGCTGCCGAAGCAGAATGTGCACACTTAACCACTGCGCCACCAGGCTGGCCCCAGCAATTTCTTTTTAATGCCAACTGCTAGGTTGGGTATACCAACATGCGTTAGTTCAGGAAAAATATTCAAAGCCATTTTGCTGAGGGTAGAGGGAAATATGTTCCCTATATTACATGGATGCTATTTAACCCCACATTGTACTACAGTGTTTGATATGAGCCTCCTGTTAAAGAAGGCTGTGCTGTTCAATATTTTAGCCAACAACCACATGTCCTTTGAGCAGTAGAAATGTGACTAGTCAGAATTGAGATGCGCTGTATATGTACAGTACATATCAAATTTTAAAGACTTGGGGGGCCGGCCTGGTGGCACAGCAGTTGAGTGTGCACATTCCACTGCAGCAGCTTGGGGTTCACCAGTTTGGACCCTGGGTGCGGACATGACACTGCTTGACAAGCCATGCTGTGCAGGCGTCCCACATATAAAGTAGAGGAAGATGGGCACAGATGTTAGCTCAGGACCAGTCTTCCTCAGCAAAAAGAGGAGGATTGGTGGCAGTTAGCTCAGGGCTAATCTTCCTCAAAAAAAATTTAAAGATGTGGTACATATTCACACTGAAACAAAAAAGGTAATATGTGAGTTGATGGATGTGTTAGTTAATTTGATGGGAGGAATCCTTTCACAATTTTTGTGTATATCAAATCATCATGTTGTACACTTTAAATATCTTAGAATTCTATTTGTCAATTATACCTCAATAAGGCTTACAAAAATTAAAGATTAAGTATACAAAAAAGAATGTAAAATATCTCATTAGTAATTTTTATATAAATTATATGCTGAAACAGTAAAAGTCGGGATGCTTTGGTTTAAATAAAATATTAAAAGTAATTTCACTTGTTATTTTTTACTTTTTGATATGGCTACAAAAAAATTTTAAATTGCATGTTTGGCTTACGTTATACTTCTACTGGAGAGCACTGATGGAGACATTTTGATGGTATCCTGCAAAAGTTAGGATCGTTGTTCTTTTCCACTATATCCTAAGGCCTGGCACAAGTTCTAAATACCTCCAGTCCCTGGCATGATATAGGTACTCAGTAAATATTTATTAAATAAAATAACAAATGAAAATGAATAAACAATTTCTTATCTATCAAGTATATTTCCTCCAAGGAAATCAAAAGGTCCCCTACGTATGCAGAAATGAATAATTTGCATGTTTGAGGCCTAAAGGAAGGCAAGTACCAAAAAAGATAATTTTGGAAAGAAAAGAAATTGTGCTTAAAGCAAAGAATAAGTATTGATTGAAGCGCAAAACCAAAGGCAAAGAAAGGAGAAGTATTTATAAGGTTTAATAAATGTGATAAAGAACATATATATAGTTTCTAAGGAAAGTAACAATGTATTTGAAAGATTAATATAATTTATGTGAAATTTGGGCCATTTATTTTGAGAGTAATTTATGCAAAGTCGTGATGTAAGTTAAATCAAAATTTGACTCTAATAAATTTAATAGTTTCTGAATGGTATAAAAAGAAAAAATAGCTTAAAAAGGTACAGTAATGATGACTAGTGACATCATACCTAAGCTGGCTATAAATACTAACTAGGTAAAGTTTGACTTGGTTTAGAACTTCAACCGGAAACAAAAATCAGTTTTACCAGATATTAAAAATAAGTTGAAAGTGAATTATTTATCACCGGGGGGAGTTCTAAACCTTGGAAAACAAATTAGGCAATTTGGAAAATCTGAAAAACACTTAATAAAAGAGAAATCTCATGAGTTAGTTTTTTGGGGTTTTTTAGGTTTTTTTTTTTTTTTTTTGAGGAAGATTAACCCTGAGCTTACTACTGCCCATCCTCCTCTTTTTGTTGAGGAAGACTGGCCCTGAGCTAACACCCATGCCCACCTTTCTCTGCTTTATACGTGGGATGCCTACCACAGCATGGCTTTTACCAAGAAGTGCCATGTCCGCACCCGGAATCTGAACCCGCAAACCCATGGCCACAGAGAAGCAGAAAGTGCCCACTTAACCGCTGCACGACCAGGCCGGCCCCTCGAGTTAGTTTCAGCTGTGAAGCAATAGGACATTAAATATCTAGAAGGGAGCAATGGTATTATTACCTGCAATAGATATCGTGCTTAATATATGCCAGTCACTGTCCTAAGAATTTACATAAAGTAGCTCATTTAATGTTCACAACAGCCTGCCCTGGTGGGTTAGTGGTTAAGATTGATGTTGTCATTGTTGCAGCCTGGATTTGTTTCCTTCAGGGAACCACACCACCCATCCGTCATTTACTGTACTGTTAGCTGCATGTTGCTGTGATGCTGGAAGATGTGCCAGCGGTATTTCAAATACCAGCAGGGACACTCATGGTGGACAGGTTTCAGCAGAGCTTCCAAACTAAGACAGACTAGGAAGAAGGAACAGGCCACACACTTCTGAAAATGTTGGTGGTGAAAACCCTATGATTAGCAGTGGAGTATTGTCTGATACAGCACCAGAAGATGAGAGGATGGTGCAAAAAGACTGGGAAGGGTTCCGCTCTGCTGTGCACAGGGTAGCTAGGAGTCAGAATTGACTCCACAGCAATAAGAACAACAAAATTTTCACAAGAATTTCATGATGTAAGAACTAAGGTTGTCCTTATATAAAGATAGGAAAAGTGAAACAAGAGATCAACTAACTTGCCCAAGGTCACACGGCTGAGTGGCATAGCCTCAATCCAAACCCAGGCAGGCTGGCTTCAGTAACTTTTCATCTAATCACTCTGCTATACATTTAAGAGAATCTGTCGTGTGATAGGTCAATTACATAAATTACTCATTTAATCCTTACACAATTCTATAAGGTAGTGCAATTAATACCAGTTTAAAAAGTCAGAGAGGCTAAGTCTCTTGTCCAAAGTGAACTATTAGTAAGTATCAGAATCAAGATTTGAATCCAGATTCATATGACTCCAAAACTCCTTCCACTACTAGCTACACCACACTGAATACATAGAACCTGGAAGTGACTTTGAATAAGCCTTTTGTTTCTAGGGACCTATCAGTTACCCACTTTGATTAGGGCAGATTAATTAGACTACCTGTACCAAGAATTCTGAAGCAGTTTCTCTTGCGAAAGTAGAACAAATCCAATGTAGTAAAAACTGGTTATTTTCTCTTAAATACTTTGCTCTTGTGAAATTGTACAGACCTATAGTCTAGTATTTACTATATTTTTTTATTTTCTAATCTTATAGTATCTGCTGAAATAAGTATGAAACAGTGTATACAAAGCTATGAACAGTACAAGGATAGCTCGTCAGGACCCTGGAGAGCTCTACCAAGTTCCTGTCTGCCTCTTCCACAAAGGATTGCTGGATTTTAAGAAAGCATCTGCAAGCTGCAGAAAACTCTTTTCCCAAAAAAAGGAAATTTTCTATGTTCCTTGCAACCGGACCCACAAATACATAATAAGTCCCAAAGGTCAGTGAATAGTTAAAACAGGGAGATATATGATAATTTTTATTTTTTTTTTAAGAAATAAAATGAGGAAAAAGTGAAGGGAGGCTAATGCTAATTGTGTTGAAGAATTAGAATGCAGGAAAGTTAGAAATGAAAAGTTATGCTTCCCGTAGTAACTAACTTGGCATATTCTATATAAGGGCATAAATATAACAGCAAATATAGTACATAAAATACTATCGTGTGTACAAGGAACGAATAACAATAGCTGGAAGGATCATAATTTTGACTTTCTTGACTTTTATGAGTTTAAATTCTCAGTCACAATGTAGCATTAATACATACAAGTTTTTTAACCAATCTTGACTTAATTTTTGCCTCTCTGTATACAATTGTCCTCTGAGTTTTCTTGGCACCATGTAGGCTAAAGCAGTAACATTTGAACACTGACCTTCCAAATTTAATTCTGATTCAAGTCTTGACCTTTAATAGAAAAAACGGCAGGAGCGAGTATTTTACCTTGGACCTCATTAAACAAGGGAAAGAAAGTAAAGGGAAAGCTTTCAGCTGTGCATGATTGTTAAACAGTAGGAGAATGCAGAAACTGCTAAATAAAACAAGTCACGCATTGAGCCAGAAAAAACTGAAGCAATCGTTTAAACCTGCACACTGCTGTTTTTTATTTAATGCTGAGGGGTGTTTACAATGCTGTGATGGCTGGAGAAAGGTTAATCCAGATGAGTAAAAGAGGAGCAGTCTATGAGACTGTTTCACACCAGCTCTTTGCAGTGAATATTTTAGTAACCATTGTGAATCCACGTCAGCAGTGCAACCATCAAATGAAAGAGGAAAGAAAGCAAATATTACCCTAAAGAATGAATTTTGATTTAAAATAGTGGCAAAGGCTTTTTCGTTGCCCTATGCTGTAGTGATGTTGGGGTAGAAAACAGTTTTCATCAGAGTAAAGTGCTCTTTTTGAGCTCCTGTATTCTCAACTCACCATCCTATTTGCAAACTTGAGAGGCAGGGAGCAGTAAAAACCTCCACTCATTCTCCTTCCAGCTTTCATTTAGTTCCCTTTCTCCCATGAGTTTCAAACTATAGTAACAATTCTCTCCTTGGAGAGTATTACCTTGCCTTTGCTTCAAGCTAAGTCAAAAACTATTCAATATTCTAAGCAGCTCCACCAGGGCACATGTTCCTGTCTTATTTCCTTCCCTAGAAAGTATCTGTATTGATCTCTCCAAAACCTTGGGGCCAAATGAAAATAGCAGGAAAGGCATTCTGCAGGGGGAAAAAATGCAGATTTGTAGTGTCCCCTCCATTTTTTTTCTTGCTTTCCAGAATATCAGTGCAGACAGAGCAATATCGGAAACTCAACATTAGTTTCTTTCTCCTTTCTTCCCCAAGGCTATGTTAATAGCACCATTTGTGTTCCTGCCTTTAGAACTTCAGGACCAAAGATCAATCAGAGTCATTGTTTTGACTTTTCCTTTGAAAGAATCACTGCCCAACCCATAAATGAGATGCAAATTTCCCCTACTGCTGTTCAGTGCTACCGATTTCTGTGAACAATTACTTCAACAATTCAAATTTGTTTGACTTCAATTTTTTGTGCCCAGTTAACTTTGTTTATGATTTTAAACTCTGTTAAAAGAAAAGTTATTCAGACACTTTTTAAAGATGATAAGGCAGTCTTCATTCAAGGAGAGCTACTACAATGTGGTTTTATAGTAGAAGACAGAGATTAAACTCAACTCAAAATACAACAAAGACAAGTGGAGATTTATAGCCAAGAAGCAGAGTGGGGGTCTGTGGATGGAAAATTGCTAAAAGGAGACATCAAAGATAAGGAGACAAGGAGTCAAGGGATAAACCAACTGGACAGGATTTTTGCTGAAGGCAGGCAAGGGTGCTAGGATATCAAGAATGGAGGAGAGGGAATTTGATCAGATCATCAAGGGTAGGGGATTTTTAATAAATTGACCCAGCAGGATTCTTGCTAAAACTGGACTAAATGGGCCAAGGATAGAGCCCAAGAGCAAGTCAGAAAGATGATTCAGAGGATCCTAACTAACATTTGGTCAAAAGAGAGAGTCATCGAGTCACTTTTTTAAATTAATTAAATATCTTTAGAGAAGAAAAAGAAAATATGATGAGGTATGTTCAGTGTAGCATATTACTCTAATGGTAATATGCATTGCAAGCAAATGTATTTTTGGTGCTATGATTTTTATATTCATGATTATTTTCAAAATAAATTTTATTAATAAAAACATTCCAATATCTCCTATATAAAGCAATGCCAAAAATCGGGGAAAGAAAAAAACCTCTAAGCAAATTGGATAATTGGCTTACTATCTGAATGAAAATTAATAAAATCTTACACTTATGAAGTGTTTTATACATTAAGCAATTTTCACATAATTCTACTAATAAGTTACATTTACCACATGTTAATAAGTGTCAAGACCCTACTGATCACTGTAAATATTATCTCACAATTCTTTTTAGATAGGCACTATTATTACCCTCCTAAGTATAAGAAAACTGAGGCTAAGAGTATTACAAAGATATTAAGTGTTAGTGTTAAGATCCAAACTCAGATGAGCAGTGAGCTACTGCAGTATGACGCACATCTATAATTTCATTTAATATTTTGTACATTCCTAGAAAACAGATAGGAAAGCCAGTCTTATTTCTGCTTGACAAATGTGCAAACTATACAAAGAGAGGGAATGACACTGTTGGGGATCAGAACTTGCCACCCCAAAATGTGTCTCTTTGGCTTGATTATTTTAAAAAACAAAAGACTGAGAAAGAAACTTTGAACTTCCCCCTAACTGCTTAAAAGAATTTAAGATAGAAGACCTATTTGAGGAAGTAGCTATCACCATAGATAGCTATAATGGTAGACAGTGAGGAACTTAGCAGGCCCATTTGATAAAAGGTCCTCTCCATGTTCCATTCTCTCTGCAAGGAATGGAAAATATTTGTTTGTGAAAGACTTGCTTTTCCATCTCCATGTGAATTGCCTTCCTCCCCTTTGAATTCCAAAACTGCTACCCCCAGCATCCTCCTTTGTCTTTAGCTCAAGTTGGTATTTAAGGTGATGGATTCAGCCATTTTAAAGAGTTACTCAGTTTTCCTGGGTTTCTCCTATGTATACATGGTATTAATCTTTGTTTGATTTCCTGTCTCATGTCAATTTAATTCTGAGACCAACCAGAAGAATCTAGAGGATAGAGGAATATTCCTTCCTCCCCTACAACATAGAAGGTCATCCAGCTAGTATGGATGAAGACTAACACCCAGGTACAGAGTTCTCCTGAGTGCACTGATCTTTTAACCATTCTGTGTGCTTTAGCCATGCATGGTTTTAATGTCCTTTTAATCATGACTGTGAGTTGATATTTTGAGAAATTCAATTTGTCAAATTAAGATAGGCAAACTAAAATAAGCTACCATTTCCTATGAAATTAACAAATTAACAGTGATTTTCAAATAATAATATTCATTATTGAGTAAATATGGTGAAATTGGTAGTCCTCTATATTGCCAACTGAAAGGTAAAAAAATACAAGTTCTCTAGGAAGGTTTTTGTAACATGTAGTAATAGCTTTAAAATATTGACACTCAGACCAGTAAGTCCACTTCTAGGAATCTCTCCTAATGAAATAATCTGAGATGCAGATGAGGACTTATTTATGAAGTTATTCATATCAGTAAGATTTTAAAATAGCAACAAATGTCTGAAATATACTAAACATTCAACATTAGGAAAATAGATAAATTATGGGAAAATTATGCTATGGAATATTATGCAGCCAATAGAAATGATGTTTCCAAAGAATTTTTAATCACTTATTAAAGTTTATATTCAAAACTGTATAAACAATATGATTCCAATTTTATAATATATAAAATATGTTTATCTCTGTATATACTATAAATGTATATATGCACAGAAAAAACAGAAAGGCAATGTATTCTGATATTAACAGTGTTTCTCAATAGGCTTACAAACAGTTGCCTTTTCTTCATACTTTTTTTCATATTCCAAACGTGTGCCAATGCGCATATGTCCATTTTCTTGCCTGTAAAAAACAAAAGTTATTATTTTAAAGAAAGAAGTTTCTTATTAATTCAAAAGCAGGAGGAGAAGATTCTTCCAGAATTATCGATAACTTGAAATATATATTTTTCAAAAAAGTACAGTTTTTGTTTTTCAGGTTCAAAATTAAGCTTATCTAGTCTCACATAAGTCATATTAAAGATGAAAAATTAATTTCAGTCAGCTTTTCAAAGTGTGGTCTATCCAAGTTTACATGCAATTATGTTGTTTGTAAATCAGTATTTCTAAAGTGGTTAAAGGACTTTAGATTTTTCCCAAAAAATGGCAAAGATTTCCTTTGCAGTATTATTTACCGTATGCAGTTGCTTATTTTCTTTCACCATACCCCACATCCTGCTTCCCTCATAATATAAAGGAAAACTTCAGGCTAAGTTATGTTCTTATCATAAATCTAAATTAATAAAATCTAAACTAATTGTCTAATGACTTTTAGCATATTGCTAATGACCCTTAAAAGCTTTCTTTTAGAGAAGAAATATGCTTTCTACTTACTCAAAATAAATTTTAGTTTAAATAATGTGTCTTGAGGACTGTTATTTAGAAATAATCGGGAAATTTGTAGCCAAGAGATTCAAAAGTTAGGGTTTTCAATATTTTTATTCAGAATATTCTGTGTGTACTTTAAGGATGTATGATGTCATCAGAGTATCAGAATTAACTTAAATTTTCTTTAAATTTTTTTTCTTTTCCACTTTAAAAAGCCATGATAAATTTCGATTATTAGTAGCAGATGTTATCAGTACAGCTTTGTCCCATATGGCTAATACACTGAAAAATGAGCAATCAATGTAAGAATCCTCAACACCAAATCATCTACTTTACACATTCATACAGCAAAGGCAAATATATGATTATGGTTCACGGTCATGTATTTTAAAATTTCAATTGTTTTATATTAAATGATATAGGCAAACATATCCCAAATACATGTATGAGAGGAAGAAAATAATGTCAAATAATTCTGAATTACTGAGAAAACTCTAGATGTTGTCTTCAAACACATTTCAATCTCAGAATATTTTATAGGGGCAAGTTTGAGATAAAATGCTGTAGCTTTTTATGTATAAATAATGGTTGTTTAGTGAAGTTTTTATACTAGCTCTTTAGAAAGAAGAGAGAAAGAGAGGCTTTGAACAAGGTTGCACACTTAATTTATTTCCCTCATGAATTCTCTGCTGCCTTCTGGGCTTTAAAAGGTAGAAGTTGGACATTGATAGTAATTATTTTGGATTGCACTGCATGAAGGCAACTGAGTGTAATTCTATACTTCAAAGAATGCAGTCATGTGTCACTTTGAACAACCACCATGAATATAACTTGAGGTGTTCAGGGATGCCTTCAGAGAAATGATCTGCGTAGATAAGTGATTTTCTTTAGATGTCAGATGTTAGCACATGCATGTACGCATAGAAGTTTTTAGAAAAGAATAAGTAGAGAATTATGACTATGAACCAAATTGTCTTTTGAAAATGTTGAATCAAAATGAAATTTTAAGTGCACCATTAAAATGAGTTAAAAAAATGCCAAAAGCAGTACTAAAATAGATGGTGAACTTTTTAAAACCAATAATATATTGACAAGAAGTCTTTCTTTTGACTTTTCACAACGGGAACTCTGCTGAAACTCAACTCTGGATAATTGGGAAGAAAAAGTCTCTTCATCTCCCAGAGCTCATGAACTTTACTTTTTTCTTCAAACTACAGTAAGATCTGAGTATAAAGCTAACTTCTTTTTACTGAGAACTGTCAACCTGAAAGCAGCAGATTCTAATTCTCTTAAACATATACACGTGCTTGCATTTTACACACACTCACATCATTTTACTAAAATCGATCATTCAAAGGTTTGACATTCATTCATTAAACATTTTTAAGCAATTTTTACAGGAGGCACTAGACTAGAGAATGTGAATTTAGGATGAATAGGATACGAAAAGATCCTGTCCTAGTGATTGAGATAGACTTGCAATCAAATACTTTAATCCCTCACCAGCCCCAAGGTTATATTACCGAAAAGCACAGATATTGGCAATATTCCTAGAAAGATGAGTATCTTGTGGAAAATAGGGGGAAAACAGCAAATTATGAATTTTTTTAAAAGAACATAAATACGAGTTATAGAAGCCACCTTCTTCCAAAACAAACAGAAATAAGTGTTAAAAACCTGCGTGAGTTGGTAACATTTTCCTGGTCCACCCTCTATTATTGAGCAAATAGTGATGTGTCATCATGATCTGCTAAGCCAAATTCCTTCATAAGTTTTATGGGGTTTTTTTTAGTTTTGAAATCAGGTTTTACCTTATGTTTTTCATTACTGTGTAATGGGGTAAATTAAATCTTAACTGAGGCCACTTTTCTTCAGGCTTTCGTGTCTTTTCTGGTTTTTTTCTGAGAAGAGAGCTGCTTTAGCCAGACAGAGTCAAATTCGCAGCTTTAAGTCCCAAAAGATGTTGGGACTTAAACTGGCATAGCTTCATCACTGAGTGTAAGCGTCATATGATGGAAAGAGAAGCGAACTGGGAGCCAAAGCAGTTATATTCTAAGATCAAGTCTACCACCCAATGAGCTGTCTTAGTCAAGTCATTTAGTTGTTCTGAGCCTCACTTGTCTCGTGCATAAGATGTAACAATGAACAAGGGATATCTAAGGCCACTTCCGGTTTTAAAATCCTAATATAAGAAAGATACTTGCTATGCTAAATCCTGTAAAAGACATAAACATATACAATCAGAGACTGGGCAACCTCCATCAAGAACTTAAAATACATATGTAAAATTAGTACATACACATTAGAAACATAATTAAAAATACAAAACGTCTTCATCTTGGCTTCTAAACACTTTTCCCCACAAAAAGAAAAAAAGCATCTTGAAACAATTCCAGGGCTATGGCAAGGAAAATCAAGATAAGACTAGATCATTATGGTGAGCTAGAAAGGAAATAGCAAAAAAATTATGAAAACATGTCAAAGGACATAGAAGTCAGTTTGAAATAGCTCCCAGTAGCCAAATCTGGCAAACTTTGGACATCAAAATGAACAGTAACACTAATGGCATTTACGGATGATAAGAATCTCTGAATTGACACTAAAAATAAAAAAGGAAGAAAGAAAGCTCTTCCTTGCAGTAGAACGTGAATTAATAAGTGTAGAATGAATGATAGATATAGGAAAACCACCATTTGTCAATACTCTAAGCAAAAATCATGAATCAGTGCTAAAAAGCTATTGAGCCAATGTTCAATGAGGAGCAGAATATTTACATAATCACAAAGTATCTTCACACAGAAAAAAAGTAACATTACAGTGGAGAAAACCAAACCAAATGCATAGACACCAACACAGAGAGTGAAGGAACTAAACAGGGAAATATGCTCCAAACAAAGAAAAAAGATAAATCTCCAGAAACTGATCCTAATGAAATTGAGTTATATGATTTACCTGACAGAAAATTGAAAGTAACTGTTATAAATATGCTCACCAAGTTCAGGAGAAAAATGCACAAACAAAGTGAGAATTTGAACAGAAAGAGAAAATGTTAAAAAGTACAAAACAGAAATCATGGAGTGAAGAATGAAATAGCTGAACTAAAAAATTCACTAGAAGCATTCAATAACAGACTAAGTCAAGCATAAGAAAGGTTCAGTGAACTCAAACACAAACCACTGGAAATTATGCAGTTAGAAGAGCAAAAGAAAAAATAATGAAAAAGTTAAAGGTTAAGGGATTTTTGGGACACCAACAACCAGACCAATATACACATTATAAGAATCCCAGGAGAAGAGAGAGAGGAAACAAGAGAAAGCCTAATCAAAGAACTAATGGCTGAAAACTTCCCAAATCTAGGGAAGGAAATGGACAACCAGATCCAGGAAGCCCAAAAGATTCCAAATAAGAAGAACCCAAATAAATCAACACTGAGACACTTTATAATCAAATTGTCAAAAGTCAAAGACAAAGAACAAATTTTGAAAGTAGCAAGAGAAAATGATTTGCCACGTACAAGCAAGCCTGCAAAGACAAGGAGCAATTTTTTCAGCAGAAACCATGAAGGCCTGAAGGAAGTGAGATGATGTATTCAAAGGGCTGAAAGAAAAATCTTTCAAACAAGAAACACGCACCCATATCAGAGCATCTCAATATACTTATAAATATATAAAGCAAACATTGACAGAACTGATGGGAAAAATAGCAATACAGTAAGTAGGAGAAAACTTGAATATTCCACTTTCAATAATGGATAGAACAATTAGACAGAAAGTCAACAAAGAAATAGCAGGCTTAAACAGCCCATAAACCAAATGCACCTAAAAACTTAGATAGACAATTCCATCCAAAAGCAGCAGAATATGCATTCTTCTTAAGCACACATAAGACATTCTTCAGAAAAGATCACAGGATAATAAATTGCCACAAAACAAGTCATAACAAATTTTAAGATTGAAGTTATATCACATACTTTTTCTGACCAAAATGGAATGAAACTACAAATCAATGGTAGAAGGAAAACTGGAAAATTCACAAATATGTGGAAATTAACACTCCTGAACAGCCTATGGATCAAAGAAGAAATCTAAAGGGAAATTATAAAATATTTTGAGACAAATGAAGATAAAACATTCCAAAACTTACAGGATTCAGCAAAAGCAGTACAAAGAGGAAAGTTAATAGAAATAAGCACCTACATTAAGAAAGAAGCAAGATCTCAAATAAATAACCTAAACCTCACTTTATACCTTAGGGAACTAGAATGAGAAGAAAAACTTAGCCCAAAGTTAGTAAAAGGAAGGAAATAATAAAGTTTAGAGCAGAAATAATGATATTGAGAATAGAAAAACAAAAGAAAAAATTAATGAAAATAAGTGTTGGTTTTCTGAAAAGATAAAATTTACAAATTTTTAGTTTGACTAACTAAAAGAAGAAGAGCAAAGACTTAAGTAAATAAAATCAGAAGTGAAAGAGGACACACTTACAACTGATACCACGCAAATACAAAGGATTATAAGAAACTACTATGAACAATTATACACCAACATACTGAGTAACCTAGAAGAAAGGGATGAATTCCTAGAAACATACAACTTACCAAGACTGCATCATGAAGAAATGGAAAGTCTGAACAGATCTATAACCAGTAAGGAGATTGAATCAATAATCAAAACCTCCAAACAAAGAAAAGCCCAAGACCAGATGGCTTCACTGGTGAATTATACCAACCATCTAAAGAAAAATTAAAATCAATCCTTCTCAAAATCTTCCCAAAAATTGAAGGGGAGGGAATACTTCCAAATTCATTTTATGAGGTCAGCTTTACCCTAATAGCAAAGCCAGACAAAACCACCACAGGAAGTAAAAACTACAGGCAAATATCCATGATGAACATAAGTGCAAAAATCCTCAATGAAATTCATACCAAAATGCAAACCAAATTCAACAGCACATTAAAAGGATCATACACCATGACCAAGAGGGATTCATCCCTGGGATGCAAGGATGGTTTAACATGCAAAAATAATTAATGTGATACAACACATTAACAAAATACAGGATAAAAATCACATATTTGTCCCAATAAATGCATAAAAGATGCTTGACAAAATTCAACACGCTTGTATAGTAACCCTTAACAAACTAGGACAGAATAAAGTTACCTCAAAATAATAAAGGCCATATATGAAAAGCCCACAGCTAACAGCATACTCAAAGGTAAAAAACTGAAACCCTTTCCTCTAAGATCAGGAACAAGGCAAGCATACCCATTTGCACCATTTCAATTCAACATAGTATTAGAATTCTTACCAAGAGTAATTAGCCAAAAAAAAAAAAAAGAAATAAAAAATGTCCAAACCAGAAAGTGAGAAATAAATTTTTCCTATTTGCAAACATCGTGATCTTATGTATAGAAAACCATAAATACTCCAGAACTAACAAAATTGTAGGATACAAAATCAACCTACAAAAATCAGATGTATTTTTATACACTAACAATGAACTATCTGAAAATGAAATAAGAAAAACAATTCCATCTACAGTAGCACCAAAAGAATAAAATACTTAGGAATAAACTTAACTAAGAGAGTAAAAAACTTGTACCTGTGCTGAAAACTACAAAACATTCATGAAAGAATTAAAGAAGAGGCAAACGAGTGGAAATAATTCCCATATTCGTGGATTGAAAGACCTAATATTGTTAAAATATCTATACCACTAAAGCAATCTACAAATTCAACGCCATCAATGTCAAAATCCCAATGGCATTTTTTACACAAATAGAAAAACCAGTCCTTAAAACTCACATGGAACCACCATAAAAGACCTCAAACGGCCAAAGCAATCTTGAGCAAGAAGAACAAAGCTGGAAGCATCATACTCTCTATTTCAAAATATATTGCAAAGTTACAATTATTAAACTAGCATAGTACTGGCATAAAGAGAGACATATAAACCAGTGGAACAGAATAGACAGCCCAAAAGTAAAACCACATACATATAAGCAACTGATCTTAGGCAGTAGTGCCAAGATACACATTGGGAGAAGTATGGTCTCTTCAACAAATGTTGTTGGGAAAACTGGATATTCACATGTGAAAGAGTGAAATTGAACCCTTATCTTACACGACACACAAAAATCAACTCAAAATGGATTAAAAATATGAAACTGTAAAACTCCCAGAAGAAAACATAGGGGACAAAATTCATGACACTGGCCTTAGCAAAGATTTCATAGATATGAAACCAAAAGCCCAGGCAACAAAAGCAAAAATAGACAAGTGGGACTCCGCAAACTAAAAAGCTCTGCACAGCAAAGGAAATAACCAACAGAGTAAAAACACATCTATAGAATGAGAGAAAATATTTGCAAACAATACAACGAATAAGAAGTTAATCTCCAAAATATATAAGAAATTGGTATAAATCAATAGCAAAATCTAATAACCTTATTTAAAAACAGGCAAAGGAGCTGAATAGACATTCTTTCTAAAGAAGACATTTTATTTTCAGAAAACTTTTGGCAAGTTGTTTTATTTACAATGCCAACTTTTAAAAAGTCAGTAAGCTAAAGTTAACTAGAAAGAAATCACATTAGAAAGAGAGGGAAAACCCGAAATGCCACTTTCTATAGAAAAGCCACAGTTTGGTTTTATTCAGAGAAAAGGAAAAAAAATCTTTTTTGATATGTTAAATTTACTAGTTTTTGCATATTTAAGCTTTATTTGTTTATTTTTATTGGATTTATTTAAATAAAAAATAAAAACAGTTCACCCATTTCTCCTAACCCTCTCCCCTTACCCTAGCAACCACCAATCTGTTCTCCATATCTATGAGCTTGTTTTATATATATTTTTTCCATGTATAAGAGAAATCATATGGTATTTGTCTTTCTCTGATGTATTTCACTTAGCACAATGCCCTCGTGGTCCCCCCATGTTGCCACAAGTGGCAAGATTTTATTCTCTTTTATGGCTGAATAATATTCTACTGTATATACATACCAGAATTTCATTATCCATTCTTCCTCTGATGGACACCTAGGTGGCTTCCCTATCTTGTCTATTGTAAATAATGCTTCAGTGAACATGGGGTGAGTATATATTTTCAAGTTAGTGTTTTCATTTTCTTCAGATAAATACTCAAAAGTGGATTGCTGGATCATATGATAGTTCTATTTTTAATTTTTTGAGGAACATCCATGCTGTTTTCCGAGGTGGTTGCTGCAATTTACATTTTACCAACAGTGCACAAGGGTTCCTTTTTCTCCACATCCTTGCCTACCCTTGTTATTTCTAGTTGTTATGATAATAGTCATTCTAACAGGTTTGAGGTGATATCTCATTGTGGTTTTGATTTTCATTTCCCTGATGATTAATAACGCAGAGCATCTTTTCATGTACCTGTTGGCCATCTGTATATCCTCTTTGGAAAAACGCCTATGCAGATCCTGTGACCAATTTTTAATCAGATTGTTTGTCTTTTTGCTATGGAGTTGTATGAGTTCTTGATTATTTGGGATATTAACCCCTTATCAAATATAGGATTTGCAAATATTTTCTCCCAGTCAGTAGGTTGCTTTTTATTTTGTTGAAGATTTCCTTTGCTGTGCAGACACTTTTTAGTTTGATGTAGTCCCACTTGTTTATTTTTGCTTTTGTTGGTTTTACTTTAGGTGTCAGATTCAGAAAATCATCATCAAGACCTATGTCAATGAGCTGATCACCTACGTTTTCTCCTAGGAGTTTTATGGTTTCAGGTCTTACATTCGAGTCTTTAATCCAGTTTGAGTTAATGTTTCTTGTGTGGGGTAAGATAGTGGCTCAGTTTCATCCTTTTGAATGCGGCTGTCCAATTTTCCCTACACCAACTATTGGAGAGACTGTCATTTCCCCACTGTATATTCTTGACTCCTATGTTGTAAATCAATTGATCAGGTATGCATGGGTTTACTTCTGGGCTCTCTCTTCTGTTCTACTGATCTATGTATCTGTTTTTGTACCAATACCATACTGTTTTAATTACTATAGCTTTGTAATATAGTTTGAAATCAGGGAGCATGATGCCTCCAGCTTTATTCTTCTTTCTCAAGATTGCTTTGGTTATTCAGAGTCTTTTATGGTTCTGTACAAATTTTAGGATTGTTTATTTTATTTCTGTGAAAAATGCCATTGGAATTTTTATAGTGATTGCATTGAATCTTTATATTGCTTTGGGTAGAATAGACACTTTAACAATATTGATTCTTCCAATCCATGAGCATGGAATATCTTTCCATTTATTTATGTCTTCTTCAATTTCCTTCTTTTATGTCTTGTAGTTTTCAATATACAGGTCTTTCACCTACTTGATTAAATTTATTCCTAGCTATTTTTGATTTCTCTTTTGATTTCTTCTTTGACCCCTTAGTTGTTCAGTAGCATGTTGTTTAATCTCCACATACTTGTGAATTTTCCAGTTTTCTGTGTATAACTAATCACTAGTTTTATACCATTATGATTGGAAAAGAGGCTTGATATGATTTCAATTCCCTTCAATTTGTTAAGCTTGCTTTGTGGCCTAGCATATGATCTATCTTGGAAAATGTTTCATGTGCAGTTGAGAAGAATGTGTATTCTGTTGCTTTTGGATGGAATGTTCTGTAAATATCTGTTAAGTTCATCTGGTCTAATGTGTCATTCATCTTTTGATCAAAAGAAACTTGATTATACTAGAAAAAACTCATCCGTAGATTTGGAAACTCCACTCAAACTACACATGCAATGAGGACAATATTCTGCTAATACAATTGGTTTGCTGCTGCATTTATCTACTGTTTGTCTAATGTTAATAATTATAAACAGAGCAATACAACTAGTATTTGGAACAATCCTTACAGTGTTACAGCATCAGGCACAACATTTAACTTCTCCTTACACCACTAGTTCTCTTTGCATGCCTCGACTTGAGGTAAAGACAAATGGCCAACAGGTGAAAAGGTGCTCAGTGTCATTAATTATCAGGTAAACGCAAATCACAATGACAATGAGATATCATCTCACACCTGTTAGGATGGCTATTATAAAAAAAAAAAGAGATAACAAGTGTTAGATAGGACTTGAAGAAATTGGAACCCTTGTACAGTGTTGGTAGAAGTATAATTGATAGGTCCATTATGGGAAACAGATGGAGGCTCCTCAAAAAGTTAAAAATAGAACTACTATATGATCCAGTAATCCCACTTCTGGGTATTTATTCAAAAGGACTGAAATCAAGATCTTAAAGAGATCTTAGCACTCCCATGTTCATTGCAGCACTATTCACAATAGCCACAATGACATTTAAGGATTGGCACCTGGGCTAACAACTGTTGCCAATCTTCTTTTTTTTTTTTTTTCTGCTTTATCTCCCCCAACCCACCCTGTACACAGTTGTATATCTTAGTTGCGTGTCCTTCTAGTTGTGGGATGTGGGACACTGCCTCAACTTGGCCTGACGAGCAGTGCCATGTCCACACCCAGGATCCAAACCCTGGGCCACCGCAGCGGAGCACGCTAACTTAACCATTCGGCCACGGAGCCGGCCCCGCCACAGTATAATTTAAATGTATGTTGATAGGTAAATGGATATAGGAAATGCAGTATATATATACAATGGAATAATATGCAGCCTTTAAAAAGGAGGAAATTCTGCCATATAAAACAACATGAATGAATCTTGAGGATATTGTGCTAAGTGAAATAAGCCAGTCATGAAAGGAGAAATACTGCATGATGCCACTTATATGAGGTATCTAAAATAGTCAAACTCAAAGAATTAGAGAGTGGAATGGTGGTTGCCAGGGGCCAGAGGTAAGGAAAGTGAGGAATTGCTAATCAACTAGCATAAAGTTTCAATTACACAAGACATATGTTCTAGAGATTTGCTGTACAACATAGGTCTACACTTCACGGTATTGTATTGTGGTCTACTAATAGGGTATATCGCATGTTGTTTTCTTATCACAATAAGATAAACTTTTTTAAAAAATTCAACCATAAGACTATCAAATGCTTCCTCTACTCAAACACCTTACTGCAATATCAGTTGGACTCCTGTTTAATAACAGGAGATTAAAAGTGAAATAACTACAAACCTCAGACCCTATTTAAGAAGCAGTCTCTAGAGAAACTTAAAGACAATACGGGGGATAAAAACAAGACACTAGAGAAATGTTTAGGTTCTGACACTAATAACTACAACAAACAGTAAACACAGACTAACTTCTAAATAAATAAACATAAAACCTCACAGTAAAAACTATTTACCTCAATTCCTTTTACCCAATACATCACATTCACCTATCAACAAAAATTTACAAGGCATGTTAAAAGGCAAAAACAGTCTTAAGAGACAAAGTAAGCTCAGAACCAGATTCAGATTTGGCAGAGATTTTGGAATTATCATACAGGGAATTTAAAATAACTATGATTAATATACTAAGGGCTCTAATGGAAAAAGTGGACAATATGAAAGAACAGATGGATGATGTAGGCAGGGAGAGAAACTCTAAAAAAGAATCAAATGCTAGATATCAAAAACACTCTAACAGAAAGATGAGTTTTATATCAAGGTTTAAACTTCCTAAGTATGTTAATTGAACTGTGATTACATGAGAATATGTCCTTTTCTTAGAAAATATTTGCTAAATATTTAGGAGTAGAGGAGCTATTACCTGCAACTTAATCTCAAATGGTTCAGAAAGTAATTATAACAGTACATGTATGTGTGCATATGTGTGTATGGAGGAGGAAACAAGTATGGTAAAATATTAACATTCAGTGATTCTGGGTGAAGAATACACAAGAGTCCATACTATTGTTATTTTTCTGAATGTTTAAAGTCATTTCAAAATTTAAAAGCTGTGTGTGTGTGTGTGTGTGGTGTTTGTGTGTGTGCAAAACAATGTAATGTAAATGCCAAATAAATGGTGCGGAGATTCCTTTAGCTATCAGAGAACTGAGGAGGGTAGGGTGGACATAATATAGGATACAGAACATAAGGGAAGCTGTGAGGTTTGGAAAATTTTTAGGGAAGCAAAGAGAAACAGAGGACTTAAACGTGAGAAAAATGGCCTTCACAAAAGCAACAGTCAGGAATGTGCATGGTGTGTTCAAAAGATGATGAGTAGAGAGCAGTATGACTAGGAAATAAATATGGAAAGTGAATGCAACTGCTTGACTATACATGAGAAATAATAATTAAAAAATTACTTCATGGAGCAAAAAATACCAGTACTAGAAAAAACAGTGCCTAGAAACACCTATATTCTCCATATGTATGTATTTACTGACTTCCTTTTATAGGGGAGGAAGGCAAATCCTCTAGTCTATGGGTCCTTCTTGTTGGGCTATGAATTAAATTCACATAAGACAGAATAACAGGAGAAAATCAAACAAAGCTTTATAATGCATATACATGGGAGAAACCCAGGAAAGCTGAGTAACTCACCAAAATGGTGGAGGCTGTTACCTTAAATACTATCTTCAGCTAAAGACAAAGGAGGATGTTGGGGAGGTGGGGGCGTCAGTTCTGGGAGATTACCAGAAAAACACAGTAAACAAGAGTAAGGTTATTACATACATCTAAGTCCTTGTCTTCCACACTGATAAGAGTTTCTAGAGATGAGGTCATCCTCCTCTTTCTGGTACAGAGAAGGAGACATCTTTACAGATGGAGAGTTCTCTCACAAATGTAAATGTTGCTTACAAAGCTCTATTTTTCAGAGCTTCTCCCCTGTCTGAAATTTATTTTTTTTTAAATTGGCATCTGAGCTAAAAATCTGTTGCCAATCTTCTTTTTTTCCTTCTTCTTCTTCTTCTTCTTCTTCTCGCCAAAGCCCCCGAGCCCATAGCTGTATATTCTAGTTGTAGGTCCTTCTGGTTGTGCTATGTGGGACATCACTTCCACAGGGCTTGACAGGTGGTGGCATGTCTGGGCCCAGGATCCAAACCCGCGAAACCCTGGGCCACTGAAGTGGAGAGCACAGACTTAACCACTTGGCCAAAGAGCTGGCCCCTGCAATTTCTTAAAAGTAACCAGCCCAGGATTACCCTCATCCCAAAGGGATACATTTTGGGGTGGCCAATTCTGATCCCCTACACTTTCAACCAAATTCTCAGACACTTGCCTGTATCCAAATATCTTTTTGTTGCATGTTTTCTGCTCTATGATCTGAACTCATGAGGGTGGAATTCAGAGTTTCTCCGGGAATGTTAAAGTGATATATTCTAGCCAAATTTTACTGACTCTTGATTACCATGGTAAGCAGTTTGGTCTTCTATGGATCTTAAGTTAACATGGACAAAACTGTGATCGAAGTGACAAACTAGGGAGCTTAAATGCAGTCAGACCTGGGTGTGAATCTTGACACAGGCACTCACCAGGCCTGCGACCTTGGACAATTTGCAGCATTCTTAGCTTCAGTTTCTCCTCTTAAAATGATTGAAATAACAGATCCCCCTCAATACACTTATTTGAGAATGGACTAGGAAAAGAGTCCTAGGCACGTGGAAGGAGCTTAATATTATTATTAGATAGATCCCGTATATTGCAAAGAGCATCCAAAAAATATTTCTCTAAACCAGAAATAGGAAATTATAATAGTTAGATTTGACCTACATTGCTATGACAATAGAGACTAAAAAAAAAGCAGCAGCAGCAGCAGACATTAAAATGTCTGCACATCTGATTTGCTCAATCATTTGCAGGAAAGCAGTGGAATTTTGAACGAAAAATTCATTCCGACGTGAGGTCATAAAGTTGGCTGCTGATCTTTAGCCTACCTTAGCTATCTTCAGAGTCAATATGAATCAGGAAGAAAAACCCATTGCGACTGAAAATTGCTGTAACGATATATCTCAAACTGTGATCATATAGTTTTAGGTAAGGAGGCTTAAATTTACCCTCCTCATGGGAGACATTATCAGCCATTATTCCTTCTCTGCGCATCCTCTCCACAGACATTCCAAGCACTAGAATTCCAAAGGAAAGAATTGATAAAACACTTCTTCAGGCATGATGTCTCTGAATTAGAATGAGGTGGAAAGGGATAAGATGCAGGTGTGGGTTGTAGTCTACAAGTTAAGAAACAGTTCTGAAACACATTTTTAGCTCAGAATTGAGATTCTGTCCCAGAAACTTTATTTTTTTTCCCTGAAGAGATATTCTATAGCCGAATTATCATGAGATAGAAAAAAAGTTGAAAAGCATCCAAATAGAAATTGCTTACAAATGCTTGAAATACTGCATGAAATCCCTATTTAATCTTCCAAACAGATTTCAAGAATCACTGTCTTAGCCATTTTCCACAGCTGTTCAAAAAGCCCCACAGCTTACAGTGCTCTGCCAGGCAGAATTGAATTAGTTGTCACCTCCTAAGAGAAGCAGAGGGTTTGGGTGATGCAGGTCAGAAAACAACCCATGTGTAAACTACTTAGTGCTTATTTGCCAGATTCTATGGATGTTCTTGAGTTAGACTTGGTAGATTTGTGTTTGTTTGATTGATTAGTGAAGGTTTATTTTGAACAGAAAAAAATGAATTAGTGAATGCCTTCACATGAGTAGCCTTGTAGCACATTGCTCATCATTTTCCACAAGATGAGGATCCCCATACCAAGACAGACCTTTGGATACTGGAATGTCTTTGAAGGTAGGGGAGTGAATGAGAGACCAACCATCTCCAATATCTTATTAAAGAAGAAACTAGTCTTCTGGGGACTGCATTATCATTGCAATCGCCCCTACCCTCACCAAAGCTCCTTTCCAAGAACCATCAAAATTAAACTATTTTTCTCCAACTCCTTTCACTTCATTCTCCCACTCAATGTTTTTTTTTTTTTTTATTCCTCTGTATATTCTCCTTACATCTACTGAGTTTCTTTTCCTCTATAGAGGCTCTTCTCATTAAAAATCTCCCCTTCTTTTTATCCAAAGAACAGCCTGCTAGTAGCTACATTGTTTTTAACTCACAAATGGCTCAACCATTAAACATATTTCTTAAAATAACTTATTGATACTTCAATCTGTGCAAGGTGTTCTTGGGAGATAAATAGAGGAATACAATAGTGGTCCTGCCCATAGGAGACAGCTCAGTGGAAGGCACAATGTGGTAAGTGCTATTCAGCAGTATGAACACAAGCTATGGAATCATGATCATTATGATTGGAATGGCCATTATATTAAAGACTCCCCAAATATCAGCCAGGAAAATAAAACATTTTTTACAGCTCTTCGAAAATGTGAAAAGATAAGAACAACATTTCAATATCATGCCATAACTGACATAGGTGAATTTACTCCAAAGAAGGAAGAACAGGAGGAAAGCATGAAGAAAAAACATTTTTAATCAGCATATGCTCAGGGAACTGCCGAGTGTCACAGTTGGTTTATATTCTGTAATGACTGGAGTAGTCCTTTAATTGAGTGCTGACACTTGTATGTGATCAAATGATATCTTCTGCAGGCACTTTTAGAACGTTTTTATATTTTCCCTGTACTCATCTGATAGCCAGAATTATTAAAATACTCTTTCTAATGAACAGAGTTTCCTGTAATTTGAACGTGCCAACCCTGTAGGACAGTGGCAATAGCCTCACACAAATTTTAGCATGTTGCAGACAAGGACAAGAGCTTTTTCATCCACTTACTTTTTTTTCATTTTACCTATGCACTATCTTTTTACAAATTGAAGACTAGAGTATAAATTTGTGATTCACATTCCACTTTCAAAACTGAGAGACTGATATTATGGTGGGTGAAAATATTTCCCTCAGGACTTCAAGCCACAGAGCTACGGCACATTCCCAGATAATGAGGTCTCAAGATAAGTATAGTAGGAGCCAAAATAAATGCATCTTACATGGCATGTCTGGAAGGAATAACAGAGCCTCAAGTTTTCCTAAAGTCTTCAGCAAAGTCCTTGAAAGCTAACCCACTGAGACAATTTCTTACTTCTCCTAAAATGTTAAAAAGAGTCACAATACTTTTAATGGAAGCCTGCTTCGCAAATTGTCTGATGTAGGATTACAGATGTAGAATAAATATTTATTGAGAAATTCAGCCGTTGTATCAGAAAAGTTTATAAGCCTGATATTTTTGTTAGTGGTCTGGAACGTTACAAGTATTTTCCCATGGGAATAACATGGCTGCTGTAGACAGAGGAGGCTTTTTACAGAAGGACTGATCAGTTGCATTATTTTGCCAAATATTTGACTCTGATTTATATACTGTTGAATTCCAGCAAGGATTTAGGACAACCTACAAAGATGTATTAAATTTAACAAGGAATTAAAAATAAAAACCAAAAATAACTGTCTAGTTCTTCCAAAAGTATGGGGGAAATGGGACAGCTCATGCATTTGAAAGGAAATGTAAAATATCCAATGTTCAAAATGTGCATACCATTTGATGCTGAAATCGCATTTCTCATTATTTGTCTTAAGGAAATAAGAATGTAAGTATACAAATATGCTATATAAAGATGTTCATTGAATGTTGCATAATAAAGAACACAAAATAATTAAAATGTCCAATGATAAGAGATTGAGTAAATAATGATGCATCCCTATAATGAAATACTATTTTTTTTTAAGCTAGACATTTATATGGACTTGGGAAGATGTCCACAGTATTTTGTTGAGTTAAAAAAGCAGGTTGTGTGTTATAATGTGTAGTGTAACCACATTTATGTAAAATGTATGCATTAGCGCTTATACTTGCAAAAGCATCTTGAAAGATGTAAAATGAAATTCTAAAGAGCAATTACTTTTGAGGAGTGAGATGAGGGACTGCTTATCAAATGCTACTTTAAAATAAGGATGTCTCCATTTTCATAAAAATACAACGGGACAACTCATTTTAATTATGTTGAAGGAATATTTCAGTGCATTGGAAAATAGTCAACATCAATTTTTAAGTGAAAAGAAGCAGGTTCCTAACCAATATAGAAAGCATTGTGTAAGTTTAGTCATACATGGAAACTAAGTCTGAACAGGTTGTGCTAAAATATTGCGGTGCCATTTTCATGGGAGAAGTTGATCCAAGTTGCAAACTGAGAGACTAGGCTAGAAACACACCTGCTTCCACAAAGCCCTGGAGAGGAATGCAGAGATTGTCCTCTCTCACCTGTATACCCAGTCACTGCAGCAGCAATGACGCTCCCACCACTACAAGAGTAGCCCAGAAAGTAGAGTTCCAAGCAACCATAGCAGTCGAAAGAAAGGGAGAAAACCTTGGGGGAGAGCATCTGTAGCGTCCACTGTCATGAGGTAAGTCCAAGGTCAAACTGACAGGAAAAGACACGTATTGAGGGCTGCTATATATCAGGCAATCTGCTAAGAGCTTTATATATGAATTATCTGTTTTAGCCTCCAAAGAACCTTAGGAATAAAATACTATTATCTTTGTTTTTGAGTTGAAGATACTAATACTCAAGAAGTTAACGCTAGTCAGTAATTAGTAAGCAACAAAGCCCAGATCAGAACATAGACCTACTGATTCCCAAGACCATAATTTTTAACCATTTTATATCCCAGGGAAAATAATGTGGGCACTGCCTTTGTATCTTTTTCTCTTGTTTTTAAGGTCTCAGTCACATTAATGCAGTATGCTGCTTGTCTTGGCTCGGACCAGTCTCACCTGTTTGCCATATGGATAGCTACGCAGGGTGTCATGCAAAAGTACAATGAGCTACATAAAACTCAACGCATCTCCCTAAAGTATATAGTACAGTTTTCAACCCAGAAATCAGAGAGAGAAAATGACCGTCCCCAAGATTGCTATTCCAAAAGACATAATTGCTGTTCATCTCACTCTGCTCGCAAAGTGCTTTGCACAATGACACTTACACCCTTGGAGGTCAGCCCACACTTCACTGACAGCTACCAGTTCAGCTGTGTCAATTCCATCTGAATCGACTTGCTTGCAGGGTTTCCAGAGCACACAGCTTACCAAGCCATTATTATTTTGTACCTGTGCCCAGAGAGCTCTACAAAGAGTGCATTTTAATGAGCCTGGAATAGGTAAATAAATAAATAGCTCATAGGTAATATGTAATTTACTAGCAAAAAAACAACCACGACTTGCTGCCCTCACAGTCCGTAGCCTGATGCCTCCAGCGATTACTTGCAGGATTCTATGGTGCAGAAAAGCTGAATTTCATTTTTTAGCTTATTCCTTAAAATTGTTAGTTGATGGATCTTTCCTCAGCTTGCCTCAAATGTCCTTGCTCGTCTCCACTCTAAGGTAAAGATATTTCACTGAAAAACTGCATCTATGCATGGATAGCAATGCATTCAATATCCTCTGCCTGCCTACCCATTCTATACATGAAACACAACCGAGTGTTTAGAAATAGCAAAGCATCTTTCCTTTCTTTACTCCTCAAAAAATGAAGGATTTTAGAGATCTACTTATCATTCTCCAGCCACAGGGTGAATCTATTTTGTAACTCTCAATTGGATCTACAATGTTTTAACTTTGGTAAGATTTCTGGCCAAGTTTGTTGAAACATTTCAGGAGAAAAATACTGCTGCTCGATGGCAAAACCAAAGTGCTTGAAAACACTGAGTTTTCAGTCTGGTTCCGTGTATTCTCTAGCTTCAGAATATCTATGAACTCCTTAAATTGTATGTAACATTTTGTGTTAATGTGCATTTTCTACCACTTATTAAGTTTTCAAAGTGTCTACAAACCAAAACAGATTAAGCATCACTGAGTCATTCAGAAAGTCCTCGGGGGAAAAAATATAAAACTAGTGCTTTTTACGCAAATGTTTATCTCAAGAGAACTCATTCACACTCATTTTGTTATCGTCCCTTCATTCACATCAGGACCTCTGCGCCTTTATACACTCTGCCATTTCTACTTCTAATTCTTTCATTAACCCATCTCCCTGTTGCATATGTTGCCCTTCCTTGAAAGCCACCTCTAAAGTACTTCCTTGGTAAAGCTTTTAGTAACTGACTTTTAACCGGATTGGTTTATCTTTTCTGAATTCTTATTGTACTTCGAGTTTGGGGAAATCTCTTAGAGAGTGTGTGTGTGTGCACGTGTGCATGTGTGTTTTCCATAGATGTTTACATATGGAAATCTCTCCAGATATATTATGACATACACCACATGTCTTAACCTTAGATCTTCATTATGGTCAGGGATCCAATAGCTCATCAAAACGAGGAAAAAGTCTTACTTTTTGTGTAGCTCTCACTATGACTAAAACTATGCTTTTTTTTTTTTTTTTTTTTCAGAAGATTAGCCTTGAGCTAATATCTATGCCCATCTTCTTCTATTTTATATGTGGCACACCTGCCACAGCCTGGCTTGCTAGGCAGTGCATAGGTCCATGCCCGGGATCCAAACCAACGAACCCCAGGCCACCAAAGCAGAGCAGGCAAACTTAACCCCTACGCCACTGGGCCAGCCTCTAAAATTATGCTTTCTTGCTTAACTGTTTCTACAAGTTGTCAATAACCCACAGAAATGCTCATAGTTTTAGCATTCCTTTCTGTAATTGAATTATCTTTAAAGAAATTTTTATTCCCTGAGTTGGAAACTATGATACAATATTGGATGAAATATTAATTAGAGACAAATCAAAAAAATAAGAAATGTTCCTACTTGTCAAACTATAAACTCCACCTCTAATCAATACAATTTATCAGCAAATTCTTTCACCATTTTTTCCATAATTGGACCTGTTTTCACTATTCCATTGTTACTGCTCCCCTCTTACTGTGAGGATTGAGACAGTCTCCTGACTAGCCTCTATATTTCTGCCTCTGCTCCCTAGAGAGTCTTTTGCACAAGGCAGTAAAAATGAGTCATTTAAAATGTGAGTCAGATCATGACACCCTTCTCCTTCAAATTTTCCCATGACCTCCCATCTTAGAATAAAAATCAGAGTTCTTCATATGGTCCCCAAGACCCTGGTTTTTCAGTGGCCCACACTCTGCTTTGGTCACAGCTGCTATAATTTTAGCTTTCCTCCTGGTCCACTCCATTCAAGCCAACAATTTCAATTGTTACACCAGATTCCTAGCTGTTCCACGAACCTGTCAAACATACTCCTGTTTCAAAGCCTTCATACTTGTTATTACCTCTGCATAGTACATTTCCCACAAATCTCTTCTCACTACTTCCTGATCCACTGATCACCCTCTAAAAATAGCACACATACATATGCACAAAGTGGTCCCATCCTCCTTAGCCTGCAGATCTATTTTTCTCCATAGCATTTATCTCCATTTAACATATTATGTACTAGTTTATTGTCTTTGTCCTTCAACTAGAGGACAAGTGTTTTTGCCTATTTTATTCACCGCTGTAACCTCAGTGGCTGGAATACTGTCAAGCATTTATAAAGTGCTCGATAAATTTTTGTTGAATGATTAATCCATATTAGTAAAATTTCTTTTGAACAATGACAACCAGTCAAAAATACTTTAAAGAAGAAAATTGGTAACATTTATACACAGAGGGGCCAGCGGGGTGCAGTAGTGGTCAAGTTCATGCACTCTGCTTCAGCAGCCCTGGGTTCACGGGTTCAGATCCTGGGCAAGGACCCACACACGGCTCATCAAGCCACACTCTGGCAGCATCCCACATATAAAATAGAGGAATATTGGTACAGATGTTAGCTCAGGGACACTGTTCCTCAAGCAAAAAGAGGAAGATTGGCAACAGACATTAGCTCAGGGCCAATTTCCTCACACACACACACACAAATTATATGCAGAAAAAAGATAAGGAGACAAAACACCAAAAAAGTCCACAATACGGTCAGTGATTTGTCGTTTCCAAATTTTCTTTAATGGGCACAGTAAAGAAAAAGAAGAATGAGGAGGAGGCAAAGAGAAAGAGTTAAGTAAGTAGCAACGAGACTCAAATGGTGAAACAGATCATCTGGTAATTTTGAGACTAAAACTCTACTCCGGAGACTAATCTCTAGAGATAATAGATAGGGGTACTATTTATGCTGTCTAATATTATCAAAAGATATCATTCCCTTTGACAATTAATTATTTACTTGTTTATTGTCTGCCATTATGACCTCTCTGGAAGACAGCCTCAGTGATCTTGCCATGTCCAATTAGATCTATTTATATTTTCATGCATACTAGCTATGTCCACTAGCGTGTTTCCACTTCTGACAGCCAAGAACCACATCTGTTTGTCAGAGGATGGACTTCAGGAGGCCGGCACCATTTGCCTGTGCACACAAAGAACTAGAACAACCTGGAAATTGATTTCCCAGCAGTGGCAACCACCTTCACCAGTGACTCGGAGTTGCAGATGGACAAATACTCCAGCTCCACTGTCTCCTGGTCATGACAGCCCTCAGGTATGCGCACACTGTCTTTTGATCTTCCCTGCAAGAATGAGTCTAAGTTTCTCTTCATGGTACTTTGCCTGGCACCTCATCCTTGCTCAGCCTCTTTCTCTTCGTGATCTTACTTCCCCACTCCCCGGCCAGTCTCCCTGGGAACATGGCCTCATAAATCACTTTCACACAAATCTTTATCTCAGAATTTTCTCCTGGGAAACCGAACCTAAGACACTTGGTACCAGAAATGATCCTAGTGACTGACTCTCAGGATAAGATTCTGAAGTTGGATGACTCACTGCCTAGATGGCATTGGGAACCCATTGTTGGTGGTAAATATTGTGCCAAAACTCCAGGGTCATTGCCGAATCTTTCATATGTGGTGAATTGGGATGGGATATATGAGGAAAGGGGTGTAGTGGATTGTACAATATCTATAGCATTTAAGATATATGGTAGTGAGGGTAACTATAAGAACTGTGGGGTTCGTGGCTATTATTAAATATAATTAATGAATTAGAGATGAAAATTACAAATTTAGGTCAACCAATTACCAATTCTGAGCATAGTGTGAAAGCCACAAGTTCCCCATGGCAGTATTTGAAGAGAACATCATCATCTGCAGCTGCAGAGAAGACCGTGCTGAAGACCAAAACCAGGACTCAGGAGTGAGAGTAGTAAAGCTGCAAAGAAGGTTGACTTGCACCTTGGCAAGTGGTTTATGCTGCATGTAGGATCCTGATAGGGAAGGAATGGGATCCTGAGACTTGGGACAGAGATACCTGGGATGCTCACAAGATCATTGAACTCTCCGTGCCCTTAAACCCTTGAGGCTAAAAAAGTGCCCCAATTCTTCTAGCTGGAGAGCAGCAGTTTTCTCTTGCCTGAAAACTGTGTGGAAGCCCAACTGAGACCAATGCTTTGCAAGATTATATTGCCCTCAAGATGGGCCAATCCCTCTCTTCTTGTTTACTAGACCAGTGTGATCCTTCTGGCAAAGTACTGCCTCTCCTAAGGGAAGAAAAGAATTATTCACTGAAGGAGATACAGAATCTGGCTCATAGGCACTGGAAGGAACTGAAAGAATATATCTGGAAGTGGCTATTGAAAGTGCTGGACTGGAAAAGGAAGGCTATTAAGCTAGATAGGGGAGAATTTGTTGCCATAGGGCATGTCCTTGTAACTTAACACCCCAAGAGGGGCACCTACAGCCAGTCCTAATATATTTTGCTTAATTTGTTCCTAGAAGTTTTGAAAAACAATGACTCACATAAATTGAAGTAGAAATACCAGAACTTCTTTGACAGAGTTTGAAAAAGAGATCAGCAGGCTCAAAGAAGTGAACAAGCAAGTTATGTAAAACCTAAAAATCCACCAGGAGACCACGTTTCCTGGAAAGTCCCAAAGACACTTCCTTCACTAAGTCAAGGAATGATAATGAGGAGGACACTGGCATCATCAAGAAGCTTATCGGTGATTGTTCTCAGCAGGCTAGGAAGATGGGGATGCTGTTATGGAACTGACTACTTTGGAGAGTAGGATTTGGAAGAGCAGAGACCAAATGGCAGCACTTAATCACCAGAGGCAAGGTGGATAGTTACCATTAAACAGGCATCAAACCTGCAAGTATCTCTGGTGATGTCTAATAAGCCATGGTGTTTCTAGGACAAGATAGACGCACAGACATTGAGGGCTTTGTCTGATATATATAATCAAAATTTTTAAAAAAATATATGAGGATCAGATGAACAGAAGACTAATGTCATCTGTACTATTGGACAGATAGATCACTGTCCCTTCCTTAGTTTCCAGGCGTGAGCCAGTTTTCAGATATGAAGTCCATTGTTTAAAGGGAAGGGCAGATCCATCTGAAGAAGGATCCTCAATCCACAGAAAGGATATACAATATTGGCTGTCCCAGTCTTCCTCAAAGAGAACTATGGACATTTACACAAGTAACTGCATACTAGGAAACAGGGAATACCCACATTTTTCTTGTACTTTCAGCTACAAGGTCCAAACTAACATTGATACCAGGGGTTTCCAAAACATTGTCTTGTACCCTTAATAACAGTGGGGGCATACAGAGGCCAAATGATAAATGGAGTCCTCACCCAAGTCTGTCTCACAGTGTGTCCCTGGCCCACACATCCAGTCAATGACAGTTCCATGGTCCTTGACCTATGGAGTAAAGGCTGTCATAGTAGAAAAAGCCAAGTGCAAGCCCCTGAAACAGCGCCCAAAGATAATAAATCAGAAACAATAATAACAATAAATCAGAATAATAACAGTCAGAAACTGCCAGGTGAAATGGAGGAGATTAGTGATTCACTCAGAGATTTAGAGTATGCTGAAGTTGTCATCTCTATTATATCCCCATTTACTTCACTAGTCTGGGCCCTGGAAAAAGCAATTAATTGTGACAGATGACTACAACTAAGTTGTAGTTCCAATTGCATTAGCTATACCATTCATGGCCTCTTTTTCTAAAGCAAATGCATTCTTTTCAACAACTATCAATAAGAAGGTTTAAACGTTTTCATTCAATTGAATGGGTAGAAGTATACACATGATTCTGTCCTTTAACAACATAATCCAAAGGGAATTTTGCCAGCTACAGTTTCCACAGAACATCACACTGGCCAATTAAATTGATGACATCATGATAGTTGGACCTAATGTCCAGTAATTTGCAGAATTCTGGGTGCCTGGTAAAACAAATGTGCTACATAGGGTGGGAGATAAAACCTGCTAAGATTCAGGGGCCTGCCACATCAGTGAAGTTTTTAGGGGGTCAGTGATTTGGGACAAACCAGGGATTCCCATCCAAAACAAAGAACAAGTTATTATACTTTATACTTCTACCACTAGGAAAATGGACAGTGGTTGGTAGCCTCTTCAGGTTTGGCACTTGGGAAAGTTGTTTCACCTCTTTTATTATGTGATTGTGATGGCTGTCAGATCAAGAGAGGGCTTTGCATCAAGTTCGGCTACAGTGTAAGTGACCCTACCTCTTGGGCCGTATGAACAACAGATCTCATGGTGCTGAAGATATCTATATTAAAGATGCTGTTGGGATTGTCTGGCAGGTCCCCAGTGGGGAGTCTCAGCACAGACTCTAATGGCCTGAAGCCTAGCTATCATATTCACAGCAGGGAATCATATACTCCATTTGAAAAAAATGCTAACATGCTACTGGATCCTTGAAGAGATTGATCAAGTAGCCATGGGACATTAATGGACGTGCAAACAGAGATTTCCACGAGGAGCAGGAATGTTGATGCAGCCACCAAGTCATAATGTTCAACCAGTAAGTAAAGTTTTGTCATACATCCAAGATTGATCTTGAACATATCCAGACCTATAACTTTCAAACAGACCTATAACATATCCCAGACCCCAGCCAGTAATTCAAACAGGTGTCCCAGATCCTCATATCATCCACCTCTATTGCACCAACACCTCTTTCTTAGTCTCATGGGAAATTCCTGACACCAGCTGAAAAGGAAGATAAAACCCAGGCCTGGTTCATAGATGAAGTGACTCAACATGTTGATAAAAGCTGAAAATAGACTGCTGCCACTCTAATTCCACTCAGGGATAGCCCTGAAAAATAGTGCTGTTGCAGAAAAATCCTCTCAAAGGGCAGAGCTTCAGATGATATATCTTGTCATCCACATTGGTGGCAAGAGAAGTGGACTGAGGTAAAAATATATAGGACCTCCTGTGCAGTGTCAAAAAACTTGGCTAACTAGTCAACAAACTGGAAGCAGCAAGATTGGAAGATTAGGGGAAAAGATTAGGGAAGACTGGGAAGAAACATGTAGATAGATCTGTGAGAATAGACACAAAGTCTGAATATTCGCACTGCATGTTAATGTCCACTAGGTAGCATCCACTGCAGAGTGTGAAATAAACAACTTGTGGACAGGATGTCTCATCCTTCAGATATCAGGCAGTCTCCGTCCTTGGCCACCCCATTACCAGCTCAGTAGACCCAGTTGCTATTACAGCAGAGATGGAGGCTATTCATGGCCCCAGCAGCCTGGATTGTCTCTTACTAAGGCTGATCTAATGACTGATGCTGTTGAGCATCAAACTGGTCAGCAGCAGAGAGAGACACTGAACCTTCCTTAGGGTACCATCCTTCACAGAGACCAAGCAGCCATTTAGTGCAAGTTTATTAGGTCAGACTCATTCCACATTCGACGTGTGGGTTTGCCTCTCTAGCCCATAGAGCCTCGGCATGTCGAGTCAATTTAATGTGCAGTGTGAATGGATCTGAGTGGTATACTGAATAGTCTAGAGAGGATACTGCCAGTGCTCTACCATATCCTTCTGCTCCCTTTACAGTGCTCACGCTTACAGGCATCTAGGTGTGCTTTTACTCCCAACATCAAGTACCTACATGTTTTTTAGGCTTCTGGAAATCACTCTGACTGCCTAAATGGGAGAGCTAGATGTGCCTTGGAATTTAGATTCCTCCTGGAGCAGCTTTCTTGCTCCAAAGTCAGGACAACTCTGAGTTGTGACCTACTATCTCCAGAGCTCCCCTATAGAATTGATCCAAAGTTACCCTCGGTGGGACTTTCATTGATAATATATTCTTGCTGGTCCTCCTTTCTCCTCATCCTACCTTCCTACTTCATTATAAGTTTTTTCCAGGAACACTCCCTAATGAATCACTTTATATGAGTCCTTGTCTTGACTGTCTCCTTATAGCTGTGACCCCACACCCAGAACAGGGCCTGGAACACAGTAAATATTTGTTGATGAATAAGCGATCATTTGGATTTAGCAGCTAAGCTCAACAGAACCATTCATCCCACTTGCAATAAACGGTTGCAAAAAAGGTGTGATTTGCAGGCACTTGGCAAGGGCACCTGCCAAAAAACAAACAAACTACTGTGTCACCATCAATCACAAAGCTCCACTTCTTGCAGGATTTTTTTGCAGATCAAATAAGATTTTGGTCTCTGAGGTACTCTATTAAATAGAGTAAGTTATGAGTAAATATTTTAGCTAGGAATTGCAGCTGGGTAAAGCCAAGATAAATGTGAATGTGATAGAACATATACTTGAAAAAGGCTTCTAGAGAGAGGAGAAGCCCCTGAACATGAAGATAGATCAAAGGCAATTCTCACTTCCTGTAAAATTTATTTCAGAATCAAACTTTACTTGCAAATGATTGTATCTTCAACTAGAAATCTCCTCTAGCTTAAAGGACCCTGTATTAGTCAGGGTTCTCCAGAGAAACAGAATCAGTAGCATATATATATATATATATATATATATATACCGATATATAGAGAGAGAGAGACAGAGACAGATTGATTTATTATGAGGAGTTGGATCACATGATTATGGAAGCAGAGAAGTCCCATGATCAGACGTCTGCAAGCTAGAGCCCCAGGAAAGCCAGTGGTGTAATTCTGGTCCAAGGCGGAAGACCTAAGAACCAGGGGAGCCGATGGTGTAAATCCCTCTCCAGGGACAAGAGAAGATGATGCCCCAGCTCAAACGGGCAGTCAAGAAGGGAACAAATCCTCCCTTCCTCTGTTTTTTATTCTATTCAAGCCTTCAACAAGATTGGATGATGCCCACCCACACTGGGAGAGCAATCTACATTACTGAGCCCACCAATTCAAAGGCTAATCTCATCCAGAAATACTCTCATGGGCACACCCAGAAATAATGTTTAATCTGGGCACCCCTTGGCCAGTCAAGTTGAAAGATAAAATTAACCATCACAACTTTTCTTATAGAAGAATTTGAACTCCTAAGCCACACTGAAAAGAGAGAAAAATGGTAGTTTGCATTATATCCAACAGTGGCTCTTGAAACAAGCCTGGATCTTGCAATTGTTGACGAGTGGCTCTTTAGAACTGCTCATGTTCCCTCAAGATACTCTGGTATACTGGACTCCACAGGATAGACTGTAATCATGTAGGCGATTTCAGTCACTGGGTATTTTACACATGACTCCAGGACCACATAACTGTTAGTGTAGTCTTTAGATCCCCAAGTCTTGGTTAGAGGAAGCTCATAACTCCTTTCTGTGCACAGAGCCCACCCTCACACACCACCACCCTCAAGGAAGAACAGCACTGATATGTGTTTTCCAAGTTAAAGGACAACAAGTCCTGCCAGTTCTGACTTAAAATAAAAATCCAGAATCTGACCTGTAATCACATCCTCCACCAACACCATTCAGATCAAAGCTACCATCATTCCTCTCCTGGATTTTTGTAATATTTTCTATCTTCCCGTTTCTATCCTTGAACCCATGTAGTCTAATCTCAACACAATAGCCAGTGTGGCCTTTTAAAAATATGCCTGATGATGTCATTCCTCAGCTGAAAATCTTCCAGTCGATTACCAGTTCATTCAGAGTAAAATCCAAACTATGTACTAGGGCTTCTAGGATCTCCATGATCTGCTTCCCACACCCTTCCTCTCTAACTTTCTCTCTCACACTCTACTCTTAGCTCATTCTCTTTAATCCATATCGACCTCCTTCTTATTCCTTGAACACACTAAGTATTTTCCTGCCTCTGACCATGGCACTTGGTGATTCCTATCCTAAATGCCCTACCTGCTCCCTCCCATTGCCGCAGGGCTAGATCCCTTACTTCCATCAGCCTTTTCCTGTCCTCCCTAAACAAAACAGCAACACTCCCCTCACCAAGTACCCCCAGCCCTTTTTACCCCACACATCCTATCCTTCCTCCCTCACTTTCCTTTTCTCTGTATCCCTTACCACTATCTGCCCTTATTCACTGACTTGTTTATATGTTTACAGCCTGTCCCAGTAGCCTCTAAGTCCCTTGAGGGCAGAGACTTTGCCAGATCATTTTACTTTTATGTCCCTAGGACCTGATGCCAGACACATTGTAGGTGCTCAATAATTATTTGTCAAATGAGTAAAAAGATCTGTAGAAAAATGCCGTTGCCCCCATTTCAAGATTACTTACACACACACTCTACTTCCCAATTATACCCACTGCTGCATATGTGAACCCAGTTGCAGCAATCCATTGAGGTGTCTCTGTACCCTGAAATCTTCTGTTTTCCTCATGCTTCAGATAGTTTTTTTGCCTTCGTAGCCATGAAATATTAACAATCCTCCATATCCTCAGGGAACCACCTTCCTCCTCATTTGACTACACTGCCTTGCACATAAAAGGAGCTCAATGACTAGATGTGAAATGACTGAAAGTGGCAGTTTGCCAGCCTATGCTAATGCAACAGCCCTCCTGTCCCTCCGAGGCAACATGCACATTTTGACAGGGGCCTCCAGGAGACCTTGCACCAGCGCCTTAATATGAGAGTTATTGTTAAAAGAGGAGGCCAAGAGAAAGTAGGATGAGTTTAGACCCAGGGAAGGTGGTTTGGAGGGGGACCTTGTAGTACCCCAAGGTCATTTATGAATACAACTGTCTGAATCACTTCTTCAACAAAGAATATGTCATTTGGCTTTTTATTTGTCATGCTAATGGAGACTCTATTTGTAAGAAACAGTTATGAATAAATTCTGCAAAATAGCGTAAACCTGCAAACATTTACCGTCTTGTCCTCACATGTACAAAAGCTTGCCCTGACCAAAGGAGAAATTCCAAGAACAGAGGTGTACAATCATTTGTATGGAAAGAAAGCACACAATGTTTGGCTAACTTTTATAGAAGCAAATGCTTCTGCTTACAAGCTTTATATTTGATGGGTGCAAAGATTATTGCAAAATAAAGAATATGTCATAATAAGGAGGTTTCTGGAGAAGAGTTCGGAAATATCTTTAAATGCAAACAGACACACTCGATTAAGTTGTAGAGATCTAGTGCACAAGATTGTGCCTATAGTGAACAAAATGGTATTGCACTCTTAAAAATTTGTCAAGAGGATAGATCTCGTGGTAAATGTTCTTATCACAAAAAAAAAGGACACACTATTGTGGGTCCACATATGTATGTGATTGTGTTGATAATGATAATTTATGTTCATTAGAAATTCTGCAAAACAAAGTAGGAAATACGTTTATGTGGCTAAAAGCATCTTTACCAGGGAATGAAAAGTGGATGCTCAACAAACTCTGGGTAGTGCCCTGGGAACTATAAATTTCAGACTGAGAAAGTGTCTAATACACAGAAAATGGGCAGAATGGTGTGAAAATGGCAAGTAACTGCTGAAGAGGGATCTTAAAACTGCTTTGACCTGAAAAACATTTCAAAAACAAAAGTAGTGATTTATAAACTGAACCAGAGATATAAATATATATTTGGGTCATCTATTTTTCTGGATCTTTCTGACAACAGTGCCATCTGGAGACTTGGTTTGACCAAGGACGCAAGAGCATAAGAAAAGTTAGACACAGACACTGAAAACGTTGCTGATGAAGTCATTCTGTTTCTCTCGTTGCTTTTTCACTGTTTGTCAGTGCAGCAGAGACAACTGAAAATTTAAAGACTGAATTTTTTAAAATTCTAGATGTGCAAAGATACAAAAGAGAAAATAAACTCCATAATATTTTAGTGAGAAATATGGAGCAGTTAACATATGATTTGTTCATTCAGAGAATGTTATTATCTTAGGAAAATTAAGAAAATTATAATACATTGCAATCATTCATGAGAATGCTAGTACTCAGAAAAGTGTTTTTTAATTTATAAGTTTGAAATTACAAGTAAATAGATGTGCTTCCAACGCCCAAAATAGGTAATTCAAGTAGGATCAAAAGACCTGAGAAGCAGAGAGTAAACATAATTTAAGTTTCCGCAGGCTTTCCTCCTCCTCCTCACACAGAGCCTCAGCAGCCTCTGAATTTTCCGCCCAAGTGTCCCTGTGAGGTGCCATGAAAGGTCTCTGAGTAACAATGCCACATCTTGGTGCCCTCACTCCCATTGGGCATAATGTTACCTCCACTGTGAATAGCTCCCAAAAGTCACCTCTTTCTTTGCTAGTCTGCCCTGTAATTCCCACTCTGTCTGCCAGGCAAGGCTATCATTTTCCAGCAGGCAACACTGGACATTACCACCATTGACAGCGTGGGACCCTCAAAATACAAAACTTGAGTGGCCATGGGTGGTAAAGAGGAGGGGATGTCTTCACTCTCTTTTTGTGGCACATTCTCCAAGATGGATACCAAAGCATGACTGTTTTTGCCCAGACCTTCCAGAAAAGTCTTTAGCCCAAAAGTTCTTTAGTTGCTTATTCAGATAGACCCTACATTCTCCAAGCTGTCTCTAATCTTTCTCACACAAGAATGTGGTTAAGAGTTTGGAGGCTGCTTCAGGGAAAAACTCAAGAAATATAGACCACACTCATATCAGAACATTAGTTTATCTGAAAGCAGTTTCAAATAAATTTAAGCAATGCCAGATTCCATGTGGAAGCTAAAAGACTCTTGTGCTTCTCTGTGCGGTTCCAGTATTAATATAAGTTCCAAAAACATGCTGCTTTACGCATCAAATGTCTCATAGAGATTTTTTCTGGGGGCTGGCCTGGAGGTGCAGCTATTAAGTTCATACGTTCCGCTTCTGCAGCCAGGGGTTCCCCAGTTCGGATGCCGGGTGCAGACCTACACACTCCTGGCCAAGCCATGCTATGGCAGGCGTCCCACATATAAAGTAGAGGAAGATGGGCACGGATGTTAGCTCAGGGCCAATCTTCCTCAGCAAAAAGAGGAGGATTGGCAGCAGATGTTAGCTCAGGGCTAATCTTCCAAAAAAAGAAAAAAAACACTTAAATAGTTTTGTCTGATTTGATTTCTTTTGATTAACTTTTTTTAGCCCTTCTCTCCCTTGCTTTATTCATTGGTTCATGTGGCGTGGCTAGGGTACAAGTATTAGTCGGAGGACCCAGGCTGTTCTTATCATTGTCTGTCCCGTTTTCACCCCCTAGTCCCCACTGAGACATTCTTATCCAGCCAGCTTCTATGTGTTACCCTCTCTTCATCCAGCAGCGGAGGTTTACTTCCTTTCCAGAATGCTCCTTAATCTCTCATTGAATATCCCCACAGCAGGGCCCCCCCATCAGACCTCCAGTCCCCCCCAGCAATGTGTGAGGGTCAGATTCAAACTGGGCCCTCAGTGAAACATGATTCGGGTACGTGAGCCACAGAATCTGTTAAGACAAAAAGATGCAATAGATCAAATTCAAAGAAATGTGTGAAGATTGCAATTCTGAGTACTTTGGGGCTTTCTGAGGACTATAAAGTCATGTTGCTTTATGATAACTAATCAGATCTATCAAGAGTTTACCATACCAAATCTGACTGAATTTTTCTAGCCTGTCAAAGAGAGAGAAATAGGAAAGGCAGAGGCAGCAGGAAGTTAATGTTGGGAGAAATGGGTTGTTTTCACCAATGCCACTAAAAGTTCTGAACTTGGGCAAGGCATTTACACTCCCTGGTCCTCATTTATCACAGAAGAGGGCTGGGTTGAGCGGTTGTCAAGGATCTTTTGAGTTGTAGCCATTTATTTTAGTAATAATATATGGTTCTCTAAGCAACCTACAAAAGGGGGCCCATCATAAATAAAAGAAAGAAACAGAGCTTACCTCAGTTGGTAAGACAATCATACCCAGTAGGGGATTTGGGAAAAAGGAAAAGTGGGTTTCAGAACTGGCAATAAAAAGTGGGAGGATGCCAGCCAGCAAGAAGGCAAGAGAACTGCCATTTTAAAGCAAAATTTATATTGATAACATGAAAACTGGCACACTGTCCAAACAATGGTATTTCATCCCATATCATAAATTCAAATCAGATAAAAGCACTGTCGTGGAACTCTAAAATATCATATATATGTTAAAGTTAGCTCCACAGATAACACTACAAGTGTGTTCTTTGAGATTCAAGTGCAGCTTACAGGGGTTCCAGCTAATTTTAAGAAAGAATAAGTCTGACTTCATGTAGTTTCCTATTTGGTTTAGGACACGCTTTTTTTAAATGTCATCTTTTACACAATGGAAATTTCACTTAATCCCAGTGAATGCCAACCATATCAGCAACAGCCCAAGACAACTCTACCCAGCCTTTCATGTGTAGGAAATCAGCAATTTAAGCATGGGAGAATCAACGTTAAGAAAATGGTAATACCTTGGGAGTTCTGTGGAGGGAAAAATAAATTCCTTGGGTTTTGTGAAGGGAAAAGGCACAAACATGCATGCACAGACACACCCCACATTGTCTTCTTGACAGATGTTTTACTATTCTTCAAGGAATCTAAAGAGATTTCTAGGGCCTAAGCCATGAGTATTTGAACCAGAAGAAAATAAAATTAGTCAAAGAGCTGGCAGGCCTGATAATTAGATATATACAGAATTGTAAACCTGCAAAAAGGCACAGGAAGAGAGGTGTTTGGATTTATCGTGACACGCACATAACCCTCAAAATGGGGAAGTCCAGACACAACGGCAATTTACGTGGTTAGGTTTGTCTTTACTCTTCAGCACTCTTTATGGTCTAAGAAAGAAAACTGGGATTCAAAGATGAATTTCATGTTTTGTGGCACCTTATTAAAATTATAGTGAAAAATTCAATTCCTCTGCTTGGAACCTCAGCATATAATGAATTGCATAAAAGGACAGAAAAGTACAGGGGAGAAAAAGAGCTGTTCAGCGGGATAAAGTAGAAAGAATATCAGCCTGGGAGTCAGAAGACATGGATTCTATTCCCAGCTCTGCTACTAACTGGCCACCTGATTTTGGGCAAATTATTTCATTTCTATGAGCCTCAGTTTCACTCTCATTTGTAAAATGAGGGAATGGTTCAGATTAGCACAATTCTATGATCACCAATATCAGATCTTGCAGCGCTTTCTATGTCAAGAGAGCCACTAAGCAACTTATCAAATACTCACACATAATAGAAAACAGTATTTTATTAAATCCGTCACCTCCCATGGGGTCTGAGGTGGACAGAAGAGCCCAAACACTTGGTATATTATGCATCTAGTTGATCACAATTTATCTGCAAAATACTCCTTTTCTGACATTTAAGAAAGGTCAAAATTCTCAAGAGCTTAATAGGAATGTTAATGTCCTTTAAAACAGTATGGCTACTTGGTTATGTTGAATCATTCAAAGGTCCCTGCGACTGTGAAAAATGAATGACAGTGACCTTGAGCATCTACTCTACTCTTGTCCAGAGAGTGGGTAAGAGAAAGGAACGATACTGTCAATCTTTCAAGAAATTATATAGCAGCTGTTAGTAATACAGATAATGCTCTGTTCACATCTTCTCTACCTTTATATGTATGTCCTGATATGCAATTTTATTACATTGAAAGATTTATGTGCAACATTTCAGTAGCTTTCTATTCAGGTGGTAAGATACAGTGTAATTATGATAAACATCAGCTAGCATGCCACCTGCCTAGAATGTTACAAATGGAAAGGCAAAGAGATGCAATTAGACATTTGACTGCACCATGTGAGAGCTGGATTAATGCAGATTTTTACTTTTAGGGGTTTTTTTAAATTCCTATTTTGAGAAAAATAATTGTTTAGCCTTTTTGTGTAGATTCTTATTCCTTTCACTCATGTCTCTAATAATGCTCGTCCATTTTGGAAATACAGAGAATCAGACATGTCTACTATTAATTTGTAACTAGCAAAATTAAGTAGGTAACTTTTTTCCATTAATGTGTACATTTAAATTTTTCTTTATTTTTGGATATTTTATTTGAAAACAAAAGAGAATTTTAAATGTCATTTTATATTTTCCATATTCCAAATGTGATAGAAGGCCACTGATAGAGAAACTTGAATCTGACTTTCTTGCTCCTGACCTCCATCCTTATTCTCACTTCATAAAAAGTAAATCAAGCTAATTGATAGCATATTCCTATGCAGTCTCTGAGAAGTCAGTGATGCAACAAATTAGTTACCTGATATAGATAAATATAAACAAACTTCAACTTTGTCATTATTTCAATGCTAAGAATTAAAGGGTTTTAATTTGTTAAATTTACTTATATAACCCTCCTAAAAAACATTAAAGAAAAATATCTAATGTATCAAAACATTTTAATAGGGAACAGACTTGAGGTAAGGTGGGGAGACAGCAGACTGAAATAGCAGATTTTCTTTTTTTCTAACTTTATTGAGGAATCCTTGACAAATATAATTGTATATATTTGAAGTGTACAATGTGACGATTTGATATACATATACATTGTGGAATGATTACCAAGATCAAGACAATTAACACATTCATCATCTCACATAGTGACTGTTTTGTGTGTGTGTGTGTGTGTGTGTGTGTGTGTTGTGAGAACATTTAAGATCTGCTGTCAGCATCTTTCAAGTACACAATACCATATTGTTAACTATTGTCACCATGTTGTACATTAGATCCTCACAACTTGTTCTTCTTACAACTGAAAGTTTGTACCCTTTGATTTATATCTCCCCATTTCCCTCACACCCCAGCCCCTGGCAATCACCATTATATCCTCTGTGGAATGTCAGGCTTTCCTTCCATTGGACTAAAGCCATGTTATATTCCTGCTATCATATTCTTCTTCAAGCTAGTGAGGCTTCCTGCTTAAATATATATAGTTAGTTAAAGTTAGTTACTATATTAATAGGTGTTGGAAATAAACACAATTTTAGAACTCAAAAGAAGGTTTATAGTAGTCCGTTCACATGGTTGTGAATCAGGAAGCCAAGCCTGACAACATAGGTTAGAACCTAAGAACCAAAGGCTTTAGAACAAGACTGCTTGGATTTCAATCTTGCTCCACCCTTTACTAGCACAGTGATTTGGGCAAGTTCAGGAAAACCTCTCTGTGCCCCTGCAAAACAGGGACAAAAGTACCTCATAACGTTGACCTGAGTGTTCCATGAGGTAACACGTATAAAGTGATTAGAAAAGTGCCAAGAACACAGTAAGTGGTTGGTAATTATCAGTTAATATTATTTATTAGTGTAGCAAAATTGACAACTTAGGGATTCAGCAGTTCCGATTCACTGCAGTCTGCAGCCAACTTACACGGCTCTGAAAATGTCAAGAAAGCCGGGGGCACAACCTGCAAGAGAGCTGGTGACTCAACTCCCTGGTTAATCTTCCTGCTACCGCCATATTAAGCTAGGTTTTAGAGTAGCCTGGGTTTGCCATGGATCCACAATGTGGAAATAATTTTCTACTCCAATTCTGCGTAGTACTGATGTGTGGATAAAAGATTTTTAAAAAATTGATTTGAGCCATAAAACTGAAAATCTCTAGGTCCATTTTTTTAATGGAAAATATAGATGATTTTTTATCCATTCCAATGTTTATTGTCCTGTAGTTTTATGGTATAAATATTCATATCTATTAAGTAAAAGGAACACTGTGTGGATGGGTACTTTGCTAGGGATAATGACTTAGCCCATAAGTATTCTCAACTCCTGGGGTGCAAAGCACTGTGGACTGGCACATATTAGAAAAAGTTATTGGGGCCAGCCCAGTGGCGCAGTGGTTAAGTTCGCACATTCTGCTTCAGTGGCCCAGGGTTCACCAGTTTATATTCTGGGTGTAGACCTACGCACCGCTTGTCAAGCCATGCTGTGGCAGGCGTCCCATACATGAAGTAGAGGAAAATAAGCATGGATGTTAGCTCAGAGCCAGTCTTCCTCAGCAAAAAAAAAAAAAAGGAGGATTGGTGCTAGATGTTAGCTCAGAGCTAATCTTTCTCAAAAATAAATAAATAAATAAATAGAAAAAATTATTGGCCAAAGATATATTTCCTCAATAACTCGTTTTCATCTTAATATTAGCACTATTTAACTTTACAACAACACTGAAATTATTTGACAATAACCAATCATTTTATTTAGAATATAGATCCACCCTCAAAAATCATGAGACTTAGAAAGGAGGAAGGCATTTAAAGGAAAGTGATCCACATGATGGAGTTTGTGATGAAAAAGAAAATTTTTTTGAACCCTAATCTATTTATTTATTTATTTATTGTACAAAACGGTCTTCACTAGTTTTCTTGTATTTTTACTTTCTCTCCAAACACGATAATAACCTGAGTTAAAAGGCAGAGGATAATGATTCCCGTGTCTCCTGCAAACCTTACTACTACCCAGTTTTATTAACCTACATTCTATACTTGAGCCTTTGGGGAAAAAGTGATTCAAAAGAGTTCACGAATGACCTCTGAGTTCAGAACTATTGTGAGAAAACAAGTCCTGCTCCTTATCTCAGGAAATCTGACCTCTTAAACCTCCGCTGCAATATATGTCCCCAGAGGGGAGCACTTGACAATCCCAAAGGCCCTTCCCATCCCGCCAACCAATGTCAACAAGAAACGTTGACCTTTTCAGCACAGCATTATTCAACTTTTCTTCACAGCTGTCAACAACTCAGTACTACAATTCTGACAGTTTTAAAGTAACTTTTTTCTCCTGCCTTGCTGAATCAAATTGGGAGTGAAATTGTATTGAAGTTTGATATATTCTTGTTACCCACATGTCATTTAAACTCTACTCTATGCAATTCACATATTGTTCATAAAAGTTGACTGAAAACATTTGGAAGAAGAAAACATCTCCCATTTTTTGGACTATGGAACTATTCTATTTTTAATGAAGTAATGAGTATTAGGAGTCTTTTTCTTCTTTCACAAGTCCCTGCAATGGTCTAAAAATAAAAGATAAACAGAAAGTAGTCATTTACTTCTTCAAGTTTCCTGAGTAAACCAAATTGCCTCAGTGGATAAGGTATTCTGCAGTTGGTTGAGTATGTAAGAAAGCTAAATTAATTTCTGCATGTCACCAAGTGCGATTTGCTGCACAGAGGCAATGATTTCATAAGCAGTATCCCAATGATCTGAAAGAGTACAGGCAACTAAAAACTCAAAGAGTAGAAAATCTCTGTTGTGTTCTCACTCTGCAAGCTCTAAAGTTACAACTCTCAACAAGGAGATTCCCTCTGATGAGGAGAACTCTCCTGTAGGGGAGACGATCTTGTAAACAAAAAGTTGTATTATAATGCAGTTAAAACTAAATGTGGGATAAATTGATAGCTAATATTGATTTAATGTAATGTCAAACACTGTTATGTGTTTTACATGTATTAACTCATTCAATTTTCAAAACCCAGTGAGAATATACTTTTATAAATACTGTTTTTCAGATGAGAAACTGAGACAAAAGAAAGATTAGATAACTTACCAAAAATTACAGCCAGCAAGCGTCAGAAATAGAATTTGAGCCCAAGTTTTTGTTGGATGCCAAAGTCTTACTCTTTACCCCAGTTGACAGTTGGTAGTCACCAGTGCTTTTGAACAAATTTTGAAGTTGGAAAGGAGTGGCCATGTGCTCGCTTTGGCCAATGATAAATGAGTAGCAGTGATGTGTCATTTCTATTGGAAACTTCAGGAGTCAGGGCACAGTTCATCACTGAAGTGATCATGGAAGTATATACGAAATAAGGCTTCCATTGCCAGGGTTCCTGAGTCGTCACCATGAGCAGAAGACTCTTGTGACCCAGCACTGGATGTGTAGTATAGGTGAGAATTAAAGATTTATTGTGTTAAACCTACTGAGAATTTAGGATTATTTATTACTACTACAAACCCAGCCCATCCTGACACAGACATACTGCCTACAGATTATGAGGCTTCATTTATGCCCACTTAATCCAGCTTTAGACAGGATTCGGGAAGATCATGATTTATTCACGTGAAGGCAAGACACAGGGAGAGAAAAACTATAAGCAAAGGTGTGAAAGCAAAAAAACATGAAGCTTTCAAGAATTTTAAGTGGTTGAGAGGACTAAAGATATTCACATTAGGATAAAGCCATAAAGTGCATAATTGTTGCCATAAAATTTATCTGTTTTAGGATTGATATTTTTCTACAATCCATTTTTAAAAGTCCTGGTAAATAAAGAGAACCAAATTATTTATTAGTTTATATATTTAGAGATGTCAAAGGATCCTTAATTTTATTAAGGTAAGTGCTGGGGGTTTAATTCTGTCACAAAATCGCAGCAAAATTCTCGAGTCCGACTAGTTCTAGGCAGTCACGCAGGTTGTTAGAGGCAGAGGGTCAACAACAAGATCTTCTCATTCCCAGCATTTCTTGCCCCTTTCGCATTCTACTTTTTATTTTTATTTTAATCTGTAAGTAAGCAGGAGTAACTTGATAACATATTAGTTTAAGGACAGATTCACAAATTGGTAAAATGTTCACTGGTCATATAAATAGTGCTGGGCCCAATTTCTCAATACCCCATCACCAGTAGGCTTGGAGTTACAAGCTGTAGAACAATTCCCATTATAAAAGGATTTTGCGATTATTTGTCACCTTATGTGACAGGTAATGGCATTATGAGAATTGCACAAATTGATTTCCAATTCTTAGTTACATATTATACCCTTTGTGAAAGTATTTTTGTCTAATTAAAGATAGACATTGACTACTACTCATTTTTTTATACATAGAAACCGATATTTCTTCTTCAGTTGATAGGAATTATCAATGAATTATTTAGAAAACTTTGCTAGGGTAAACTACCTTTGCAAAACAAACATTGCTTTGAGATGGGATCACCCATGGCAAATTGTGCTGGGAAGATGTAATAGACATGCATGTTTACATCCAAAGGGCGGACGTGGAATAAGTGCAATGAAAGGCAGCAAGATCTACTTACTCAGCACTGAACTTAGAGGCAGAAAGTTTTGTTGAAATCTAAACTCGGATCAGAATCTAAATTTATCCCTATTTCTCTTATGTGCAAATCCAGCCCTATAATTGCCTCTACTCTGCTATTGCCTTTCTGGAGAATTGGAGAATTGATGAGATGTTGATGGAGGTTCTGCAAGATGAAAAAAAAATGGTGAAAGTTTCTGTGAATATAGAAATGCTTTCACCATGGATTTCTTAAGAGTATCACTCACCCTCATAGATAATGGAAAACCGTTAGGTAGTCTTACACTCTTTCTGTCTGTTGCCTTCAGTATTATTTGTCATCTTTCCCTTCACACCCCTCCCCCAGAAACATACAGATATATACCCCCCTTTTTGCATTTTGCACATCACAAAATAATTTCATTCAGTCACATCTCCTGTATAAAAGCTTCTTCAAACAATCTCTAATTTTACCCATGTGGTCATGCAGTGTGTCTAAAAGCCCATACAGCTCATTTTTCACCACTTTGACAGATTCTCTTCAGTTTCAACTGACTTTTTTCTCCACAGCCAGCATTTCTCCTCACTCATGCATGAATGCAGTCTAGGGACAGAAACAGCAACTACGGCCTATACAGAGTAGCTTTCAATTCTTTCTTGGGAGTGGTTTGATATAAGTAATTTTAAAATGTTCATGTCTATTAGCACATAGTGTTAAATAATCCATTTCTGGTCATTCTACTTTCTGATCCAGTTTCTAAAGGCACATTGCTGTGAAAAACAAAGGAAGATCACAAATGATGTGCCTCATTTTCTTGCCTTTAGCAGAGAGAAAAAAAGATTGAATGAAACTGCTTTAATTGAAGAAAAGAGAAAGCTAGCTATCCCTGCCCAAGAATTCTAAGATTTGAAATTGTTTATCAAAGGGAGAATCTTTCCTCATCTATTCTTTGTCCTTCTCTGCCCTGTCCCTTCCCCATGATCAATACAGAGTTGCATCACCCTGGACAGTTGGCTCTTGCTAGTGACTTCTGATTGGGCTCAACCAATGGAATTTATTGGCAAACTATTGGAAGGCAGAAGGAAAAAGAGGCTGAAGTATTTTGTCCCCATACCTACCCACTCTCACCACTTTTTTGGCAGTGTCTTCATCCTTTCATGGCTTCTCTCTGTGGTTCCCTTTCCTTAGCTCCAGCTCTCACTGGGCTCTGTTAACACTATTTTGTCTCCTTGCCCATTCAGGACTGAAGATGCTAGCTGCTTCCTGCTGTTGCTAATGTCTGGATATCAACATTCCTTATCAATAAGTTCCCTTAAGCCCCCTACACCCAAATACACACATCTCTGTAAGGACTCTCTCCACTAAAATACCTTGCATCACTTGAGCTAAATTTTGTTTTCCATTGAGACCTAGCTGATATAATCAATTTACTTAGTTATTACATAAATTACAAGTGTCACTCCAGGGGAAGCTACTGCCAAACAATCATCCTAAAAGAATGAAACAAAAACCACCTGTCTCTCAAAGAGCTTTTGGTACACTCACATTCATAGCAGCATTATTCACAATAGCTAAAAAGTAGAAGCAACACAAGTGTCCTTTGACAGGTGAAGGGATAAGCAAAATGTGCTATATACACACAATGGAATATTTTTCAGCCTTGAAAAGGAGGGAAATTCTGACATATGCTACTACGTGAATGAAGCTTGAGAACATTATGCTAAGTGAAATAAGCCAATCATAAAAAGACAAATACTGTGTGATTTCATTAATATGAGGTACCTTGAGTAGTCAAAATCAGAGAGACAGAGAAAATAGAATAGCAGTGTCCAGGGGCTGGGGAAACTGGGAATGGGAAATTATTGTTTAACATGCAAAGAGTTTGAGTTTTGCAAGATAAAGAGTTCTAAAGGCAGGTGGTGGTGATGGTTGCACAACAACATGAATGTACTTAATATTACTGAACTGCACATTTAAACATTCCCTGTGTCCACCAGGAAAATAAAAATTTAAACATTTAAACATTCCTTGTGTCATCAGGTAAATTTTATGTTATGTGTTTTGTTTTACCAGAATCAAAAATTGAAAAAAATAATAGTAAAACCTGCTAGAGTATTTTGAGAATTAAGCAATCCATGTAAAACACTTAGCCCAGTGCTTGAGAAATAGTACATGTTACTTGTCGTGACTGTTTTGCTGTCTTTGCTGTACTTATTCTATTTTAGTTTTAACATCTTTAAGGTAACAAGCCATAGTTTTCATAATGGTGCCATTTCATTTTTATGCTGAATAAATCTGTATGTGCAACGTTTTGTTCTTCAGAACATTCATTTGTTCAAAATATTGTTTTGTGACCACTCTTCAAGAGGATGCTGTGAGACGCGCAAAAAATAGTGTCTCTAAATAAGAATACATCGGAAAGCTATGGAAGAGGTAATGTTTCAGCTAGCTCTGCTAGACCTAGTAGGAGCTGGAGAAAGTTAGACGAAAGAGTAGGAAAGATAGTTTGAGGCAGATGGACAGACAGACAAGGATCTAAGGACTAGAATTACAGAATGAAATTGATCAGTAATTTCCTTTTTACTTTATTATGGTGCATGATTCTGAGTTTCATCATTATAGACTTGAAATAAAATAAAAATAATTATTGTAAAGTATCAGTGTAAAAATCGGTATACTTCAAAGATAAACATGTAAGCAAATGTCTTTCTTAAGCACAAAAGGTGGCTGTAAGGAACTTTTGTCATTCTTTTGACTGATTAGCATCTAAATCCCTCCCCTGAATGGAGGAATTCTCAATCTTTTGAGTCTGAGAAGACTCTAGGCATTTCACTCAAGAAACTTAAGATTTTAAGTACTTCCCCAAACTCCCTTGTAAGTAGGTCAATGTGGTCTGGGCTTTACCAAAGAGACTCAATAGCTTAGATTTTGAATAATCTGAATAGATTTTTTTCAATAGAATTTTTCCTGGTGACACAAGGAATTAGGAGATAAAGGAAGAATCTATGACATAGAATGCAATTGAAACAAGGTCAAAATCCTTGACAGGAAGAGAAAACTACTCAGATATAAAAGGAAAGATGGCTAAGAGGTGAAACTAAAAAGTCAGAGAACAGAGACACAAGCCATGAAGAATTATTCCAGATTTTGAGACTTATTTAATCTTAAAGATTTTCCTGGCTGGATTTCAGAATTCTCATCAAGCAATGACTCCCTTATGCATCCAAGTTTCTCTCCTTTTTTTAACAGAAAATTTTACAACAGATAGCCTATGTCCATCCTACTATTGTACATTGGGTGTGGAGAGTGGGGGACAGACAATGTGTCTCTTCAGTTTCGTAGGTCTACACATTGAAAGGATATGCACTTGAGAAGCTGTGCTTAAGGAACTATAGCTGATGAATCCCATCCATACCTGCACCTGATTTAATAAGATTCTGGACTTTGATGCTACAACAAGATGAAATTTTGGGTGATATTGGTTGGGAGTGAAAGTATTTTCATGTGGGGTGGACATGAATTATTGGGCTCCAGAGAATAAATTACAGAAGGCAGTTTCTTAGATGGCTCTATTAGTCCTTATCTTCTGGTATTCAAGCCCTAGTTTAAACCCCTCCACTTGAGCGTGGGCTGGACTTACTGACTCTGAGAGAAAGTATGTGATAATATTAGAATATAGAAAGACTGAGAATAGGGACTTCTAGATTTCACGCTCTTGCTTGTTTTCTCCCTTTCCCATTCTGAAGGAAGCCAGCTATCATGTCTTGAACCGCCTTATGGAGAGAGTCACATAGTGAGAAATAGAAGGAGATCTCCAGCCAACATCCAGAAAGGAAATAAGAGCCTCCAACAGCCTGCAGAACTGAGTTTTTCCAAGAAGCTCCTGAGTGAGCTTAAAATAGGTTCCTCTCCCAGATGAGCCTTCAGATGAAACCACAGCCCCAGCCAATAGTTTGGCTGCAACTTCAGGAAAGACCTTGTCTAGAGGTACCCACCTAAGTTGCAGTCACATTCCTGACTCAGAGGAACTGTGAGAAAATAAATGATTACTGCTTTAAGCCTCCAAGTTTTGAGGTAATTTTCTACATAGCAAATTTAATAAATAAAATATATTTAATAAATATATTAAAATTTAACTAATATGCATCTCTAAAAAGCTGATAGTATATTTTATTAGATAATGTTTAAAATTTTAAATAATCAAGAAATAACATTATTCCCTTATTATCTAGAAATATGTGGGTAAAAGAGTTGAAAGTGGTTACCTCTGTGTCTCAGGACTAGAGAATAGGAAGGGCTGGGCAAAGATTACTGCATTTTCATTAAACTCTTTGACTTTCAAAAGTTAACCTTGCACTTCTGAAAACCTCTTCCAGAAAATCCCTTGTCCAGAGCTTCTGAAGAGCCAACGCTTCATTTTAAGATCTAAAAATGGCATAGCCTTATATAGCATTAGCAGCATTTCCAAATGCACTACCTCTGTAATTCTCTCATTTCCCTCAATAGAAGGTGAGAATAGTGCAGATTTTGACTTTGTCCTGAAAGCATAAGAAAAGGACTTGCCAAGAAAAAGAGTCCGTAACTGTTAGGTGAGCAGAGCAGTCAATTCACAAGATGTCAAATATTAAACATTAAAATTATGTAAGTGGTTTGATGCTCAATGAATTTGCAAAGGAAAGAATATAGAGCATGTGTGAAAATCCCCAGAAAGCAGTATTCATAAACTAAAACAAAAAAAATAAATCAATATAATTTAATGCTGAGTTGATAGGGTCTTGCTTGATTTAACTTCTTTCATTAAAAAGTCATATGGCTTTCTTTGCTTTTTCCTTTTGAACAATAGCTTACATCTATAACCGTGTCAAAAACACAGAAATCAAGAGAAACAGCAGGGCCCAGAGGACCAGGTAAAATTCTAGGATTTGAAAGAACTGAATTAAAGAACCACCACTGACTTTCTTGAGGTTGCATGAACTCATTTAGGCTAATTAAAAACCATCTATGGAGTAAAAATAAAAATAATCATGTACTTCATAAGGCTGTATTGGGACTAACAAATAAAACGGATCATAAAGCACTTAACCAAATAGAACCAAAGGGCTACACTACAATATTTTGTTGTCCTCATTTAACCCCTAGAAATGGAAGAACATTGACTACAGACCTAAGAGCAAAGAGATGGAAAAAACTAGCTGACAGTTTCCAAAGCAAATCTTTCTTCCTGAAGGAAGTGTCAAAGGTTTACCACTCAAATATAATTAAAATGAAAAATATACCCCAGACTGAAGGATGGCAAGTAATGAAAATGAAAACTACAATAACTCACCGCCCTTATGATTTATTGAGGGCTTACTATGTGCCAGGCTTGTACTGAGCTCTCCACTCCCGTTATTTATTTATTCATCACAATGCTCCTACTAGTTGGATAGACTTATACTTATTTTATAAAAGGAAATTTAATAATAAATAGGTCACACAGTAAGTAGTTGAGCTGATATCCAAACAAGGATCTGCCTGAATGGAAAATCTACTAAGCAAGAAAGCACAGCACTGGGAATATAAATGCCCTGAAAACATGTTTGCGGTTTTAATGAAAAGAAAGAAGATTTCAAATTCTTTGTTGAGAAATACACTAAACACCTTTCATAGCATCCCCCATGCCTGGACTCTACTCAGGGAACTTACGCAAACGTTTCATTCAGATGATGGCACTCCACCTGGCCACCCTGACAGGACCAAGAGCAACCATGCATCCTGAAACTAGCCATCCATAGGCTGGCATTGTCCAATGAGGAAAGTGGAAGGATCAGTCTAAACACAAAGGATGGTTATTAGCTGAGCCAATCAGATTTTCTTTTTTTTAATTTAAATTATCTTATTTTGAAATAGCTTCAAACCTACAGAAAAGTTATAAGAATAGTGCAAAGAACTCTTCCACTCCCTTCTCACAGATTTGCTAATCGTTAAATTTTACCACATTTGCCCCATTTCTCTCTCTTTAGAGAGAGAGAAAGAGAGATGTGTGGACCCATTACCCTTAAATACTGTAGTGTGTGCCCCCTTCTTCCAAAACAAGGATACTCTCTTATATTACTATCACATCCTCCTTCCAGTCAGGAAATAAACATTGATGCAACACTACCATCCAATTCACAGACACCATTCAAATGGTGCCATCTACTGGCATCAGATTTGCCATCTGCCTTAATAAAGGTTCTTTTTCCTTTCTAGTCTAGGACCTGACCTGCAAACACACATTGCTTTTACTTATCAAGTCTCCTTAGTGTCCTTCAATCTGGAATGGCTCTTTCATTTTTAAATGTCTCTCATCCTTAAAGATTACAGGTCTTCTATTCTATAAGGTGACCCTAAACCTAGTTGTATCACTGTTTCCACACGACCAGAATCAAGCCATGCATCCATGGCAGGAATGCCAGAGAAATGACACTGTGGTCTTATCGGTGCCTCGCATTTGGAGGTACATTAGTTTGACTTGTCCCAAGGTGATATTCACCTTGATCACATGGTCAAGTTGATATCTGCCAGATTTCTCCACTGTAAAGTCATTATTTCCCCTTTTGTATTTAATTACTATTTGGAAGGAGATACAGCTTCTCTCTTTACACCATTTGAGCTGGGATTATGGAAATAATTTGGTGGTTGGAAGCAAACAGATGCAGATAGAAGCAGACTCAAATAGCCTAGCTAATTCACCTGAACAGCAAATCCCTGAAACGAAGATCAGATCCTCTATTTCTGGGAACTATGGTTCCACATGGCCCAGCTCTACTATGATTCCTTGGCTTCTTGAATCTGGAGCGTTCAGCTTTCCCAGGGATTGGGCTCCGTGCACCCTTGAAATTACTTCAGACTTGCGTCAGGTTCCTAGGGAAACATGTTATGTAGCAGAAATTTGTGTGCGGGACATTTAACAGAGAATCTTCAAGGAAACAGCACCCCTAACGAAATGAGATAGCAAGATTGAGGACAGAAGGAAATTGAACTGTGGTACACTTGTATCAGAGGCATCCGCTAATCCTGTGAGTAGCTCTGGAGCTGGGTCGGCCCTTCAGAGTTGGCCTGAATTGAAGCAAAGGGGTCTGGGACTTTATATCTTCTACATGGACCAGTCTTTAGGTGAAGGTTTCCCCAGAGAGGGGAAGAACCATGGGATATATAGCTCCCATTGGCAAGAAAAAAATTCCCAGAGATGGGTTCAGCTGTGTACCATCAGCAGCCAAAACTCCTCCTAGCTACGGAATGAGTGTCTCAGTCTTGAAAGGGACAGCTTGGAGGCTCACCAGAGCATCCACTAATGGCCACCTTTGTACCACTTAGACCTATTTACATCGTACATAAGTTCACTCCACCTGGAAAGAACTCCAGAATTTTAATTATCTGTTTTCCTGTGGAAGCTTACAAAAGAACAAATTATAGCAACCACTGCCACGAGTCCTGAGACCGTAACTGGTACTCATCTTATTCCTCATCCACTGCTCATCTCACAACTATGTCTATGGTCCAAATATCATACCTCTTGAGGCAAACCAGACCCTTATCCCTGAGGGATGAGAGCCCCTGAACACCAGGCCCCTTTTCAGTCCATGGTTGCTGCACTTGTCTATTTATCATTAAAATTGCGTAGGGGAGTGTCAAGAGATGTGTCAGTGTATCATCTGAGTGTTACATATGTTTTTCCTGATGCTGTCATTTAACAACCACTCTACCTCCTCTTGATGATCAAAGTCAACTTCCCTGCAAATACAATGATTCCCCTCCTTGTCTACTGGTCTCTTTACACAAATCCAAAATAACCAGTTGGCAACTATGGCTGGACATTTAAAGGAGCTCTTTCTGTGTCCCCTGATGGAAGCGTTTGGTATCTAAAATGACAGGAAAAAGAAGCACTAATTATCCAAGTAGATCACTAAGAGTTATAGTAACAGGGCCTTCTACTTCTGAGATCCGTCATTGGTCTATGATATATAGCAAATCCTGGAAAATAGTGCCCTATTGTCAAAGAGTTTCCGCTTAAACTGGCACCTGAATTGAACCTTCAAGGGTCCATTCCTTCACTCTCTCCGGCCAGGATATTCTGGGTGGTGTGGTACATTAAAGGACAATTGGATCCCATGGTCATGTGCCCACTATCCATCTCCTTTGCTATACAGTGGGTTCTTTGGTCTGTGGTGATATGACACGGGTTACCATGTTAGTGTATCAAACATTATATAAGCCCTCAGACAGTGAGGTCATGCAAATGAGAAAAGCAAATCCGTACTTAGAATATGTGTCATCTCTAGTCAGGATGAATAGCTGTCTTTTCCATGGTGGAGAGTTCAGTGTAATCAACTTGCCACCAAGTAACTTATTGGTCTCTTAAAGGGATGGTGCTATCCCTTTAAGCCCATCTAAAAGGATGGGCTCAATGTTGATCTCTGTGGCTGGCATTTGGGAGGTTCAGCAGCAACTGCAGCTAGATCAACCCTTGTGAGTGGCAATCCATGCTTTGGGGCCCATGCATAGACTCTACCCCTGTCACAATGACTACTCTGTTTTGCCAGTACTCGAGCAGCACATGATGGAGCCCGGTTGATGTTGACTGGTAGGCTGTTAAGTCTCTTTGGCTGTTCGTATCTTTCCTGTAGTAGATGTTCTCTGGTGGAAATTAACATAGCTACAGTGAGCTTTCTACTTTGTGCCCCTTTGCACATGCTCAGATCTCCCTGCCTCTGATTTTCAAATCTTTCTCCTTTGCAGCCCCTGCCTTAATAGCAAGCCATCCACCACTACTCAGGAGTCTATGAATATCTTTACTAAAGCCCATTTCTCTTGTCACAAAGCTTTGACCATCGTGGGGATTTCTCTTCACTGCTCTTTTAAGCCGACATCTGAATGCTGTTGAAATGAAGCAATAGTCTATTTTCAACTTGCATCCATGTAACTAAGCCAATTTATCCATAAACCAAGCTAGACCTTTTTCTCCCTCAATTAACTGGTCATAGAACATCCTGCACCAGGCCATAGGAGTGAGCTAAGGGATTAATGCCTGTGTAAGAGTGTTGGTTGACATGGGTTTCTAGGCTTACTTGTGACTTCTGGCCCTGCTCATACCTGACCTTGAATGTGTCACTTCTATCTTTTGATAAATTTTTGCTAATCCTGCCCAGCAATGATTTAGTGGGTCTGACCAAACCTAGCCCATAATTGACAATTCTGATCCCAGGTTCAGACACACCATGTCTAGCAAGGCCAATAGCATGCCAGGAGCTCTTTTTTAATGGTACATTGTTCCCTGCTGCAGCTAGCCTTTCAGAGTTGTCCCAAATTGAGGCAAAGTAGCCAGGCATCTTTACCTCCATGTCAACCAGTTAATAGATACAAAAAAGCTCCCTTCTGCTGAGGGCAATTCCTGGGGAGGGACTCAGCTGTGAGCCACAGGCAGCCAATCCTCCCAGCAGCTGGGGCAATGTGACTCATAGTCTTACAGCAGATGTGTGGTACACTATAGCCTCCACTAGGGATATACATATATTTTGCTTATCCGTTCATGTAGCAATGGACACCTGGGTTGCTTCCACATTTTAGCTATTGTGAATAATGCCACTGTAAACACAGGGGTACAAATCTCCTCCAGACTCTGCTTTCAATTCTTTTGGGTATGCACACAGAAGTGGAATTGCTGGATCATATGGTAATTCTATTTTTAATTTTTTGAGGAGCTACCATACTGTTTTCCACAGCAGCTGTACTATTTTACATTCCCACCAACAGCACACAAGGGTTTCAATTTCTCCACATCCTCAGCAATGCTTGTTATTTTCTGGGATTTTTTATAGTAGCCATTCTAACGGGTGTGAGGCAATAGTATCTCACTGCAGTTTTTACTTAAATTTCCGTGGTGTTTGGTAACATTGAGCGTCTTTTCATGTGCTTATTGGCCATTTGTATATCTTCTTGAAAGAAATGTCTATTCAAGTCCTTTGCCCATTTTGAGTCAAGTTGGTTTTTTGTTGTTGTTTTGAGGAAGATTAACCCTGAGGTAACATCCACTACCAATCCTCCTCTTTTTTTGCTGAGGAAGATTGGCCCTGAGCTAACATCTGTGCCCATCTTCCTCTATTTTACATGTGGGACGCCTGCCACAGCATGGTTAATAAGCCGTGCGTAGGTCTGCACCTAGGATCCAAACTGACGACTCCCCACCCATGGAAGCAGCGCATGCAACATTAATCGCTACACCACTGGGCCGGCCCCCCAGGCTGTTTGGGTTTTTTTGTTGTTTGGAAAATAGGTAGATTCTTAAAACCAATGTTTAATGTCAAATTCAATAATGTTGAATTTCTCCAGCCTAAGGTACACACAAGGACTTGAAGTCACCAGTAGTAAAATAATCCAAATGTGATTTTGTGGGCTTTTCAAGTTAGGGGTAGAAGCAATATTTTTTTCATAGCTATAGTTATACTTCTACTGGCTTATTCTTGAAATTTTATCGTAATGGCTAGGAATTTATACACAATATGTCATTACCAATACAGACAATTCCAACTTAAAATATTCTATTTCAAAGTTTCATTTGAGACTCAAAAAAATAATGTCCTATTAAGGCAATGCTATGCCTGGTGGTCAGGGCCTTAAGGCTAGTCCACAAAAGCCTAATACTGGAAAAAATAATTAGAAAAGACAAACTACCATCTGTAATACGATTACTGTAACAAAAAGAGTGTCTTAGAATAAGTGACATAGGGCCTGGAAGGAGTAAGAAATAGGGATACCTTTTCTATAAGTAGTAAGACAGAAAGGTAGGTGAAGTACAGATAAAATTCTCTCCCCTTCCTCCATCTTATCCTGTCGCCAATTTTAGGCCTATCTGTTTTATGTGGCTGTACTCTGTGTTCCCTTTAGCACTTTATATGGCTCTCTATTGACATTTATCTCAGTATTTTAATGCCTTATTTAAATATCTGCCGTTTTATGCATTCAGTATTCGACATGTTTCAAAAGCAGTATATGCATGAAATATGTGCTTAATAAAAGAATGGATGAAAAAATGAAGACATCAGTAACAGGAACTCAATACCCTGGTGGAACTACCCTGGTTGTCTTGGCACCTTTAAAAATGGCAACTAGAAATTCAAAGTCTTCCATAAAATAAAAAATTGAAAACTGACAATGCAAAATGTTTTTTCAGAACCACTTACTAACTGGAATTTTCTACAAGACTGTTTTACCTCGGCTCTGAGTTTACATCCAGCACAAGGATGGCAGCCAGGGGACCAGTGGAACCATGCCTCTGTTCCCTCCTACTGCAAAGACGGTGACAGCCTTAAAATAGAGCAGCCCTAGAAATATACAGTTAAGATTCCTTTCAATGAACTATTTTCCTGGTAGAAGTACACATTTTGAAGTTTTACCGGTCTCCAACCCCCACTATGATAATACATACAGCCTGCATGCCATGTTCCCTTTGAGAAAATGAAGCTATAAACGGTTTAAGGTTCAAGTGAAACCTTTAAAGGACAATCTAAAAATTCCTCCACATTACCACATTCATATGGTTTCAACATATATATGGTTCCTACTCTTCTATCCCAAAACTCAGCAGGAGTTAGCCTCTCTTTTGAAATGCAAGTAAATGTAGCCTAAACTTCTATCCCACCCATAGAGAAAAATTTGCTGTCCCTCCCAACCTCTACTGAGATTCCTCAGAAAAGGGGAGGGAGGCATTTATCTTGCTCCTACTTGGCTCTGGCTTAGAGTTCCTTGCAAGCTGCATTAGTTGAGTTAAAGAGATCATTTCACTATATCCTTCACATTGCTTCAACCACCAACTCATTCCCCGCCTAAACTACCAACAAACTGAAGAGTAGGTATAGGCCAGATGTCTACTAAGTTTTGGAGAGAGACAAGAGAGCTATGTTGCAGCACTGCCCAGCAAACTAAATGAAAATATATATTTAAAATATCCATATTGTAAATACCCTTTAACCATGCCCACTGGCCATGCTCACTGTATACTCCATGTAAATTCTTAGCTTCCTCATAACTGGGCTCCTCTTCTCTTGTCCAGTTTCTGGAAACCTCCAAATTCTTGTTTTATTGATAAAGGCAGTTTAGTTCTCTGTCTCATTCCTATGCTTTCCAAGCCATTCCCTAAAGGTTATCTTTTTTTCACAGCTAAATGGCTCATCTACTCCAAAGAGAAATTCTGCCACTTCCTTAGGATTCAGAAGCAGCTACAGTCTGCTGGGATTTTAAATAACAAATTGTTTCTCCTACACACAAAGACTAGTCAGGTATAAAAGACAACTCTTAAGGGGCTTCCTATCTCACAAGGCTTCCACTTTCTAGAAGAACCTCCACACACATGGGAGCAATAGGCAGCCACCATTTCTGTCCTCTGTGATTCTTCCCCGCCACCGTCCACAGCTGATAGATCCCCAAGGGAACACCTGATCAAAGGTGGAGGAATTTGGGTCAGGAATTAGACACAGGGCCTGAAGTCAGAGAAAGTCACGTGAATGCCGGCACTCAGAGTTCTGGGCAGTGTACCCCTGCTACGGAGATCCCTGAGAGCCCTGGTGCCTGCCTCTTCAGGGCTGGTTTGGTCTGCTCTTTTCTGTATTCCGTGGATACTCCAAAGTCCTTTTGTTGCTTAAACTAGATAGTGTTAATTTTTATTACCTTTACCTAAATGACCTTTAATGAAGAAAAATCTTCAGACAACTCTACAAAGAAAACCAAACAAATCCTCAGGGCAGAACATTCAGCAATTTTTTAAGAAAATTCAGGTCAGTCTGTGTCCTCTGATCAAGGAGATAGTCACCCTTTATCGCCAGAAAATGAAATGACCATGAATTCTCTTACATCTTGATGCATTCATTTTACAGAACAATCCAAGACATCTTGTTATATATGATACTGAAATTACTAATATCAGAGGCTTCCAGCTACTTCTAGGGAAGTCAGCAATTCATTCCAGGAAAGGTACAGAATTAAAATTGTCGTTCCAGTATAGCAAAACAAGATCTTCTAGAGTGCCTACCCCTAGCATAACAATTAATTAAAAGATTCGGGGGGAAAAATGTCTTAGAGTTGTTTTCTTCTTTAAAACTTCATTGGTTCCCCAGAATCTGTCATTTCCAGGAAAAGACTAAGAAAAGCTGCTCTTCAGACTCTGACCTATTACAGAGATGAAACCAGCTGTGTACATAAGGCTGTTTCCTCTCTTAATCGAGTTATTGCTCCTTCCGTGCCCTTGAATTTCAAAGTGAAACTTATAAATAATCTGATCTTAACATTTAAAATATGCACTCTCCTTCTGCCCGCCAGAAGGTAAAGAGCAGTCTAAAGTCACTCAGCCTGGGTTTCCTTTCTCTAATTGCCCTAAAAAATTAAATATAAAGCTCCCTACATCCCTTCTGCTGCTCAGTGAAAACAGGATAAAATACAGCAAATTCTAATAAGCCAGCATGCGTGAAGTTTTCCTCCTCGCTCCTTAACACCACATTTACATTCCCTTCCAAACAGCACTAACTTTTCTGCTTTATCTCCATAGAAATCGAATTGCTGTAGCTCAAATTCATGTTGCAGAAAGAATTTTCTTCTATTAGAAAAAGATTGTCTTCCATTTTTGCAGTGAAGAGTTTTTACTTCTTTAATACAAGATTGGGGGGTAGGGGAAGTGGGGTGGCTTGAATTACAGGACTATTTAAACCATAATATTTAATTTCAAACTTTGTCCTTTACAGCCTATTACCTCAGCTGCCACCTCTCTCCCTTTTCCTCATTTTTTGTTGAAAATTGATCTCATTGTTCTTGTCTGAATAAAAAGGCCCAGGCTTGGGGCATTTCAATTGGCTTCGGCTTAAGAATAAAAGATCCCTTTTAAAGTGAAAATCATGATTTTTGCCAATTCAAATCACATTACTCATTTCCCTCCCAGGCCAGGCAGGAAAGCCAGGGGCTGCACCCATCAGGATTCGTGCACACTGTTGAGAGGGCTGGCAATCTGCCACTTCACCGAAAGTCTCCCTGACTGTGTGACCTGTGGGTTGATGGGGAGACGTCAGAAACACTCAGAGGAGTCTTCAACTGGCAGCATCAGGCAGAGCCCGACATATTTCCATGCAGTGTCCCAAAGGGGTAACTTTTTCCATTGTATTTTCTGCATCACTGTCAGCTACCTAATTAGAAATACTGTTATTTGTCACCAATTTATAAGGGAAAATGGACATTAGAGCTTATTCGGAAAGTAAGACATTCTGAACACCTCAGAAAAAACTCATGTCATTGGCCCACTGTTTCTGGAATGCCATTGGAGGACCGTAGCACACCTCAAACAGCATTACTACAAAACTCCATTTCCTCTAATAATAATCCCCTCCCTTCATCCCCTCCTAACAGTAATAACCCCATCCCCTCCCTCATTTTCCTGTCACTAGCATGCAAACAGACCCTTCATGTTTTGATTTCTATGCTCCACACAGGTAGTAAAGTAGCTAGAATTCAGAAAATTAAAAAACGATCATTTCACATTAGCATCATCTAAAGCAAATTCAGTAAAATGATAACAATTTAGGAATTGGGGCAATGAGTACACAGGAGTTCTTCTATTCTTGCAACTTTTCTGTAAATGTGAAATTATTTCAAAATAAAATATTACCAAAAATAGCATCTCTTCATACCATATGATAAAGCTTTGAACTCACCAAAAATCTAACAGAGTTGGCATTCGTGGAGGTCAATAGAACAAGAGAGCCCTACACGAAGAGAAAAATGTTCAGGATTGAGCTGAGAAAAAAAATCCCCACTGGGTTAAAGATGTAAGTGGATTAAAGGTTTTATTATAGAAATTTATTCCCTATTCTAGTTTATGAGTCTAGTTTCAAGGCAACAGGCACCAGGAGGTTGTCGCCAAGAAGTTCTGTTTGCAAGTCTCCAAGCTTATCCTCCAGGACCATCATATATCTCCAAATAAAACCCCGAGAGAGTCCTCAATTTTTACATCAGCATCAGGCAAACACAATCTAGGGACAAATTAAGACATAAAACATGGCCTTGAGACAGATTAAAATGAGCAAGGTATTCACCGACATCAAACTGAGATGGCAAAGTTTAATCAATAATGATAATGAGTCCCTTATCAACAAAGAATTATTCACAAAGATGGAGAGTGGGGGAGCCAGTCAGGGAGTGAAAAGAAGCAAAATTCTGTTCCTGGGGATGTTACATTAGAGATTACCCAGGTGAACTATACAGTGGGCTACCCTTGGAACATAAAAAGATTAGCACCACAATAGTTAAATTAAATGGCAAGCAGGATTATTGTTTCTATGCATTCTACAGTGTGGAGCTGCCATGAGTGAAATTTCCTATTTTCAATATTCAAAATCCTTTCAGCTCGTCAGGGCTCGGTTCAAATCGCCAACCCTTTTGAAGTTTTCCCTGATTATATAAATCTACCAAGCACAGCACAGGTGCAAGAGAGAAAGACCAACTATTTTTTAAACTACAATTGGCCCCTTTGGGACATAATAGGATTTGCTCTTTCACATAGCAGCTTTCATGGCAGAGCCTTTTGGAAATGTTACCAAAGAGAAAATATTTGAGGCAATTTGGGAGTTCATTTTGAGCCTGCCCCTAGGGTAAATATCACCTAAAGCTCAAAAATGTGGGCTCCAAATTACATGCATGTAGAAAAAAATCTAAAAGCTACTACAATTCTCCTCATAGCTGTACCTGAGAAACAATTGATAAAGTAATGCATAAATTTTGTTATCACAGTAAATTCGTATAACAGACAAGATAACCATGTCCGTAAAGAAAGAAAATGCTCCCAAACAGACTAATCGATCACGTTGGATCAAACTCATGGGTTCCAGTGAGGGTCGTTATAGCACAGCATTTAGGGTGCAACTCTAGAGCCAGATGCCTGGGTTTGAATCCCCCCTCTGCTGCTTAATAGCTGTATAACATTGGGCAAGTCACTTAACAGCTCTGTGCCTCAGTTTCCTCATATTAAATAGCAATAATAATAGTATATGGTTCATTTGGTTATTGTAATATTAATTATTCTAAATTGTGCAAAAGCCCTTGGAACCATGCCTAGCAGATAGTGTTATATAATTATTAGTCATTGTCAGCAGAATCTTAAAATTAAACTTTTTAATTTAAATGATTAAGTGATGGGATTAAAACCATTCAAAGGTTTACTGTTTTAAGACTATGGAGAACTGCGTTCAAGTCTTTCTTCCATACTTATATGATCTGAAACAAGTCAGTCACTTCCTTGAAGTCTCTTTATCTATAAAACATAAATAATAAATTCTACCTAATGCTATATGGAGAATAAACTGTAAGAGATGAGACTGGGACAGTTCTGTCACTTAGGAGGCCATTTCAAGATAGCCCAAATGAGAAACAAACATGGTCTGAACCATGCTAGTAGCAGTTTAGATGGTGAGAAGTGTTGGGATTCAAATCTGGCGGATTTGTCAATGAGCGAGACAAGAAACATGAAGAAAAGAGAGCAATCCAGGATACTCAACTGTTTGCCCTGAACAACCAGATGGATGATGTTGCCATTAAGGAAGATAGGAGAGACTGGGAGAGAAGCAGCTTTGGGGAAAGAGAAATCAAAAGTTAGCTCTGGACATGCTAATTTGAAAGTTGCAATTCAATAACCAAGTGGAGAATCAGGCAGAGAGTAGGATATATGAACCTGAAAATCAAGGCGGAAGTCAGAGGTCAACATATAAATTTAAGAGTTATCAATATTTAATGATCTCCAAGTATTTAGTAGGAGAAGGTCCAAAGGAGAAGAGGATCAAGGACTAGGCACAGACTGAATCGATCTAAAATTTAGAGGTCCAGTAGAGGAGCCAGCAAAAAGAAACTGACGAGAAACAGCCAAGGAAGTAGACAAAACAAACCAGGAGAGCGTGGTGTCATGGAACCAGTTAACTATAACTTAAAACTTAATACGTGTTGTCAAAGGAAGGAACGAATGAAAGAATAGTTTGGTTGAAACCAGTTCGCCATTTGTGTGTTAAAGATTCATGTAACAGAATCCCACTAGAGGAGGCATTTTTCACCATCAACACGTAACCTAGAAATTCAGAAACGCAAGCCTTGTTGCCCAGAGCCTCTGGGAGTGTGACTGGTATGAGGAAGAGCCAGCAGCTTGAACCCCAAATTCCCCTGCAGCAAACACGGCTGTTTCCCTTCTGCTGTGTATTTCAACGGCTTCCAGCAGCTTTCAAAACCATTTAGGAACCCAGGGTAGCCAGCAGCTTCATAGATCACTGCCAACAGTTGAGCCATTCTGTTTGAACCAAGCACACAGGAAGATTGGCAAAAACATCCACTATGTCTGTTCTGCACTTTCAGCACAATTTTTCTTATGGAAATATGCAACTAGACATTAGAATATAAGTTTTGTTTAGAAAGATAAAAGCAAAATAAAGATTTGCACTCTAAGGAAGTGACTTTTAAACAGAAAGGCACTGAAACAGCTTGTAATATGTGCTAGAGACTCCGGAGCCCAATAGACTGAGTTAATGATGACTGCCCAGCATTATCTCTTTCCATTTGTCTACCCTTCTTGGAACCAGACCCCTAACATGATCTGCTTTGTGGTTTAAACTGTGTTTCTGCAAGAACATCCTATCCTGTGGCCCTGTGTTCATGTCACTCGAGAGAGATTTAGCAGACTGGATAAACACACCACTGTCCACAGAAGGATTAATGGCATTACGTAGCATTTATGTAGCACTTATATTCATGTTTATTGTCCATTCCTAACAGGATCCCTGGGAGGTAGGTGATCACTGTTATCTTCAGAGTTCAGTGAGGTGGAACGACTTGCTTGGGGCTACCCAACAAGAAAAGAGGCTGAATCGGAGCTTCAGTGTGCTGTCTAGCCTGGGAGACATCTACTGTCATTACGAGCAATTTATCAGCAGGAGTCAGGGAGTCCAGACGCAAACTAAACGTGAAAATCCTGCCACCCTCCCTCTCCCAATGTATCTCCCAAAGCAATCCCTTCCCAAATACAAGGCAATGATGGTACCCACTGAGCCAGAGGAGGTGTATGGCATGGTCATTCCCCCATTCCCACTGCCTATCTTCAATCTTATCCCTGTAATCATCAGAGAAAGCCAGTGTGAGCAGCAATCTCTGTTCTTTCCTCTTATCACACAAGAGCTCCAGATCGGCACTACTTACACCTCCTTCCTTCCTGCAAATGCACATTCACGCTGTGGCCAAGACTACATCACATCTCTAGTGTAGAAATTGTTTATATCACTGTGTCTTTGGAAACCCTCATCAATTAGGTTTCTTCTCACTTAATTTCTTCTCCTGGGTACATATGGCAAGCTGTGCTTTTTGAAGCATGCTTTCTTCGAGGACGCTTTTTATTCCCTCAGCTCTTGAATAGTGTCAACAGAATTTATTACCAAGCAAGTGCATCTTGGATTCATTCAAGTAGGATTAGAACCAATGTGAGTTAATAGGAAGGCAATCTCACAATGCAGCTCTATTTTAATAGTAAGAACATCAATTTAAGCATTGAAGAGACATGAGTTCAAATCTTTGCTCCAGCTCCAACTGGCTGTGGGACCTTGATGAATCACTGAATCTCTCTGAGCCACAGATGCCTCATTTATAGATCTGGAGAATAACAGTAATAGTATAAGGCAGGGTGGCCATGAGAAAACAATAACATATTATTATTATTATAGGTATGTAGAGAGCCTGACACATATGAGGCACTTGATAAATGAAAATAATCGCTACTTTTAATAAATTTCTCAGGTTCTATGAATTTTGTTCTCTTAATAAAGCCAAATTCAAAAGTACATTGTGAGGATTAAATGAACCAATGCATGTAAAGTACCCCACATGGTCATAACACATAGTAGGCAATAAATGTTATTTTCCTCTAATGAGGGAAGCATTCTAGAGATACTCTGCACCACCATAAAGTTATTTTATACCTAAGGAAACTAAGACTTATTCTCAATTATCTAAGGTGCATCATTACCATATCAGTTCTTAAGTTAGTCTCCTTTCTTATCCTACAGAAAGCTCATGGCTCTTTATGTTTATTGAAGAAATACCTTTGAGGGGCCAGCCCAATGGAGTAGTGGTTAAGTTCTCATGCTCTACTTTGGGAGCCCAGGGTTCACAGGGTTCAGATCCTGGGAGCAGACCTACACACCACTCATCAAGCCATGCTGTGGCGGCATCCCACATACAAAATAGAGGAAGATCGACACAGATGTTGGCTCAGCAACAATCTTCCTCAAGCAAAAAGAGGAAAGTTGGCAAAAGATGTTAGCTCAGGGCCAATCTTCCTCACCAAAAAAAAAGAAAGAAAGAAAGAAAGAAAAGAAATACCTTTGAATGATAATCACAGTAAGGCCCATTGCTAAGATATTAAATAAATAATAAAATCATAAGAATAATAGCTGAAACATAATTAGTATATTATGTACCAGGCAGTGTTCTAAAGATTTACCTATATTAACTACTTCAATTAAAACGAAAAATCCTTTTATGGTTTTAAAACCCAGGTAGATATGGAATTGGTCTTGGGCTCTGCCTTCACCCCTTCCTCATGGCATCGCAGCAGGTATGTCAGTTCGTGCCGGTAAATCGAAGTCCACAAACAAGGTGATTGTAGCAGTCACTGCAGCACGTAACACAATATGTGTTTTTTGCTAGCAATGGAGTTTTGGACAAATGCCCTGGCACAGGTCAGCAGCATGGATGTCCCCTGCTCTGCTTGATCTACTTCAAGCACCTTATCCAAAAGGTGCATACACTCCCAGGGAATATGGTCTATTTTAAAAGCCAGAAGAAAAGGATTTTCCATACTGGTGCAATTGAGAGGGAACGGGCCTGCCTGAGGCCAGACCGTGGCAGGAAAAGGCTCTGTGTTTCATTGTGATTTCTTTCCTATGCACATCCATCTTGGCCTGCCACACTTTTATTCATATAACCCCAAGCCCTTTACAGCCAAAAATCAATCATGCATGCACACTCACGCTCGCTTTCTCACTCTCTCTCTCATATAGAGACAAAACACAGTTCTGACTCCGCTTGGCATAAATTTTGGTTCAGCTTCATTAGGCTCACCATCTGGGTCATTTCAATTCTGTTTCCAGTCCCGAAATAATTGCAGCATCTGAATCAGCCATTCCCCCAGTCCCACCTCTCCCCACCCTCCCCCCACCACCAGCTGCGTAAGTATAAAACTTTGTAAAGAGAATATAATTAATGTTTTTGGAAGATTGGAGAATTTTTTAATCCACAGAGGATCAGACAGTCAGAGGTCCGGAGTTAATCTCTCTGTTGGTTAGAGCAAATGAAAGCTCATCCTCTCATGGAATAATCACTTAGAACTCTGTCCCCTTCCCACTCCCCCTTTCTGATCTTTCTGAACTCTCTGATGTGACTAAGCTCGTAATTGGGACAGCATCCAACAAATAAAATGTGACTCTGTAATTTCATCTGCATCCATCCAAATTGTACTGAAATGGCTGCTAGGGCCTTTGGCCTCTTCCTAACTGCTTGACTTTATTTACGCCAAAGGAAATGATTATAGTTTGGGTTAATATAATCACTTGCAGGCCCCAGGAATCCCCAAGCTTGCAAAGGGCAAGTGCCTAAATGTATATAGAAATATAGTTGTTGGAAGAGCTGCCTATTAAGGCCTTCCATTACTGAGATTTTAAACAGTGGGATTTTAAAGGTTGCAGAAAATAAAGACAGGAAATTTAAATGAATTAGACTAGTCATGACATATTCAACAGCCAATTACTTCATCTGACCACGGCCAAGTTAAAGTTGTCTTTAAAGATGTAAGAATGCAGCTACCTTTAAGATAAAGAAAGTCATATGTAAAAAAGTTTTCTTCTGTTGTTTTTGTTTGATTGACTGATTTCTTAAATATCTCTGCTTCTTCTTACTGCCTAATTTATTCATTCATCCAGCCAATTCCTATTAATTTATTAATATTTATTCCTACCTGCTGAAAGCTAAGGATAAAACTGTGAACAAGCCAGATGCAATCCCTGCCCTCACAGAGCTTATGGTTAAGAGAAAATACAGAACAGAAAATAAGATTTTGTGATACAACGTAGTAACCATATGAAAATGAAGTCCAAGCTGTTATAAAGACAATTCAGGAAGAGCAGCCAACCTAGACATGGGAAGTTTTATAAGAATATCTCAGGGAAACAGCATATCAGATAAAACCTGAAGGATGGAGAGCAATTAAGCAGATAGGCATGGCTGGTGTGTTAGTCTGTTCAGCCTGCTATGACAGAATACAGGTGCCATAGACCGGGTGGCTTAAACAACAAACATTTCCCACAGTTCTGGAGGCTAGAAGTCCAAGATCAGGGTGCTAGCAGGGTCCAGTTCTTGGTGAGGGCCCTCTTCTTGGTTGTGTCCTCACATGGCCTTCCTTGGTGGGTGCATGCAGACAGAGAGAGATCTCAAGTTTCTTCCTCCTTTTTTTTTTTGAGGAAGATTAGCCCTGAGCTAACATCTGCCCCCAATCCTCCTCTTTCTGCTGAGGAAGACCGGCCCTGAGCTAACATCCGTGCCCATCTTCCTCTACCTTACACGTGGGACGCCTGCCATAGCATGGCTACACAAGCGGTGTGTAGGTCCACACCCAGGATCCAAACTGGCAAACCCCAGGCCACCGAAGTGGAATGTGAGAACTTAACCTCTGTGCCACCAGGCCAGCCCCAAGTCTCTTCCTCTTTTTGTAAGTGCAGTAATTCTTTCATGAGGATCCCACTCCCTGACCTAATCTAACCATAATTACCTCCTAAAAGCCCCACCTCCAAATACCATCACGTTAGGGGATAGGATTTCAACATATTAATTTCAGGGGGGACACAAACATTCAATCCACAACAGTTGGGAAATACTTATTCGAGGCAGGGAAAATAGTACGCACAAAATTCAAGAGGCTGGAGAAATCAAGGCTCATTCTAGGAATTAAAAGCAATTTTGTTTAGCTGAATAATAAAATTTGAGGGAGAAGGAAGTAGGAAAGAAACTTGAGTAGTAAGAAAGGGGTAAGGAGCATGGAATTTATTCTAAGATCGAAAGTCTGCATTTTTAAAGTAGAGAAATGCCATAATTAGACTTTGGTAGCTGAAACATTATTCTGTTAGCTATGTGGAGAAGAAATTGGATGGGAGCAAGCTGAAAGCTGTGAATTAGTATACACAAAGACCAAGCTTGAGAATTGGTGAAACTGACACATACAGATTACTTTTTGCCATAATGAGCTCAAAGGATACACTTTCAACAGAGGATATCTGAGGAGGTGAGGCTGTGGAATGTTCAATGAGTCTCTCATTTCTCATTGGAAATGTCTCTGGTTGGTGGCAATAGTTGTCATCAATCTGTCCACAGCAAGTTCCTGCCAGGCCTTGGGACATACCAAGCAGGGGTTTACCAAACTTCATATTCCCCAACCACAACCACCTTACATTCTAGCAGAGTTAACTTCTATGGTTACAAAAACCACCATTAGCAAACTCTGTTACCTGGATTTAGCATCTGAATTACAAGTGTAATTCCTGAAAAAGCCACCAGCACATCCTGATCAATTGCCCTCAAATTATACAATAACCACCACAAGTGTAATCACATTACACCTCTGAAGTAATGCCCGATCCGTGGACCTGGGCAATAATTCCTCCCCTGCTTTATAACGTAGAGGAGGGTCTGAGCAGGACAGGTTTGATGAGAGCCCAGCACATACACGGAGACCAATCAGGAGGCTGGTGAAATGAGGGTGGTCTCAACTGAGGAGGTGACAGTAGGAATGAAATTGGAGAAAGCTGACAGATTCAAGAGACATTTGTGAGATAGAACTTGGCTAACGACTGAATATAGGAGAAGACAGATTTCTAGGAAGTATTTTTTTAATTGAGATACAACTGACATATAACACTATATTAGTTTCAGGTGTACAACATGATGATTCAATACATGTATATATTGAGAAATGATCACCACACTAAGTCTAGGTAACAATCATCACCACACACAGTTATAAATTTCTTTTTTCTTGTGATGAGAACTTTAGAGATCGTCTTGAAGAACTTCTAAGAAACATACTTTTCAGTCAAGACTTGGCCATCACTATAGCTGGAATCTCAGTCTCTTTTGTGTTTTTGAGAGACTTTCACACATTCTGAAATCTATCAACATCATCAGTAGCACAATGTTTTTCCAGCAAAGATAATAAGCCCAACATGGCAGATGAGAAACAAAATAATGAAGCAAGAAATGCTTGTTTTCCTTGCCCTCTATGTCTTTGAGTGCCTCCTTTACCTTCTGGGGCCTCCCACACTCTAACCACTTAGATCCTGGTGTCCCCAAGCTGCTCTCCAGCCTTCCTGTCTTGGAAAATCCCAGACTCATTTGTTCTGATCGCACCCATTCAAAGTTAACTCTCCCCTCAGCAAACTGCCAGGTGGGAAGGAGAGCGAACCTCAGTTCCACCGCTGATGATGCTTTATACTTATACCATATTTTATGTCCATCACTGACTGATGACACAGTCGCTTTTATCTCAACCTCTGTTTGCTTATCTGTAAAATTAAGAGATTGGAGTAGATCAGAGGTCATAAATTCAAATACTTCCAGAGGCTGAGTGTGTAACATGGATGAGTGAAGCAAACTAAAGTATTAGATAGTGGGGTGGGGGTGGGGGTTCCTTGGGAACTTAGTGAGTTCCTCCCCATGTGAAAGGAGCAGCCTATATTCAGCTTCAATAAATTGTTGTTCTGCAGGCTCAACTGCCAGAACTTCCAAATTTTTTCCAGAGAATTTGGAAATGCAGATTTTTAATGTAATTATCCAATTTCAAAAGTTTGGCAATGTAGCTAATTTGAATTTTTAAAATTTGTGAGCCATCACTGTGTAGGCCAAACAAAACACATCTACTGGCCAGATTTGTCACTCGAACTACCAGTTGGCACCCTCTGCATTAGACAATCTCTGAGGCTTTTTTCAGCTCTTTAATTGTGGGAAAAATCTAAGATGCCATGACCTTGGGACTTAATCTCTAAAATTGTGGAATTCTAGACTATACAGCAGACCAGAGGTAAACATAAGTTTGTACTGATAGGTTGTTCACATTGTTCTTCAAATTTCATCAAATCAATACTTCATCAGTATATATGATTAACCTCATTTTTGTAGACCTTATAACATAGTAAGGTTTGAAGCTGTCCAGTGTGGTAAAAGATAGAAGTAGTAATTTCTCAGAATAAACAATTCATGGCTTTTTTCTTGACCCAAATTTAAATGGAGTTTAGCCATATTAAAATTAATGTCATCAGGGTAATTTTATATTAAAACAACTTGCAAATAGATTTTTTCTAGTTATAAAACTTGAGAATAATAATGAAAGGTTTGTTTTCTTTTTTTAAGTACCAATCATTTATTATTTCTCACCATTCTCTGGGTAATATTTCTAGTCTAGGCCCGTGTGGCTAATCTCTGGTCAGCTGGTAGCTTGGCTGAGGCTGAATGGTCCAAGATGGCCTTACTCTCATGCCTTGTGTGGGCAGGCTGTTTGGTTTAAGAGCCTCGGATAGAGGACTTGCCTCTGCTCCATGTGTTCTCTCATCCTTCAGTAGGCTCATCCATGCTTCTTCATACAGTAGTCTCAGGGTTCCAAAAGGAGAAAGAGAAGGCAAGCCAATTGACTCATCCATGTTACACACTCAGCCCATTGTAAGTATTTAAATTTGTAACTTCTGACCTACTCCAAGTTCTTTCTAAGTCTCTGATTATGTTATGTTTGATAATGTCCTATTGGCCTGAACCTTGGACTTCTTCTATCTCTACCCCACCAATCTGCCCCCACTCCCCAGGCTTGCCCATAGCAAGAATGGCCGGCCTCCCTGTACCACCTTAGGAAGTGCACAATTTGTAAGATCATCGCTGCTTAAGAACAGCACTTCCTCATTTTTTTTTTTTTCTTTTAAAGCTGCTCATGTGGTATGAGGCGCTTGGTATCTCGTCTCTGGATTTCAGGTGGGCACAGATCTCTGTTTTGTTTGAATGCCCTCTCAACTTGGGTTTTGACCATCTCATAGAGAGTCTTTTTGAGACTCAAAAAGCTGTGGCACTGGATCCCTATGAGATAGTCAGGCTTCACCTCATTCCAATCCTTCTGATCCTTCTCTTTTCAACTTCTCATGGCAGGAAGATTCTTTCCTTTATCAGCAGGAAATGTTTTTTTTAATCATATTCTCTATCTTCTTCTGCTCTATGAGTTAGACTCTACAATCAGTCCTCCAAGCATCAGCTCAGTATCTTTCATTTCAAGTCCTGAAGAGGGTCTGAATTGGGGACCAACCAACTGGTCATTTCTTAGGTGTGGATAACTAAGAACAGGGACAGTATGCTTCTTAATACTGTCAGCATGAGGTCTAAAAGTCAAGCTTAGAGCTTCAATTTATGACTATTCCATAGGTCAGATAGGATAGCCTCACGCGGGCTCTCTCTTCAATAGAAGCATCCAATAATGGAAAACATGAAGTGGTAATTTTCAAAATAAGCTAATCATTGCTTCTATCTTGGCATACATTCAAGTGGAGCTTAACCACATTAAAAATTAATGTCATCTGGGCACAACCATGTGCAAATAGATTTTGTCCACTTAGGAAATTTGAGAATAATAAGATAACTCAAGATGTTTTTTTAATGCCTATAAAATGACTTTAATAACTTTGAATCGACATCTTATGCAGCCTTAGTTCAGATTGTTTGCATATAATACTCAAAGTCCCTTAGAAAGAAAAAAGAAACATTAACTCATTAACCACTTTGCATGACATGCTTTTTAATTCTGTTTTCCAACTTGTTCAAAACACTCTCTTGGGATAACTGAGTAGTTTTTAAAATTATACTTGTTAATTGTTCATAAGCAGGCAATGACTTCAGCGTGTTATTTTCTAATCTATACATCTAAAGTTATTTAAATATGAGTTTTTATGAAAGTATAAAGATAACTGGCCAGGAATTTAGTGCTAAATCCCTAAACTGTGGATGAGTAACAACAACTTTATTAATTCAATCTAACCTAATGTGTTCACCATAATCTGTAAAGCACCATTAGCACATGATGCTATAAGAAAATTCAATTAATATTTTGGATGTTGAATCCTGCCATTGTCTACTATTGAGCCTAATGTTTACTAAAACATTTTTTTCCTTTTGTTACATGCCACTACTCAGTTATTTTTCATCGTATATTTGTGTACTTTTTTTATCTGGTAAAAATGACCCAATGGAAAACGTTATTTCTGGGAAGTGAAGAGAAAATACACACGAAGCAGGAGAAAAAAATAGCAATTTGAATGTTTCTTAGAAAACAGGCATCAATAGAAACACAATATCTTAAAAACAGAGATGATAGACCTGTTGCATGCTAGCTGCATTCCACTCTGGGCACCACATGTTAGGAAGAACGTGGACAAATGTGGTTCATTCAGATAGATGAAGGATTTAAAATGATACTATGTTTAAAAAATAAAATAAAGATCTCTGAGAGATCTGAATGCATTTAACAAAGAGAAAACTTGGGGTATGATGGTTAATTTTATGTGTCAACTTGACCGGGCTAAGGGATGCCCAGATAGCTGGTAAAACATTATTGCTGGGTGTGTCTGTGAAAGTGTTTCCAAAAGAGATCAGCATTTGAATGACTAGACTGAGAAAAGAAGATCACCCTCAATAATGCAGGTGGACATGTCTAATCTACTGAGGGCATGAAAAGAACAAAAAGGAGGAGGAAGAGCCAATTTGCTCTCTCTCAGACATCCATCTTCTCCCGCGCTCCGATGTCTGCCTTCAGACTCCAGGACTTACATCATCAACCCCCGATTCTTGAGCCTTTCAACTCAGACTGGGACTTATACCATTAGCTCCTCTGGTTCTCAGGCCTTCAGACTCAGATTGACTTACACCACAAGTTTTCTTGGTTCTACAGCTTGCAGATGGCAAGTCATAAAACTGCTCAGCCTCCATAATCACACGACCCAATTCTTATATCAAATCTCCATCTCTCATTGTTTCTGTTTCTCTGGAGAACCCTGACTAATACACTGGAAATTCACAATAACTCCCTTCAAATGTGTGAAGTACTGTCATGAGAAGAGAAATGAGTCTTCTTTTATTGAGCCTCTAGGAGCAGAGTTTTTTTGCAGGTAACTGTAAGGCAGAACCCTCTTACAGTCAGAGATGTCAGAAGATAGAATGGACTCAGGGGTCCCCATCAGAGTAATGTTTAACCACAGCAAGAAGCCAGCTGATAGAGATGCCATAGAACATCAAAAGAATTTGAGCATCAGGCAGGTAGCTGAAATGGTTGAATTTTAATGTTCCTTTGTCTCCTCTGGCCTGAGATTTACAGTCAAACAGTATAGGTGTTAAAAATGTGCATCACAGGGTGGCTCCGTGGTGGAGTGGTTAAGTTCGTGTGCTGCACTGCAGGCGGGCCAGTGTTTCGTTCGTTCGAGTCCTGGGCACTGACATGGCATTGCTCATGGAGCCACGCTGGAGCAGCGTCCCACGTCCCACGACTGGAAGGACCCACAACACAACTAAGAATATACAGCTATGTACCAGGGGGCTTTGGGGAGAAAAAGGAAAAAATAAAATCTTTACAAAAAGAATGTGCATCAGGCAAATCTGAGCGCTGCTTTAGCTCTCTGTGAAGCTCAGTTTCACTGTCCTTAAAATGGCATCTACATCATAGGGCCCCTCTGAGAGTCATCAGACACACACATATGCAGTGAGAGCTCAGGGTGGAGCATAACACGGTATTCTCTCAATTATGTTAGCTGCTACCTTTACTACTAATCCATCTTCTTGAAGATCCTTTCAGAAAATGATTCAAGAATCCAAAGTCAAAGAATTGATAGGACACACCTTTTCAACAGCAGACACTGAAGAGAAAGAGAAGTATAGAGTAGCTACAAGAAGAATGGAAGAATCATTGGGAAAACCCTGGTATCTGAACTTTTTTAAGGTTTAAAAATGCATTTTACAAAAACCTTTGAAACATAACAGGTCAGGAAGAATTTTTAATGTTCTGTGCTTGAACATGGCAAAGGCAGCCTGACTGGAGGCTGGGCTCTCTGTTCTGGATCTCTGAAGTTAGATCAGTAGCATCTGAACCCAACAGGGAGTTTCCCTATCTTCTGTGCTTTTCGATTCCAGCTCCAACTGACTCCTCCTTCTTTACTCACCTACAGCAGAGCCCCAGAGCTGGCCCTGAGGTTTTTCCCTTTTACCCAGCAGGAAACACCATTTCTGAGAAGCGAATTGCTATTTTTCGGTTTTGAGCTAGGATTATGAGTAAACTCTGTGTGTGTCTCCGTAAAGCATCCTGATATATCACCTGGGAGCATTTTTGGTTCTGCGTTTCAGCACCAAGAACATGCAAGCCTCTTATTTGTTTTCTGGTTATTGGGTGACCCCTGCTGGTCACTAGGAGATGCTACTGCCTCTTCTAATTTTGTCTTGGCCATTTAATTCCAGTTATCAGACTGTAACTGCCACTTTCCAAGATTCAATTCACCTTTACTTAGTTGTGACAGCCTCTATTAGTACCTGTTGTGCATTAAATATCATCTTTATTGCATTAAACTCAGAGTTTTTGAAAACCTCTCCCCATAAAATGATTAAATCCATAGCAAAGGAAAACATCTTTTTGCTATAATCTGTGCTGGTAGTCTTAATGATTCAGTGATCTCATGCTGACAAAGAAGATGACAATTTTTATATTTTCTTGAAAAATACTAGCTGGCCACAAACACAGGGACTGCCACTTTTCGAAGCCCAGCTGACAGCACAAAACAACATATGCTTAACTCCTTGGCCCAGTGCTCTCATTGATTGAACATACAAAGTTACCCACCCATAGCACAAGGTAATCTATGGCTTACACAGCTAGAAAGGACTTTAAATAAGGTTAAAGACATCCTACCATTTTAGAAATCAACAGCCTATTCTCCCTGGACCTCTCTATCTATAAAACCATCAGCATTCATCTATTGAATAAAGTTTTGTTTAGTGTGCCTGCTATGTAAAAGACTTGAAATAGAGTAGGAAAGAGAATGACGGATAATAAATAGAAAATAGGAGAATACAGTCATCTCTCAGCTGCGGCAATGTTGAATCTACATATTTTGAGCCTCTTACCTGTTCGTATCTGTTAAATAATTGATTTCAGTGGATCTCAGTGTCTTTTACTGAGTTTCTCATCTATCATACAGTAAGAGTAAAATGATAGCATATATCTAATTCCCTTAATACTGTAATGACTAGCAATCCCCCTCCCACAATAATTCACTGCAAACGAAACTCCCCCTTTAAAAAGACTGTTTTGTATACTCCTATGGATAATAACAGCAACTCACTCTAGCCAGAGCCAAGATGGGCAAGCTTCAGTTTAGCTAATTGTATATGGTTCCTTAAATCTCTTCAGAGAAAATATAGGGAGCATCATTTTCAGTAGTCTCTCAGGTCATCAACTCAAGAAGAAAATGCATGAAAAATGAAGGGAAGATTGGGCTCTTATTGGCTATACGGATGTGTGGGCGTGTATGTGTGTGTTTACAAATGTCCCATTATACAACAAATACTGTTGAATAAATGTCCAGACCGTAATGAGAATTATAGAATCACACTAATAACTAAATAAGTTCATGAATTTAAATGAGACACTCCCTGGTGCCTTGTGACTTTGCTCTGTTAAATTTTAGGCACATACGACATATCACCTCCCTCTCTTTAGACTTTGCAAACCAAGCTATTATTTATTCTGTTTATTCATATTTTCTCTTGAAAAGTCAATCCTCCATAGATTCTGAAACACTTATGTTGTGTATTTTTTTTTTCTGAATTCCCATCTCTGTTTGCCTTCATCTTCCCGGCAGTGAAATGCCTCAAACTGAATACAATATCCCAGGCTTTTTTAAAAGGTCTTCATGACTTTCTAATAGTAAAGACTTTCCCTAGGTTTTGAAAATCAGCCTGTTTAGAAAACAGTAAATGCACAGCTTTTATCTGTGTAAAGTCTTATCACAACTCACCTTTTTATTCATGGGCATGCCTTTTCCTTTCTCAAAGGTTTTTCTACTTTACGTGGTTCTTTAACATCTTGTCCCTTTCAGTAAACACTAATTTAATTAAATATTTCTGCTTCTCTGTGTATTTTCTCTTGAACTTTTCATTTTTTGTTGATGCTCTTTCTCTTAACTGTTCTTTTTTTCCATTTTCCAGTACTTCAGTGACCCTGAGACCTTTGAGAAAATATTTGCAAATCTACACTGACTTCTTATTTATTCATGACTCTTTTCAGCAATGTTCTTTTCTTTGCAAAGAGTTCAAAGCCACTCACAAGAGCTAAGGTCAAACTCAAGACACACCTCTGATTACAACTGGAGAATAAAAGGAGAATGAAGCATTGAAAAATATTTTAAGAATCCTAAAGATACTCAGATCTGATTTAAGTTATACATAGTAGGGTACATCACAATGAAATAGTGTGGTCTTTTGGCTTCATCTCTTTTTCCACTCAACTTGAGAATTGTAATTGTCTCCAATTTCAGAAGAAGTGAATTCTCCAAATGTTGTGGAATTTGTCTTAATAAAAAGATTTTAAAACCTGGCTTAGTTGCTTCATTTTACAGCTCCTTCCCTGAGGACATCAGTGAAAGTTTACTGAACAACCCGTATCTCACCTACACACTCGACTCAGCCTGGATAATGGCTAAGCTTCCCTGCTGTTTTTAAATCTTTGGCTTTTTCTTTCTTCTGATTAGGTATAGCTGTTTCCTAACCTTAGCTTTAGCCAGACTTTACACAGTCTGGATCATAAAGTTTTCATTTTTAATGGAAAAGTATCTCATGGTTGATAGCAGCTTCTCTGTTCCTTTTTATCTGGCAGATGCCTGTATAGATAAGCTTCTGAATCCAAGATTACCCACATACCATCCCATGCTTTCAAATACCAGAAAAATGGAAAGACATTTGGATCATCTCCACTCATTTCTACAGCTGACTCATTATGGACCCTGATTATTATTTCCATAGTATTCTTCATATCTTCACTATCAGTTCCAAACCTTGTGACATAGAGTCACAGACTTGTACAACTAGGATGGAGCTTGGTCCACTCCCTTTACTTTATAGATGAAGGACTGAAGTATAGCTACACAAGTCAAGGGACTTGTCCAAGGTCACAAAAGTTGGCTCATGACATAGCTAGAATAACATCAAGTCTTTGTGTATTTACATGTATGTGTGTAACAAATGCTTATGTAGAGCTTACTATAGACCAGAGAATCTGAGCCCTTTCCAGGCTTGACTCTTTTAATCCTTAGAACAACCTTATGAAGTAGATACTATTACTATTCCATTTCAAAGATGAGGAAACTGAGTTACAAAAAGATTACATAACTTTTTCAATGTCACATACCTTGTAGGGGGCAGAGGAGGGATTGAAACCGAGGCGGTCTGGCTCCCAAGTCCGTGCTCTTAATCAGTATGTACTCTCTTTCACGAAGGTCACACAGTCAGTTACATGTCATTAAGAAGTAAGCCTGTTCTAGCAGATGCATAAATAATTACCTCCATACTACCTAAGCATAGCTCTCTATCATCAATCCACACATCTTGGTTTCTAAAATTATCCTCACACAATCTCTCCAGATATTCACCATAAAGCCAAGGTATGCTTTATCCAGATGTGAACTCCTACATAAGGAAAAATATAAAATCTTACTCCCTTGCCCTTAGGGAAACAAAAACTGAACCAGAAGGTTACTGCAGATTTTTGAAAATCACTACGCTCTGTCTGCTCCACTTGCAATATGTTTCTATAAGCTCCCTTCTGTCCCTCTAGTGGGATTTGAGCATTTCTAAGGCTAGGATGCAGAGTAAACACCTTTGCATTTAACAGATGTGTTCTGTTTCCCCTGTTTGCCTGTGGCTGCCTTTTACTTTTCAAGAGCCTCTGGGATTGAGACATCATGCCAGACACCTGAGGCAAGGCGCACAACAAATGTAAATTGTGGTCCTCTATCATTCAGGGCCTGCCCTTGTCTGGATCTTCTTAAGCCTGTCACACAGTGGCTTCCCACAGACAGCTCTCAGTGGCCACTGGGACCGCGAGAAGAATGACCCTATTATCAGCTGGTGAGAACACAAGAAAACTCAATAAGTTCACAGTGCCAGGAGAGGTGCTGCTAAGAATCTCTTAGCACCCAGGATACAAACACCATCATCTACTTAGATTTTTATTATACCAGCAACTACAGTGTCAGAGACATTTACTCCGAGTAATACAACAACAAAAGCACACCAGAGAAATAAGTTTCTGGGACTTACCTGTTGCCTTAGTGAATTTTTGCTTGTAAGGTGTCAGGAAAAAGACATTAATATTGTCTTCTCCTAAGACACAGTCCCACAATTTGACAGGAACAACTACTTATGGTGTGGAAGCATTTGCTGGCCCTGAAAAGTCTGAAGTGGTTTGAAGTGACTTTGAAGAATTTTTGAGAGAGACAGGGCAAAGACCCTAAGGTCTTCTGGTATTAAAGGAAGCAGGTGTCAGATATGGAATTGTCTGTCTCTGCACAACCATCCCCGGAGTCAGAAAAAGCTGCCGATGTTTTATCTCCAAGGACCTGCGCATAGTCCCATTTGTTTTCAAGAGAAGAGGGCAGGTTTAAAAGCTGAAAAGTCACCCAGAGCATAAGGTGTAGGGTTTCGAGTACTGGGGAAAATCTGAAACAAGTGAAAGATGGATTTATAAGATAGCGGAGGGGTCTCAGAAAAGTAATAGGAGTAAAATTTCTTTTTTAGACACATATATCAAATGCCTTCCTTGTTATTATCATATTATACATTTGAATCTTTGTGTTAAACATTGTGGGTTTTCTGTAAATATGATTCAGGATTTTCTTTTCAAATTATCATTTATATTTAAATTTGGCATTTTAATCATGGAGCCACCTCCATCCACTGTGGGAATTATGCTTATTCAAGGAAGCTGCCCCAGGTTCTTCTCTTGACAGGGATAGGCACAGAGTGGATGACCGGCACAAGCACATACCAACTGTCCCAGCGCATAGGACTCTCTGTCCAGTCAGAGGATGGCGATTAGCAAAGCCATCAGACTGGCTCCCTTCAGGTTGCAGACTAGAGAACCTGAGTGGTCCGGCCTGTGGGTCAGACCTTGCAAGCCAAGGGAGGGGGTCACTGACCATTGGAACACCCTTGGTTCCTTGGCTTTCCTTTCTTTGTTCCAATACATGTGTATGCTTAAAATGAGCTTTATATTTAAAGATCTAATCCACATCTCAGCTCCCTGAAATCAAACACCTCACTGAGCTCAACATAAAATAAAATCAGTGACATATTCATTAATTGGAACAGTCCTGTGATTTATGACCTGTCTGTTCTGATAACATCTCTACTCTGCCCCGCATTTACACGTTTCATCTTTCATCACATTCCACTCAATTTCATATTTTTTTCTTCATTTACCCCTTCTCTACCTCTTGCATATCCTTTCTTCTCTCTCTCTCAATTCTCTCTCTCTCTGCTTTCTTTTATACCTCTTACAATTCTACTTTCCAGGGACAATGTCATGGCCAGACCTATTCCTCCTCTTCTATTTTTCCTTCTTCTTCCGATTGCATCCAATTTTCCTGGCCAGGCCTCCCAAACTCAACACTCCATCCTCACCTCATGTACACTTGAGGAGAGCACTCTCACTAGGGCTTAAGATTCAATAAATGGATAGTTTAGGCAAGTATTGGACATTTACGAAATCTGATTCTTTAAATAAAGCCATATTGGCTCAATGCTATTCAACAAAGTGCTAAATTTGGTTTTCCATGTTCAACACAATTCCACAAACATAATACCAATATGTATCAGTAGGTTCAATAGGGAGCACCAAAATGGAGAAGACAGAACCCCAAGCACTAGTTGGCTTGCAATCTGAGAGGAAGAAAGCACATATATAGAAACAGCAATCACACCAGACAGAACATGGCTGCACTGCTATGGTGAGGGAGGCACAGAAGGGAACAAGGTTCAGCCAGGACTTCAGCTGTGTCAGCATGCCACAATTCCAGCAATGCGCGTGCACATGCTTCATATAATGTAACCCATGTATCACATCTGAAGCGGACCCTTTGTCATATGGTATGAAGGCAGGCATTGGATTCTCTATTTTTGAGAATATGCCAAAGAGGGCGCCAAGATTTTCAGTATTGTTCTAAAAATAATCACGACAGAGCCCAAGGGCAAATTTCCGAATAGGAAATAATGATCTTTGGTCCCAATCATTTTTTTTTTGTTTTTTTTTTGGCCTATTCGATTCTTCTTTTATAAGTCTTTTGAAATAAAAGTGCCTCAGTTCTCAGTTCCCTTCACTTTCAACTTGCTTGTTGGATCCCAAATCTACTGCAGGGCCTTTTCCAGCCTGCCCATCCTACCTTGCCTATGCTCCAAGTCTGCCTTTCCCGAGCGTCCTGTTCCATCATATTTTAGCCATGTGTTGGGCAACGTAATTTTCTATGTAAATGTTCTACAGTGAATTACGAATGACTGATGGACTTTACCCTCCCAAGGGTATATTTTTAAGTTTTTCTAACTTTATCGAGGAATTATTGACAAATATAATTGTATATATTCAAAGTGTGCAATGTGATGAGTTGATATACATTGTGGAATGATTACCAAGGGTTTTTGGTTTTTTAATGGTAACTCACTGAAGTCAAAAATTTTTAAACTGATAGAGTTGATATTTTAAACATGGGCCTTCAAAATTATACCCTATTTCTGACCTTACTTCAGTTCTCCCATTTTAACAACACCCACAACAGCAACACCTCCACACACACACACACACACACACGCAATCTCTGTGTCAGAGAGATACAGGAGAATCTTTACCCTCATTTGAGGAAACTGGCCTCCAATCCTACAAAGAGGTAGTAACAAATCTAATTAAAATAACTAATGTAAGGTAAACTCCCATGCCATTTCTAAATAAAAATGGAAATTAAACATAACTAGACTTTTGTGATCTCCTGTTTCTCTATAACAAATTACCTCAAAACTTAGTTTTTTAAAACAACAATAAACATTGATCATCTCACAGTTTCTATGGACCAGGAATTCAAGAGTACCTTAGCTGAGTGCTTCTGGCTCCGGATTTCTCACGAGGTTTTAGTCACATTGTCAGCAGGGGCTGCAGTCATCTGTAATTATCTGAAAGCTTGACTAAAGCTAGACTTGACTGAGAGTCACTTATATGGCTAGTAACTTTTTGCTAGCCATTCACAGGAGGCTTCATTTCCTCACCCTGGACCTCTCAGGAGGGTCTCTTGAATATCCTAATGCCACAGTGTCTGGCTTCTTTGGGCGAGTGATCCAAAAGTAAGGCAGAGGCAGTAATGTCTTTTATGACATGGCCTCAGAAGTCACTCATCATAATTTCTGCTACATTTTCTTGTTGGGAAGTAAGTCATTAAATCCATTCATATTCAAGATAGGGGATGGAAGGGTCAGACTTTACCTTTTGACAAGGAGGACTATTAAAGAATTTGTGGACATAGTTTTAAACCATCTCAGCTCCCATACCCACTTCTTCAGTCTCTTTCTATTCCTGTCTATTTAGTAATGGAGTCTATTGAGTAAATATTCTATTAAGCAAATATTTTTTAAACATTAGTTTCCTAGATCTTAAATATTCCCATAAGCAATATATAGTTTTCAAATTTTTGTTGCTAATCCATTTCTCCAATTTTCATAAACTTTCTCCATTCCAAGTTACATTGTGTTGTTCAAAAATAAATCTCCTGTGTAATTTGGGGTTCAATTATACAGCATTGCTACTCCTGAATTGACATCCATAAAATCAATTTTAATTCATTCATATGTGGCTAAGTAAAATATTTTATGAGGTATTAGATCAAACATCTGTTCTATTTCTTTTGACTGTTACTTCACTACTTGAATTATTTTTGGAAAAAGCAATCAAATTAGCTTCTCGTAATTAGAGACTGTTGATTGTTCATATTTCATGTCCTTTATAACACTTAAGTAAGAGCGGTTGTTTTTTCTGTGAAGAATTTGTTCCATTATTTTACGAGAAGCTAAAGCAATCTTATTTACCCACGTGAACTGCATCACAATTAAAGTCTGTTTCTTAAGAACAATGACAAACAAGAAGTGTTTATCTTATTGTTCCAAAACTGAAGATACATTTCTTTTCCAATTGATTGATTTCTGCTTCTAAGAAACAATGGCAGGTGTTCTCAGAAAATGTTAGTTTAAGTAAAGCAAGAGTCCACCAAGAAAACACCATGCAGATAGACAGAAATCACCACTTCCTCTCTCCAAATCCACAAATTAGGTTAACAGAACAACAAAAGTCAAAGAGTCAAGGTATCTAATTAGCTCAAACAACCTTCCTTTTCAGTGAAGAAGTAATCAGAACAGATGTTTAATTCATTTATTCATTGAACAAACCTTTATTGTATATCTGCACCCATAGCTGAATTGAGACTTTAAATGCCCTAAACACTGAAAGGATGATGGTTACCATACTTTTTTCAAAATAAAACTAGTACTCACTTTCATTGTAACTAGGTATGCTCCTACTGGACCTGATCTTCTAGGTATAAGTTATGAACTATGGGCAAAATAAAACAAAATAATTACCTGAAGGCACTGGAAAGTGAAAAAAAAAGCAGGCAAATTCTGAAGGGAAGATAAAAATTTGAGAAAGAAACCAGCACAGGACATGTTTACATTTTTTAATGGGTTTTAATTTGTGAGCAGGATAAAGGTGGCACTAGGTAAAATGACTAAAACTTTGAGATAAAAACCTATATATTTCTAGCCAGAGAAAAAGAAGATAGAGGTCATAACAACCATAGGTAAGGGGATAAGTACCAGAAAAAGAGAACTAGGGAGCATGAGCATCACATTATGTACACAATTTCCGCCAAAGTCTTTGGCTGCCCCATGAATGCATGCATAAAACAGAATTAAAGCAGTGCAGCTAAGTCAAAAGAATTGAAATACAATTTGAATTTCCACCAAAAAGAGAGTTTCAAGTTTGAATCAAGCAAGTGAATTGTCTGATAAAACTCTCATGGTAGGAATATAGCAGAATCATGAGTTTCCACAAAATAATTTTCAAAATGCCTAGGTTAAAATCCAAAATTACCCAACAAACAAAAAGGAATATCTGACCTATTCTTGAAAGAAAAAACAAGCAACAAAGACCATTGGTGAGTTGACCCAGATATTGCAATTCACAGACAAGACTTTTAAAACAGCTGTTACAACTATGCTCAAGGAAGTAAAGGAAAATATGCTTGCAATGAATGAAAAGATGGGAAATTGTAGTAGATAAATATAAACAATAAAAAAGAACCAAATGGAAATTCTAAAACTGAAAAATACAATTTCTGAAATTATAAGTTTTCTACATTGGCTTAACAACAGAATGGAAATAATGGAGAAAAGAGTCAGTAAGCTGAAGATAGATCAATGTAGATACATAGAATACAGAGAAAAAATATTGGGAAAAAAATGAACTGACCATCAAGGATCTGGGGGCAATAACAAATGTCTAATAGTTGTGAATAAAATTCCAGAAGGAGAGGCGAGAGAATATGAGGAATACAATTTATTTGAAAAAAACAATGCCCAAAACTTCTCAAATTTGATGAAAGACATAAATTTTCATATTCAAGAAGTTCAATAAAACCCAATCAGGACATATACAGAGAAAATCATGTCTAGGCATATCACGGTCAAACTGCTGATAACTAGGGTTAAAGGAAAATCTCAAAAGTAGCCAGAGGAAAATGACATATTACATACAGGAAGACAATAATTCAAAACTTATCAGAAACTATGACAAACAGAAGTTGTGAAACATTGTCTTTTAATTGCTGAAAGAAAAACAGTCAACCAAGAATTGTACATCTAGCGAAAATCTTCAAATATGAAGATGAAATAAGGACATTTTTATATTTTTTAAAAATACTAAGAGAATTCATTGCCAGTAGAACTCCTCTACAAGATACACTTTAAAATTTTATTCAGACTGAGGGAAATGATATCAGACTGAAACCTAAATCTTCAGAGAGGACTAAAGAGCATCAGAGATGACAACTATCTGGGTAAATATAGTTGCATATACCTGTGTAATCCGAACTTCCATCAAGATGTAGACTATTATCATTATCCTCAGAAAGTTCCATCATGTCCCTTCTTTGTGAACTCTCCCTCCCAGGAGGAAATTAAGGTCCTGGGGTTTTCCCACCATCAATTAGTTTTGCTGATTAGTTTTCCCTGTTCTAGAATTCTAGCAAATTCGGGATAAAATCCTGAAACCCACTTAAGAGAAAATAGTCATGAAAACCTTGCAAGGCTGGGGCATATCCAGTCTACATTGTGTAGTCAATCCCTTCTTCAACTGCCCAAGATTCTCTTTAAATCTCAACTCTAAACGGAATTTCCCTGGGTACCCTGAAGAGGCATTGGTTGTGTGGAAGAGAAAGCCACCCTGCTCTTGAACCGGAGTTAAAGTGAAAAGAACAAACTCTCTTCTTTCCGTGGATAAAGTAGTGAAACCCAACTCCACTACCCAGTTAATAGCCCTTTAAGGAAAGAGCCATTAGAGGGGATAAAGCTGAAGATATAAACAAAAGAAAGAATGTTTATTGGAGCCAGTTGCTAGAGAAGGTGGGAGAAGATGGTGTCAGAGGACAGACTGGCCTTAAACATTAGAAAGGACATCTTATCTCCTGGGACTTGAAGAAAGAGGTTAAGATTGACGAGGAAATAAAAACCTTTAAAATAGTGGGTTCAGGGAACTAAGAGATGTCTACCTTGATTAATTGACAATTACCGTAATCAAAACAGCTGAACCAGGAGCACCAGTGGACCCAGGCATTAATTACAGAAGGAACTGTGGTTTGAAGGTCAAAACAATTAAACTCTGTTCACTGAATAAAGCAAAGTAGTGCAAGCACAACAAAGCAACTACTATAAAATAATGCTGGGTCCCTATTTCACTCTTTAAAGCAAAATTTGGATTAGATCTAGATTCAAATAAAGAGAATATAAGTACTAGCATATAATAGCCACTATGATATAGTACAACCCATTGCATATTTTTAAGACTAAAATATGTGTAATGATAATGCCACACATCATTTTTAAGAAAAACTCCAGCTTTTTACACTCCCCTTCTTCCTGCATACTCACTCTGCTGTCTCAGCTCTGTTTTTACAAGTTACTTATGGTTGCGGAATTTGCTGAGACGGTGGGGACAGTCTCTAAACTGCAGAGATTAAAATCTGACCTATGAATTGAAATTGCAAATAAACTGCCAAAGTTGGCGAGAGTACTTGGTTATGGAGTGCTTCAGCCCTCGCAATCCGCACCAGGGCGCCTGCTACATATTTTAGCTATTGAAGCATTTGGAGCTGCAATATGTTGTAATTCAATTAAAATACTCCAAAGTTCATTTTCTTTCATTCAACCAATTATATTGAGGTCCCACTGAGGAAAGAAACCATATTAGAGGTAAAAAGAAAAAGAGTGGAGGAATTTTTTGCTCTGAAGAAGCTTGGTTTCTGAGAGCTGTCTTTGATTGTCAAGAACTTTCCATTCCGAGCCCCTCCATCCATCTCCTCCGTGGATGTCCTGGGTCATCTTTTCCACATTTCTGATTCAGGAATATTGGAATAACTCAGCAGAATCAATATTTCAGATGGGCACCTGGCCTTTCTGCTCCTGACCACACTAAACATCATACCATCCCTTTTATTTCTTCCTTCCAATTTGTGCAATTATAAAAACAGTAAAATTGAAGCTCTGTTTCAGTAAGCAGCTCACAAAACAGTTGACTCAGTTCTATGCACCTTGTTTTCTTTGTATAAAACTGTTTTTGAAATTATTTTAAAATTAAGGGGTTAAGGAGCATCCACACCTTGTGTGGACTGGTTCTTACATCAGAAAAACACTAGTTAATGACAAACATGACTGGTGGGTGGGATAAGGCAATCAAGATATGCTACTTCAGGTGCCTTTGGAAGTTAATTTTATAAAACATAGTAAGACATTGCTTCCCACCTACATCACCTCAAATTCCTAGGGCAGTGCACTAGCAGCACTTAATCATTGAGTCAGCCTATGTATCAGCAGTTTCTGTATTTAATTTTTCTCTGCTCAACTTCAGGAACCGTCTGAGAAAGACTGGGTCCAGCCTCTCTCCTGGACTCTATGAGAGCAAGAGGATGCTCACCATCCACCACTCACATCACCTTCATGGTTTCTCCCTTTCCCTTGACTTTGGGCATTTCTAAGACGCTTTGTTAGGGAAAGAACATAAAGCCTATGCATTAATTGCTTTAAAATGTTGAGAGAAGAATCTTGTTCAATCGTGTTGACTTGCAGAGCACATTGTGTGCTACCCCAAGACAGCAGCTCAGAGGCACACCTAGGTCACAGGCTGCATTTATAACGATCAGTTCTTCATTCCCAATCTTGACTTTCTCCCCCGTGAACTCAGCTCAAAAGTGAACTTAAAAGTCTCCTCACATGCTTTAGGTAGGTAAGAGTTTGAGCAGATCTTTGTCTTAAGACTGTTCTGTCTTTCTCACTGTTACTTCCTGGGGATCTGTTTCCAGTTGATAGTGTTAAATTTCGAGAATAGTTGTGATATCACAGATGAATATTCTGCCCTAAAGTTCCCTTAGGCTGCAATTTAAGGACAGTGGCCAAAGCAGCATGGAGACTTCTAGTTTACCTAAGTCAAGGCAAGTGAGATGGAGAAGCAGAAAGGTCTGGCTGGATGTCACACACAAATTAGAAAACGAAATTTTACCTGAAGTCTTGAGTCCAGAAGCCAATAACATACAAGGTCACAGGTCATGATTCTTACCCAGGGCAAGCTCCATGGGTGTGTAACCTGTGCAGCAGCACAAGACCCCAAGGTCAGAAGTGCCCGCCCTTAGTTTATTGCTCTGCAGTCACTGTCTTAAATTCTTAATAATCTTTGAATAAGGGGTCTGCATTTTCATTCTGCACTGGGCCATGTGAATTATTCAGCCAGTCCTGTTGTCATTTCTCCTTTGCATGTATCACAAGACAGGAAAAAAGAAAAAGAAGAGTCAGTTTAAGCCAAAGTGGCTGATATTCAGTTATGGCTGTGGGGACTCTAAGACTCTTCTCTCCATCTTCAGCCTCCTTTGCCAGCCTAAGCCACTCAGCACATTTGAAAGTGATGCCCTCTAACTCCTCAGTTACCATCTGCTCTGATTTCAAATACGAAGCAGAAAAATGGTAAAATATATACATGCATTTTTTTCGTGCTCCCTGGAAAGATTCATTTTGTGTAATGGAGCTGCAGGGGAGGAATACACTATAGCATGAGGTCCTCACGGGCAGGTTGGGAAAGAGTGACTCTTAAAGAAGTGAACGTGACTCTCTAGGAAGAAATGAAAAGAGATCATCGACACTCAGGAAGATGTAAAAGCAAAAATAGGATGACGTCTCCAGAAAATGATCCAGTTCCCCTCCTACTGGCAGAATCAGCCCAATTCCATGATACAGAATCATGACAAAGGGATACTAGCTTGCAAGGCCCACCTGGCATCTCAGAAGACAGTCAAGATTACAGCCTGAATAAATAAGAGATTTGTCTTTGATCAACAGAAAGCAGAGATAGCAATTTAGCAAATGCAGTTCTGTTTTTTTCTAAGACTTCGCACTTGCCACATGCAAGGGTGAGCCTACAAGAGAGCAAGAGAGAGCTATTGACCCCTGGAAAGAGTATTCAGAGTGTATGTTGGGTATATGTGAGGGGTGGTGAGGGCAAATAGAAGTCACATCTGCCAGGGAGGATTGAGAACGTTGGGAGGATAAATACAGAAGCAAGCAGGCCCCAGTGTCTCAGTGCTGGGAGCGGAACAGTACTCCGATATCTGCAGGTGATGTGAGCGAGCACCACGGTCTCAGCTGATCCAGGAACTCTGATGACTTCCATTGGCAAACTACATTAAATTTTGATATATGCTATATAGTATTTTCTCTTAATTAAACTTCTTAATTAAACTTTACAGCAAAAACACTTGTCTTTTATTTCCAATATCCCCAGGAGTGCTGGAAAAGGGAAGTGCACCACCAGGAATTATTCCATAAAAGTAATTACCTGGAGGAATTCATGAAACAAATGTACTGATTCGGATGTTACACATGCTATTAGTCACATTCAAAAAATCTTAATACAAACAAAACATTTTTATCCTCTGAGGAGGATATCAGCTCTGAAGAGGAAGTCATTTCAACGCTGAAATGATAATGCAGATGCTACAACAGTAGAAAGACCAACAGACTGGGAATACTGATTCTGGATATAATTTCACTTCTGCTACAACCTAACTACAGGACATTGGCCAATCATTACCTATGTGATCTCAACTGAGAAAGGAAGTGTTTAGACCAGTGGTTCTCAAGGTGTGATTTCAAACCCAGCAACATCAACATCACTTGGGAACTTAATAGAAATGCAAATTCCCAAGCTCCATCCAATTCCTACTGAGTTATCAACTCTGGGGCCTAGCAGTCTGTGCTTTAACAAGCCCTCCAGGTGATTCTGATATATGCTGAAAGTTGAAAAGTACTGAATTAGATGAACTCCCAACTTTCTCGACAGCTCAAAAATTCTGTCGCATTGTCATCAATATCCTCATCATCCGTTATATATATATCAAGAGCTTACTCTGTGTCTCCTGCCCCTGTTCTAGGCACTTTAGATATAATAATACATCTAATAACCACAACACCCTGGGAGGTAAATTCTATTATCATCACCACTTGGCAAATGAGCCATGAAAGGGTCCAGTAGCTATGGTGAAAATGCACTACCAAGATCCTTCTTCAAGGAAGGACTTGTTCTTCCAGCTATCAGTAACTTCAGGGTTTTCCTCAGCTACAGAGAGCCACATGCCCAAAGATATATCCTTTCCAAGGAAGCCCATATCAAGTAATGAATCACAAAAGGGTTTAAAAGCCTGACCTATCATGGGACAGCTCTGACATGCGTATATGCTCCAGAGTTCCCCATGGGGTTGGCCGAGCCTTTGCCGGGCCTACATCACAGCTCAATTTCTCCCTCTGACCAATCTTGCTTTCTTCCCCTTCCTTTCACATGTGTTGACCCTTAAATAGTCCACATGCCGAACTTCTCAGTGTCCGCATCTGGAAAACCCATTTTACAAGAGTAGGTGACTGAAAGTTAGAGGCCAGTAATTGGTGGAGCCAGGATCCAAATCCAGGCAGACAGACTCTAAGCCTTAGGCTCCCAGCAATTTATTGTGCTCCCTATAATTTGTCCCCTACTTGGGCTTATAAATTAGTGGCCAAGCACTTGAACATGAGACCTTAGAAATAATTTAATTTTACAAGTGTGGAAACTTTAGCTTTAGCTACAGAGGGCGGCTCCAGGTTGCCCCTTTGGTAGCGAGCAAGCACGCCTTGATCTGAGATGTTCTGACTCCCAGTCTTCTACTGTGTCATGTTCCCAACCACTTTAAGGAAAATGTTATCGCATTTAATATTATAATAGCAAAATAAGATCTTTGAAGTAAGTTATAATTGTATTGGGGAACACTCGGCACAAAGCCTAGGAGACATTGCAGCTGATACTACAGAAATACAAAGGATGGTAAGTAACATTTTCTTTATATGCCAACAAACTGGATAACCTAGAAGAAATGCGCAAATTACTGGAAATATACAACCTACCAAGACTGAAACATAAAGGAACAGAAAACCTGAAAAGACCAATAAGAAGTAGTGAGATTGAATCAGGTATCAAAAACATTCCAACAAGGAAAACCAAGGACCAGATAGCTTCACTGGTGAATTCCACCAAACATTTAAAGAAGAACTAATGCCAATCCTTTTCAAACTCTTTCAAAAAATGGAAGAAGAGAGAACACTGTAAAACTCATTTATATGAGGTGAGCATTACCCTGATACCAAAGCAAGATAAAGAAACCATACAAAAAGTCAACTACAGGCCAAAATCCCTGATGAATATAGATGTAACAATCCTCAGCAAAATACTAGTAAATAAAACCAAACAGCACATTAAAAGGGTCATACGCCACAACCAAGTGGGATTCATCTCTGACATATATATGTATGTAGATATATATATATTTGTGTGTGTATATATGTATATACACATATGTACATACAATGGAATATTATTCAGCCTTAAAAAATGAGGCAATTCTGTCATATGTGACAACATGAATGAACCTTGAGGAATAAGCCAGTCACAAAAGGACAAACACTGCAAGATTCCACTTATATGAGGGTTTAAAATAGTCAAACTCATAAATCAGAGAGTGGAATGGTGGTTGCCAGGGACTAGGGGAAGGTGAAAATGGAGAGTTGTTTTCAATGAGTATCAAGCTTCAGTTACACAAAAAGAATAAGTTTCAGAGATAAGAATAGATCAGAATCTAAAATAAGCGCTTAAAAATTTTGCTAAGAGGGTAAATCTCATGTTAAGCATTCTTAACACCAAAAACAAAATGAAACAAAAGGAGGAAACTTTTGGAGGTGATGGTTATGTTTATTACCTTGATTTTGGTGATCGTTTCACAGGTGTTTGCATATATCAAAATTCATCAAACTATATGTATTAAATATGTGCAATGCTCCCTGGAGTGTGACTTCTGGTTACACATGAAGCAAAGAAATCAAAAATTTTAAAGCAAGTAACCATCACCAATAAGAACGCTCACTGTGAAGAAACACCCAAAAATCTCACGACCAAGGTAATTCTTTTACAATGATGCTCAATATTGGCTGCTTATTGGAATTACTAACGATTCTAATAATTGGTACAGTTTAGTTGGCACAGGATGAAATATGGGCATTGGGAGTTTTTTTCAAAGCTCCCCAGGTGATTCTAACATTCAGTGAAAGCTGAGAACTACCGCTTCAGGGTAAACTCAGTTCTCATTACATAGCAAACATTTCCTTATAGGAGAAAGCACTCCTGTGTATGTGATAAATTTGGAAAGACATTTAAATATTCCATGTCATAGAGTGAGTTACTTGATAGGTTTAGTAGCATACAAGGGATTTGTCCCAATAGTGATAATATACAAAAATAAAAGTGCATTTCTATTGTAAAGTAGTGGAGTGGGGACACAAATTTCACCTAATTCTCTCCCTCTTCCTCCCACCCCAAGTTCCACCTGGTTTGGCTCACACCAAAAGCTACTGTTGGCCAGCCTAAGAATGACACAAATATTCTAGGTTATTGATTCTATTCTAATAGTAAAAACAGATAACTATATAGAACTTTATACCTCATACAGAATTTCAAAAACATTATTACATTTAATATCAGACCTATCTCTTTAAGCAAATGACCAAGGTAAGTGACAAACTAAAATATTTGCATACCTATTACTCATTCAAGAGCTTTATTGAATAAGCATTTATTGAATATCAGCTACGTACAAAGTACTAGAGGACATTTGATGTGAAGGGATAAAAATATGAATTAAATACTGATCCTTAAAGAAGTTTACATTCTCATACAGAACATAAGACAAATGTATAACTATTACACAAGATACAGCATAAGAGAAGTTTAGAGAAAATGCAATGAGAATTCAGATCAGAGAAACTACATCTAGACAGAGAGATGATAAGTTCAGGCTTGGTGGAGGATAGAAGGAAACAGACCAGTTCACCAAAAAGCCAATCTGCTAAAGGACCAACTCTCTAAAACCCCTAAATGAGCTGATCATCATGGAGGAGTAGGATTTGGACATGAAAACGACATTAAAGAGTAGATAGAGTGGGGATGACTAGGAATTCCTAACACAGGGAATCAATAAGAAAGGGAGTCCATATTTTAGAATAATGTGACACAGGGCATGCATGACAGAGAATCTTTTTTGCTTGGCTACACTACTGCAAAGACTGTTAAAAAGGGAATAACAGAAAAATAAAAAGAGAAAAGTTGTAAGATCAGATCACGAAGAGCAAATGTACCTGGCTAAGGAGTCTGAGCATTAGGTAATGTCCACATTTTCCAGCCTGGAAGTTACATGGCCAGAGCTCTGTTTCAAGAAGGTTATAATGGCAGCAAAGAAGGACTGGAAAGGGAGCCCAAATAGGAGGTTACTGCAGGTATAACAAAGGCCTAACTCATGGTCAGTAACATGCATGAGGGAGTAAATATTTCAGTCAAGAAACCAGACTGGCCAGTGCATAGAGGATATGTTGAAAAATAAAATTAGGCAGAAGAGAACGGTCAGAGTATGGACAACCTGGGAAGCCAACCAGAGAAGACAAGGTTCCCCCAGCCCCTCCACTACCCAGCTCTGGCTTTAGATAAACCACTGGATCTCTCTGAATCTTGGACCCCTCCTTGTTAAAAGAGGGAAGTGAGGCAGCTGGGAAGTTTACCCAGTCTCCCATTTTGCAACCTTATGATTTAGTATGACTGCCCAAGAGGAAGCCATTGCATATTCTTGAGCAGGAAAACAAATAAGATGAAAGGGATGGTTTAAAAAGATAAGCCTGTCGGCAAATATCTATTGAAGGAATTACTGCGTTGATAACACTGTCAACACAATGCCTTCTATCCTGATGTCATATTTTAGATTCGTAGGAAAGCCTTTGATATATATCGACCATGAAGCACATATCGCTGCTGAAGACAGGCAGTATGTTTCTCTTTTAGAAAGTATAATGATATAATTGCAAAATGGATTCAGATAAGAGTTTCAAAAGAGGCACTTAAGGTGGTGAAATATGTGACTACTCTCACGAGTGCTCAGCAATCTCATAGATACAGCTACTCTTCATTTAGTCAATGTATTGTTGAGCACTGCTACATGCCAGGCATAGTGCTAGATGAGGAATACAGTGATAAATCAAATGGCTGTGGGCTCTTCCTTCACTGAGCCCACAATCTAGGAGAGACAAATAAACATACATATTCAAACTGCCAGCAGTACTATGGGAAAAAAAAATACTGGGATGATGAACACTGTATGGACCTGATTTAGACTGAGAGGTAGGAAGAATTGGCAAGTCTTTTGTGAGAGAGAAATATTTAAGCTGAGACCTGAAGGATGAGAAGTCAGCTAGGCCAAAATTAGGGAGGATATTTGGAAGTGGAGGGTGGGGGGGTCATATTTCCTTTTACTTCCTGTAAGAGTACAGTGAAGACTGACAGGAGTTTATGAGGCATATGGTAGCAGCAGATCATGGCTGAATGGGAAAGATGACTCATTGTCCAGTTGCCCCAATCCTTTGAAATTGACAGCTATCCCCCTATAAGAGTCAGTAGAGGGAATGTGGTCCCTAATTCATCGACACCGCCAACATGCTTGGCTTCAGGTATTCACATCCTACTTGTTGGTTCATGAATTGGCCCCTATACACAGAGGGCAAGGAGAGACTGAAGAAAGAGACACACCACTCCAGATTGATAGGTGGCAGGGGGTTTCTTTTTTGATATTTTTTTTTAAATTTTATTTTTCCTGTTTTCTCCCCAAAGCCCCCTGGTACACAGTTGTATATTTTTAGTTGTCGGTCCTTCTAGTTGTGGCATGTGGGACGCCACCTCAGCGTGGCCTGACAAGCAGTGCCATGTCTATGCCCAGGATCACGAACCAGCAAAACCCTGGGCCGCTGATGCGTAGCGCACGAACTTAACCACTCAGCCACAGGGCTGGCCCCAGGTGGCAGGTTTAATAAGCAAGTGAACTTACATATGAGGCTGGTCTTGGGCAGCCACAAGATGAGTAGATCTCTGTGTCCGCCCACCAGAATCTTAAATGTTTGCATAGAGGACTTAACTGGCTTCAGTCCCATATACTGTCCGGATGGTCTCAGTAAGACATTACTCTCTCAAGGTTGTGTCCTTGGGGCAGCTTCTAGTGTGAGGAAGGCAAGTGGAACACACATTCCAAGGACAGGGGAGGGAGTGAGGAGCCTCTGATTGCCTGGGTCCAGCTCAAGGGTCAACCAGCAGTCATGTCCTCTTGATGATCTCCTCTAACACTTCACATCTTGCGACTATCTCTTACAATCTAGCACGACCCCCTCTTTCATAATGTACCCTGAGTACTCAGCAAGGGTTTTCACTAGCATGGAGGTGGCTTGTTTGGTGGCTATGTGGCTGGATTGGAGGCATATGCCACAGCAACAGTATAGACATATGCAAGAGAAAACATAAACTAAGATAAAGATTTGCAAAATAAGTAACAGTTTTTTCCATCAAGGGCCCCATGATCTGAAGAACTGACTTATTAAGTCCCCTAGGTTGAGGGTTGGATCATGCAGGCCATTCATTTGTGTCTTCTTCTTTTTTCTTCTTTTTTTTGGTGAGGAAGATTGTCACTGAGCTAATATCTGTGCCAATCTTCCTCTATTTTGTATGTGGGACACTGCCACAGCATGGTTTGATGAGTGGTGTGTAAGTCCACATCTGGGATCCAAACCCGCGAACCTTGGGCCACCAAAGCAGCGTGCACGATCTTAACCACCACACCACCAGGCCAGCCCATCATTTGTGTCTTTATGTGAATTTAATAAAGATGATACATTAGCAGACTCATCAGGTGTGAACACATAACATCTGTTTTGATAAAGGCATAGGTGCCAACTTGTGGGGCAGTGATAATGTCCAAGGCCATCCTATTTTGGAGGACAGCTTTTCTCATTACAAATATTTCAGTGTTCAGTAAGAACAAGCTTTGTTGGCTATCATTTAAGGCTTGCTGGGTGAATTTAGTAAGGACTTCTATATGTGCTATAATGTCCTCCAGGCCACTGGAGGAAACAAAGACAGCAGCCAAATGATCTTCCAATGGAAAACAGAATCTGCCCATCTGGTCTTAAAGAGAGGGAGGTTGGCAATTGTTGTTACTATGGGGTGGACTCTCCCCTGTGCACAGGGAAAACTTAGGGTGCAGCAGCCAACCACCTAGGTGGAAGCAAAAGATTTGTGCCACACAACCACTGGGTCCCATTTGGGGTTACCCAATAAATAACTGGGCACCGAAAGCAGTTAGTGCCAAACCAGTTGCTATCCTTTAGTGTGACAGGATGACTACACGGTTCCCGTGATATCCATTCCATCTTCCTGGTAGAACCGGGTTGTTCTGTTTAGAGTGACTTTCTTGTTCCCAACATAGGGGTGCCCAGGTGTTCAAATGTCCATAACCCAGGGTAAGCGACATAACCCATCCCAAATCTGAGCATGGCCACCCATGGCTCTAATGGTGGTATTTTTAGGACCCTGTTGCAAATTCCAGTAGATAGTTTCTTTCCTTGGCATGATGGGACTTGGTGTTCTCAGCAGCATGATACCTTGATCCACTGGGAGAGTCAGGGAGATGGGTATTTCTTGAGACTTCCATACCTTTATGGTATTGGGTGGTACAGCAGGGTCCCCAGTCTGACATCTGGGATAACTGGCCCTATTGATTGATCATTTAAATGTATTAAAGCCTGGGAAAGCACTTTAGTCCACCCAGCCAAGGTGGTTTTACTTGTTAGTAATTTAATCTGTTGCTTTAATATTCCATTTTTCCTTTCCGTTAACCTTGCTGCTTGTAGGTTATAGGGGAGATGGAATCTTCATTCAGTGTGATGTTCTTTTGCCCAGACTTGCATATCATGACCTTTGAAATGTGACCTCCAATCATTGTCTATTTGACAAGGGTATCCATACATAGTTATCAACTTCTTTAATGCCCTAATAGCGGCAGCCTGGTTTGCGTGGTGATGGGGAAAGCTTGAGTTAGGCCAGACACAGAGTCCACACAAACCAGGGTGTATTTAGAACCCTCACTCAGAGGGAGGGGGCCAATATAATAGATTTGCCAATTCCTCACAGGTTGGGAACTCCAGCAGATGACCCCAGACTTTTTTGGCAGTTGCCTTGGACACCAGTTTAGAACATGTAAGACATGCTGTTACTGCATTAATCAAGTCGCTGTATTTCAAGGGCAATCTGGCATCTTGGCCATATGCCATCCCACCTAGGTGCTATGGTGTTTTGTCTGTCTATGGATCTAATTTACTGTATCTACTGAAGGGTCAGCTGCTAGGGTTTGTACCTGAGCTGGTGCATCAGCTTCCTGATTGCCAGAGGGTGTCAGTGCCTTACAAGCTAGGATGTGGAAGACAGTGAGGACTTCCTCAGGATCTTGCAGGTGAACCCAATGTCTTTCCACAAGGGCTTATTCATAATCATTATTCATTATGAATCATTATTCATAATCATTCACCCCTCGGTTTTCCATTTTCCAACTTATAGGGTTAATCCCTTTAGAACAGCCCAACTATCAGTCCAAAGGGTTAATGGCCAGGGCTCATGAGTGATCACCAGTCAAACAGCTCTGAGTCCAGCCCACTGGCTGCTGCCATTGTGTTCCTGTTTCCATTCAGATGGTGTCAGTGTTGGGTTGAATAGTGACAGTAGTCCACGTGGACAGATTGCCTAGACTAGATCCACCCACACACCAAGTATCAGCGGGAATTTCCCCCTTTCTTCTCTACAGGCTGCAGGGGCCACCATAGGAATAGAGGCTGTGGTATATGGAGGATCTGCATACTCTACAGGGCCTAGTAGCACCCGCATTTCTACAGACAGTAGGCTGGTGGACAGGGTGTTCCTCTGATGCAATTAGGCACACCACATAGTCAAAGTGGGAGTTTGAGCCATGGCAAAGGTGGGTCAATGGGATGTAGTCTCAACCTACCCCTTGATAGGAAGGGAAGTTCTTACCATGATTTGCTGCTCCTTCATGTGAGACTCTATCTGGAGGATCTCTGTGTACACTGCTAGGAGCTTTCGCTCTATGGGGGGACCCATAGAGCTGGGACCAAAATCCTGGGAGTTCTCTCTTTTTATCGTCTCTGCCTCTGTGCCCAACCCAAACCTTCTGGAGTCACAGATACATCTAACTTAAATAGTAGCCCTGCTTGAGAGATGCCCAGAGCTTTAATCAGATTCATTAGTATTTTGCCTTCTCAAAGGCAAAATCCCTAGTCCCATATATGCCCTTCCTTTACCAGGCAGTATCAGGGATGGAAGCTCTGTGCCAGGTGGGGAATAGAAGTCCTCCAAAATCCCAAAATCCCTACAAAGGCTTGCATGTCTTTCATGTCCTTAGGGGTTAGATAAGCTTGCATTTTCTCAATCACAGCTTTTGGGACAATACACACCTTACCTGACCAAATGACTCCCAGAAACTTTAAAGTGGTGCCTGGGCCTTGAACTTTCTGTGGATTTACTGTTTATCTTCTCTCTCACAGATGTTCCAGCAAAGTCTGCAGAGTGTCCTGCGGCAGAAGCAAGTCTTCACACGTTAACATTATATCATCAATGTAATGTGCCCCTTTACTTATGTGGGGAAGGAAAACAGGGACAGATCTCGGGCTATCATCCCACCACATATTGCAGGTAACCTTGGGGAAGCACTTGAAAGGTCCACTGTTGTTTCTCTCATGTGAAGGCAAACTGATCTTATGGTTCAGTGGCCAAGAACATATTGAACAAAGCATTTGCTAAGTCCAGTACAGCAGGGTACATTTCTAGGACTGTAGCCGAGGGATCTAAGACGGTGGTGGTGCTGGGCACAGCCACCTTGTTCAGTTCTTGGTAGTCCATGGTCATCTGCCATGAGCCAACTGGCTTTTTTATTGGCCATACTGGTCTGTTGAAAGCACTACGAGCAGGGAGCACAATACCCACTTGGTGCAGGTCTTCTTTAGTTTCTCCTATTTCCTTATGTCCTCCAAGCAATTTATATTTTTTGACAGTTACCATTCTTCATGGGGGTGGCAGGCTTACCGGTTCCCGGTTGGCAATTCCCCTCAGCACTGCTTTGATTACTCTAACCAGGAGGCGGCATTCACCAATAAAGGTTTGCAGTTTGACCTTGTAGGATATCAAGGCCCAATATGTTCTGTGGTATTAAAGAGACATGAAACCTCATATTCCTGTGGGGGAGAATGCCCAGTTTCAGTATCAAAGAGACTTTCCTGACCATAACTCTTTGCCCTTCGTAACTGTCAATGGCTTTGCAGGGGCCAGAAAACTTCTGAGGGCTGTCAAGTATTAGAGGACATTCAGCTCCAGCATCAACCACCTTTTGTCACCTTTCGTTTATTTCTGGAAGACTAGTGAATAGTGAGCTCAACATGAGGCCTCCAAGCACCTCTAATGATCCTCCCCTGGAGGCCATCTTGCCCCGCATCTTATATCTGGGGTGTAGGAGGCACTGATCCTGAATAGGACTGTATCCCTGAGGCCTCTGCTGAAACAGGCAGAGCATCAGGCATGGTAGGGGCAGGTGGGCCAGGTCTGTTCAGGTTTCAAGGCTTTCCATAGGCCAACCATCACAGCCTTGGGTTGCTGGTCTATCTGTTGAGATGAGTCCTGGCAGCAATGAGGTCAAACCACATTTGCTTCTGGGTCATTTTCACTGGACCCACTACAGCCAATTGTGATAGCCTTTTGGTTTTTCTAGTCCCTTCTCTGTCTCGGGTCCTTCTCACAGCCCATACCCATTCCCAGGATTTATCAGTCTCCCCCAGATCAGCAATGGATTGCTCAATGTCATAAATGTGTTGTCCCATACCAGGTGCTGGGGGCAGACTGGAATATCATGGCTTTCCTTCCTGCAGTGAATGTGGCCCAAATGGGGCCTTCAAAGACAGGGGCATAGATTGCCCATTTTATCTCCAACTCCCAAAAAGTTTGTTGTTCTTCCTCTGTAGATTTCCGGGGTCCACATGCCCAGGGAGATCCCCCTCATTGGGTCAAGCCTCTCTGCAGGCTAGAATAATCCAGTCTATAAGGGAGTGAGTACCTAGAGTCCCCCTAGTGCCATGTAGGTGCTGCCAGAGGGCAGGGTGTGCGGTGATATTCTTTTTCTTTGCCTCCTGCCCAGTCATGGAAATGGCATCCCTGTGTATCCCTGAGCTGCATCAACCATGCCTGGACACTTCCCCTGGTCTTTTGCTGGAACTTGGCAGCTATATCAACAAGCTCAGTGAGAGTGTATTCTCTCATCGTGAACATTTCCTGAATTGGGGCTGTCCTGCTGGCTGAGATTGCTGTTGCTGTGTTTTTGCTTTTCTCTGTATTAAGGATGAGAAGGCATGGGCACTCCATCTGTCCATTTCATTGTCAGTCACCATAATATCTTCTAATTCTTTCTTCTCACTTTCCCAGGGATTTCTTCTCTTAGTGTCCCAATCAGGCTTTGTCATAAGTGCTCAGACCTTAATCTGCAGCAGCTTGAGCCCTCCTAGCTTTGCAAAATGATACACTAAGGTCTCCAACTCATTACCCTGCTCTCTCACTTTATCCGTTAGCCCCAAAAGCTAGCAGAGTAGTGGACACCGCACACCCTTCTCTAACCTCAGCTCTTCTTCCAATTTTCTAACAAACTTCAGCCTCTAGCTGGGCATCAGTGGCCAGTTGAACTCCCCACGGTAGAGGCCATGCCACTGCAGCAGCCATTTGTTTCCCTTCTTTGCCTCAGTGTGTAGTCCTCAAACAAGCACATTAGATCAGCTGGCATTTTCAGGGCGTCCCCATACTCACATGGCGGTCCACAAGCATCTATTATATGGGCCACCTCTCCCCACATAGCAGTTGACTGCCAACTTGGTATTTCCCTTGCAGATGCCTCTTTCTTAGGGCACATTCCTATGATCTCCTAACTGGCTCCCCAAAATTGTTGGTTCAAAAACTGGCCCCTGTACACGGATGGCAAGGAGAGACTGAAGAAAGAGGCAGGTCACTCCAGATTGGTAGGTGGCAGTTTTAATAAACAAAGGAACTTATGAGGCTTGTCTTGGGTGGCTGCAAGATGAGTAAGTCACCATGAGCACCCACAAGAATCTTAAAAGTTTATATAGAGGTCTTAACTAGGTTCAGTCATGTATACCATCCAGAAGACCTCAAACAACACATTACTGTCTTGAGGAAGCTTCTAGCACAGAAAATGCAAGCAGAACACACATTCCAACAACAAGGGAGGGGGTGAGGAGCCTCCAGTTGCCCAGGTCCAGCTAGCAGGTCAAGCAGCAGTCATGTGCTCTCGATGACGTCCTCTAATACCACCCCCATCTCTTCTAGATCTGATGTTCCTCATATACCTGTCCCTTTACCTCTTCCCTCCAGTGTTAACAGGGGAGGTACCTGGACCTTGGAATATTTTTTTTTATTCATTTCTTTTCTTAAACATCCGTTTAAAAATGATTAAAAAGTAAAAGATAGGGGCCGGCCCCGTAGCCAAGTGGTTAAGCTCTCGCGCTGCACTTCGGCTGCCCAGGGTTTTGCAGATTCGAATCCTGGGTGCGGACATGGCACCGATCATCAGGCCACATTGAGGCCACGTTCCACAACTAGAAGGACCCACAACTAAAATATACAACTACGTATTTGGGGGATGTGGGGAGAAAAAGCAGGAAAAAAAAAAGAAGAAGATTGGCAACAGTTGTTAGCTCAGGTGCCAATCTTTAAAAAAAAAAACAAAACAAAAGTAAAAGATGCCAAAAGTAAAAACTACCCAAAATATTTGTGGATCAACTGTTTAACTATTACATTATGTCAATAGTGGAAGTCTCTCTTTTCTACAACCTTTTCCATGACATTCAATACTATTTGCACAACCTTCTTACTCCTGTTAACACAGCGAGCATTTCCTTCTCAATTTTTTCTTGTTTACTTAGACTTCATTGTTTTTTTTTTTAAATGACTTTTCATATCACATTGCAAATGTCAAAATTCCCAATAGGTACATTCCCAAGATGTGTATATAGTATTACCTATTGTCAGAAAGGGAGAAAAGCCAGCAAAAATTTTTTAAATGTTCTGTTGTCAGCCCAGTGTTTTCTTCACAAGGGCTTTAGAATTAAAAAAAACTCTCAACAGATTCTAAACTGATGAAAGAAGACTTACTTGGATTGACTGGTTACTGAGGAGCAGCAAGGAGACCAGCAGCCAGACATCTGGGACAGACCAATTTCTTCTGGGATTAACTGTCATTGCCATATATGTATAATATTTACACCCCAAATTGTATTCAGGATTGCAGAGTTTAAATTTTAAAAGGCAACAAGTGGTATATTATGGTAATTTGTTTGGAAAAGAAACAGAAATTAAGAATATTTTTGTGTAATTAATGGCTGAGTATATAGCCTTTGCTTCATAACAAAGCTCACGTAACATAAGAGTTAAGTGCAATGAATGAGTGAGATAAAAGCACTGGAAATAGATCCTACAACCAGTATGTTAAATAAGAACTCTTTAATTCAAAGATGCAAGAAATAGGAAAAATTTAATAAGCAATAACAGCATGCGAAAGAACAATATGCAAATAGTGATGGGTACATACTGTCTATTATCACAGAGGAAAAATGAGACAGAAGAACAGGCTTAAAAGTCACTGGAAAGAAATTAGGTTAAGAACTCAAGCAAAGTAAATTGCTTATTGTCAGATTAATTTTAAAGCAAATAAGCATATAAGTGCACAGTGTTTTACATGCTCTTTCAAACATTCCTCCAAATTACTCTCCTCTTGAATTCTCATTGTCTGAAATAAAACTAAACTGTACCGCAGCCTCGACCATCCCACATGATCACTTGTCACAGTAACCAAGCTAAGCCACTTTAATTGTTCAGTTCCTCAGGAAGATGGAACCTCTTAAATGTTTTTTGTGATATATTTTTCATTTTACTTTGAGAATAGTAGGTCTTTGAATGGAAAGTTTACATTACGATCAACACAAGGGTGAAGTTGAAAGTCTGCAGTATTTCTGTTCATCACTGCAGGGAAACCATAACAAGGAAATAAGTTGCGATTGCAGGGAGCTACCACCAGAGGGAGAGTGTGAGCCATAAGGAAGGAGCAGAGCCAGAGTAAACTCCTCGGTTTCTAAAAGAACAATCGGAAAGAGAAACAACGTTCACCTTATTTATGTCTTTTTGAGGTATAGATGTTTTATTTACAATTCAAAATTTAATATATACAAATAACCTGTAAATAATAAAAGGAAACACCTATGTACCCCACCTAGCTTAGGAAATAAGACGTGACCAGTACAGAATGGCACAAACCTGCTGGGTACTCTTTCCTGTCACATCAACCTCCCTCCACCCCAGGATAAAGAACAAATCTGGTATTTCTCATTCCCAGTGTTTTTTCATACTTTCAATATAAACATATGAATCTCTAAAATATGTTATTGCTTTGCACGTTTTACACTTCATATCATATCATACTGAATATATATTTTTATATAGTTTATTTGTGAGATTTATTCATATTGATAGATGTAGTGTTAGTTAATTCCTTTTTAATGCATTTATGATGTTCCTCTGCATTGATATACTACAATTTCTATATCCATTACCTGTATCCAGAATAAAGGACTCCTAAATATTTGTTTGTTTCCAGTAGTTTTCTTGAGATTGTAATGGTTTATAATATTATGTAATTTGGGGTGTACATTATTATTTATCACTTTCGAAACAGACTTCATTGTGCTCACCACCAGTAGTCTAATCTTCATCTGTCACAGTGCACATGTGCCCCTTTATCCCTTTCTCCCACCTCCCTACCCACTTCCCTTCTGTTAACCACTAATCTGTTCTCTTTATCCATGTGTTATCTTTCACATATGAGTGAAATCATGCAGTACTTGTTTTTCTCTGTCTGGCTAATTTCGCTTAACATCATACCCTCAAGATCCATCCATTTTGTTTCAAATGGGATGATTTTGTCCTTTTTTATGGCTGAGTAGTGTTCCATTGTGTATATATGCCGCATCTTTTTTATCTAATCATCTGTAGAAGGGCACTTGGGTTACTTCCACATCTTGGCTATTGTGAATAATGCTGCAGTGAACATAGGGGTGCATAACTCTCCTTGGATCATTGATTTCAAGTTTCCTGGATAAATACCCAGTAGTGGGAGAGCTGGATTCTATGGTATTTCTATTTTTAATTTTTTGAGAAATATGCATACTGTTTTCCATAGTGGCTGCACCAGTTTGCATTCTCATCAGCAGTGCATGAGGGTTCCTTTTTCTCCACATCCTCTCCAACATTTGTTGTTTTTTGAAAGGACTCTTAAATTTAATAAGAAAAAGATAAGCTAAAAGAAAGATGGGAAAGAAGCAGGTTTAGAAATATATTTAGGATATTACCATTTTATTCCTAGTGCAAATAATGCTACCAAAAAATCCTACATATATCCCATTGTACACATGTAAGGATTTCTCTAGGATATATATCTAGGAGTGATTATACTAATACAAATTCTCACAGCAGCATAGAAGAGTTCCTATTCCACAACCTCACAGACACTTGACATTCTCAGATGTTTTTAAATTTTTCCAGTCTGATGGATTCAAAATGGTTTCTCATCTTGGTTTTAATTCTCATTCTCATCAATACTAGTAAAGTTAAGAATAATGCCATCTATCTATTAGCTACTCGTGAATCACTTTCTGTTTATTATTTGTTCATATTTTCTGTCTGCTTTTTCTGTTGGGAAATTTATCATTTTTATGAGTCCTATATCGATCCTTTACTCACTCTTTGTTATATACACTGTGATAACTTATCCTAGTCTATGAATTAACTCTCACTTTTATAATGATTTTTGCAAAGTTTTGATTTTGTTTTAATTTTTTCTAGTTATCAATCTTTTCTTTATGAGTTTTTCCTTTTATTATATTGTTTTTAAAAATTCCTCCATATCCTAAGGATGTAGTCTCCTTCATTTTCTTTTTTTAAATTTGAAAGTTTTGTTTTTCATATTTATTTTTAATCCATATGAAATTTATGTTTGTGTATGGTGTGAGATAGAGGGCTAATTGTTTTCCACATAGATAAACAATTACCTGAGGACCATTCATGAATAATCTGTAAATATGCAATCTAACTGTCTTGCATGTCAGGGTTCCATATAACATGATCTGTTTATAGACTCTCTATTCTGTTCTGTTAGTCTGTGCCTATCCTGATACCATGCTGTCTCATACACAACATATTTATACTAAGTCATCCACTTCATTCTTCTTCAACTTTGTTTGTCTATTTTCAGCTAATAACTTCTGTATAAGTGTTACAACAAACTTATCAGATGCCGTGAAAACTTCCAATTTTTTACTGGCATGGCATTTGATTTGCGGATTAATTTGAAAAGACTCAATCTCCTAATGATATTGAATCTTTATATCCATGAACACGATATACTTCCATTACTTGCAACTTCTTTACAATCTTCTAGTAAAGTTTTTAAATTTTCCCTATGCATTTTTAAATGTTATAATACACGTATTCCTAAGTACCTTATTTTCTCTTATTGCTCATTACATCATTTGAAAAAAATTACATTTTCTGATTTTGTTGCTAGTTTACAGGAATTCCATTTTTTACAATTTTATCATGGTATAATTTCTATAGAATAAACTGTCCAAATTTAAAATGTACAATTTAATATGTTTTAACAGAGGTACATAATCAATAACAATCAAGATGAGAACAATTCCATCACCCCCAAAAGTCTTTTTGTGTGCCTTTGCAATCCATCTCACTCTCCGTCCATGTTGTCAGGTAACCACTGATCTGGTTTCTGTTCCTATGGATTAATTTGCTTTCATAGAATTTTCTATAAATGAAATCATATAGGGTGTACTCTTTTACAAAACTTTCTTTCACTCAGTGTAATTATCTTGAGATTCACCCATAACTTTGCATGTCAGTAATTCATTCCTTTTTTTACTGTCATACACATCTTATCTATACATTCTATATATCATACACAACACATTTTATCTATACGTTCATTCGCTAGTGGACATTTGCCTTGTCTAGAGTTTATGACTCTTACAAATAAAACTGCTATAAGCATTCATGTACAAGACTTTGTGTGGATATATATTTTCATTTTCCTGGGTTAATCCCAGAAGTGTAATGGCAAGGTTATATGCTAGGGATATATTTTCTTGTTTATGAACTGCCAATGTTTTTCCAAAGTGATTGTACCATTTTTTCATTCTACCAACAGTATCTGAGAGCTCCAGTTGCTCCACATCCTACCCAACACTTCGTATAGTTGGTCACTTTAATTCTAGCTATTATTTCTACCAGTACCAAACTACTGTAGCCTTTAGAGTAAGTCCTGAGATAAAGTAGTTTAAGTCCTCCTAAGTCTTTCTGTATTATTAAGGTTGCTTTGCCTATTCTAGGTCAAATGGAATTGTGTATATATTTTTAAGCCAGCTTGTCAATTTCTACAAACGAGCTTCTAGGAATTTTGATTGAGATTGCATTGAATCTATAAATTAATTTGGGGAAATTAACATCTCAAAAATATTGAGTCTTTCAATAAATAAACAGTACATTAGGAAGACTTCTAAAGTGGTCCCTAAGACCCTCCCCACCCCGCTATGTTATAATCAGTCCCCTTCCCTCGAATATGGGCAGCACTGTGAATATTACAGATTTAACTCCTACAATATTACATTACCTTAAAAAGTAACTTTGCAGACATAATTAAGAACCCAAAGTGACTGATTTTGAGTTAGTCCAAAGGGAGAATATGGGTTACTCCGATTTAATCAGATGAGAGAACTTAAAAAGGAAGAGCTTCATAGCATAAGTGACAGTTCACCTGTGGTCCTTGAAGGAGCAAACTTCCACGTTTCGGGGGACAGCAAGTGGCCTCCAGGACCTGAAAACAGCTTGGTTGACAGCCAGCAAGAAAGCAGAAACCTCAATTCTACAACTGCAAGGGGCTGAATTCTGCCAACAACCTGAATAAGCTTAGAAGAGGATTCTGAGCTCCAGATAAGAACCACAGCCCTGGCCAACACCCTGATTTCGGTTCGGTGAGACCCCGAATAGAGGGCCCAGCTAATTCATATGCTTGCTCCTGCCTCACTGAAATGGTGAAAAAATAAATTGGCATTGTTTAAGTTGAGAATATAAATCTTAGACATATTGTGTTAAATTCACTCCTAAGTATTCCATGTTTTTTGATTCCATTGTAAATACTACTTTTTAAAAATTTTAAGTTTTCAATACTAGCATATGGAAATATAAGTGACTTATGTTTCTTGACCTTGTGTCCTCCCAGGGAGTGTGTATCACCAGCAAGGTCTGCTATCACAGGGATGTCAGGTACTTCAGAACACCCCACCACTCCCTTGGCTCCATCTTTGGGGATGAGTCTTTGATTTAGTCAGAAAATGTTTCTCTGGCTCCTCCTAAGAGAGAAAATTCTCTCAGTCAAAAAGTTCAATCTAGGGCCAGCCCCAGTGGCCTAGTGGTTAAGTTCAGCATGCTCTACTCCAGTGGCCCAGGTTCAGTTCCTGGGTGCGGACCTACTCTACTGGTCAGTGGCCATGTTGTCGCGGTGACTCACATACAAAAAGAAGAAGATTGGCAATAGATGTTAGCTCAGGCTGAATCTTTCTCAGCAAAAAAGTTCAATCTAGATATAAAAAAATCTATACTTTCCATGTCACCACATCCTCTGGAGGGGATGGTCTTTGTTTTTCATGACAAAGAATATTTTTCTAAATATGTTGGTTTACCCTAATAGGAGTGTTACCTTCTGTCTGTACTGGTTTTGGAGTATAGATTTAAGGTATCCCAGAGGTTGGGCTTAGAGAAAGAAAGGGGTAGGCTTCAGCTCTTACTGAGTGCTTGCTTTGACTGCTAAAAGGTGACTAGGGGCACAGAAGAAGGTTGACAGTAGCACTGCACACCCACATCCAAGCCAGGTTCTTTCTTTTGTACATGTTCAGAGTTGCAGTTTTAAAAATAATTTCTTGTTTATATAATACTATCACTGCAAAGAAAAAAAGTTAAAACTACTATTAAAAACATCCTGGGGAGGCCAGCCCCACAGCCTAGTGGTTAAGTTTGGCACACTCTGCTTCAGTGGCCTGGGTTCAGCTCTTGGGTGTGGACCTATACCACTTGTCAGCAGCCATCCTGTGGCAGCAACCCACATACAAAAGAGAGGAAGCCTGGCACAGATGTTAGCTCAGGGTGACTCTTCCTCAGCAAAAAAAACCCAAAAACAAACAAAACCATCCTGGGGCTTGTCAAACTGAGAAAAACCAATAAAGACTCCACCCTATAATCCCGCTCAACCAGTCTTTCTTCTTCTTTTCCCACTAACTTGAACTATAAACAGTTTGTGGGAGGAGGAAGGGGTGGTTACACAATTAGAACAGGACCAGATATTCCTCACTCAGTCTCTACAAAGGGTAAGAGACAAGCAGCTTTGCATATGAAGATGTGGAAACAAAGTTTTGGACTGGTTAGGTTCTGAATTCGGATGCATAGGAAAAAATCTGTGTCCGTGAATCTCTTGGTAGAGAATCACTGCTACCTGCCCACAAGAGGCCTTTAACTTTCCTAATGAAGGCTGAGTATATGAGCACTGCTCTCCGACTCTTACCTTAGCCTCAATGAAAATGTACTGGAGGCTCCATCTTCCCATCCCACTACACTTGTTCATATTCTGGGACAATAAGAGGCAGAACTTCTAGCTCTGTGATGGAGGTGGAGTTGCTGTCAGGGAGGATGCCGCCACCCTCATTCACCTCCCTGCTCCAAATTAAAAGTATCTCATGTTCAATAGTCTTTCTCACGGGTTACTTAGCTGTGCTTCCTATCTCAACCAGAAAGAGCGTGCAAATGGCTGTGTAAGTGGTGCACGTGCCTGAGTATCTGTGTACTAATCTTGGCTATCTGGTTGTTTAACTCACTCAGGTCACTCAGGAGTTAATGAAAAGTGAACTTAAATTCAAAGACAGAGAGATTAAAACTGATCCCTGGCCTGGCTGTGGAGCCACTTGTCTCTGAATGGACCATGTAAGGTTGGACAATGAGCATCCTAATGGCAGCCATAATGGACTGAACACCACAGGCTCTTTCCTAAGTATTATAAGTAATTTTTTTTTAGTAGTATATCCCTTCTTAGTAGGGAGATGAGCTGCCATGATGTCCAAATTGCTTTCTTCTCACCCTGGTAAAAGGTGGCTAAGAGACAGATATAATTTAAGTTGGGAAAATTAATACGATTTTATTTATACTTCAATGTTGTGAAACAAATATACAATTTTACACTATCCCATTTAATCTTCACTACTCTCTGAAGTTGGAATGGTTTATATTTTTAACAGAAAGACAAAGTGAGGCAAAGAGAGGTTAAATATATATGTTTTTGGTTAGCCCAGAAGATGGAGCCAACATTAGAGAACTTTCTTGTATGGTGAGCGATCCTGTAGCTGAAACGTCTGAGAGCGAGGCTAGCTTCTGGGAGCAGTGTTGATGCACGGCCTCAACGGAGATCATCAGCATTTAGCTTATTTCCATAGTTTGGCTCTCACCCTCTGTGCTGGCTTCATTCTCAGGCTTTCTGCGGTGGCTTGATGGCTGTAGCAAGCTAAGAGCTAATCCTCCAGGTTCAAATGCATAGAAAATGTACCTTTATCACAATAATCTCTACAGGTGGCACCAATTGGATCATGTACCTGTCCCCAAAACAGTCATTGTGGCCAGTTGAGTGAAATCCTTTTTTGGCCAAGCCTGAATAGAGATATAGGAGAAGACAATTCTACCAGCACAGGGACTGTGATTGAAAAACGGGGTTAGTTTCTCCAGAAGGTTACAGAGGTACAGTCGACAGAAATGAATGAATGATGAATGACAAAATAAAATGAGAACAAAATAGATGTCTAATACAGTCCTTTCTCATGGCTCAACTCCTGGCTTGGGGCTCACAGCCATACCACTGGCCCATTAAGCTCCGAAGCTTGCTGTCAAGTCTGAATGTAGATACTCGCAGAGGCCCTAGGAGGTAGGAGGAGGCTCAGCACAAGGTTGAGGGCAGGGATCTCAAAGAGGAGGAAGGTATCTGGGAGACCTAGACATCCCTGCGATGGATCATCCAACAAGCTGGCACTTCAATTCTCACATCTAGACCTTCAATCTAAGAGTTCTTTGCCTCCATTCGAATAAAGCTATGGCCACACCCAGGCCTTACTCATCAGGAACAGCTCTGCCTGCCCAAATAATACAACTATATCTCACCGTCTGAACTCCAGTCCGTCTAGCTTGTATCCACATGCCAATTCCTCAACATTGTCAGTACCTCCTATCCAGTGAGCCTTCCACTTTGTCCATCAGCAACCTCTTGTCTTCAGTTGTTCCCTCTCCACCACAGACTTTAGGATCCGTCACTTCAAGCAGCATCCAAAACAGGACCCCCGCTCACCTTCCCATTCTTCTTCCGTTATTCCAGCCTAGCAAAATCTGAGTTCTCTGCCTTTTCCAGGCTACCCCCTAGAAAGATCATTCACATAAGTATACGAGTGCCCCTAAAAACTCATGGTCTACAACTAATGGTCAACTTCAATACAGCCTGAAACTTATTCCTTCCTTCCTTCCTTCATGCCACCTGTGTTTCCAAAGCGCCTACTATGTGGAGCTTACTTACATTGTGGAGCTTACATCCTTGGGTCCTCAGCCAACACTCGCACATCCCCCTCAAAACTATTTCAAGCCTTCTCCACTTTCCTCGAACTTCTGCACCCACCACCTCAGCAGATGTAATGGGCCCCATTTCACAGGGGAACTAGAAACCCTTATAGGAACTCCTTTTTTTTTTTTTTTTTTTTTTTAAGTGCCTTCCTTTAAGCTCCTGAGCCAGGACAAATGCCTTTACTTCCCCCATCACAGCAGTTTTCACGCTGTGTTATAACTTTTGGCTTAATTATCTCTCTTCCCTTATGACGGGAACCGTGCCTATCCCTTCATCATACTGGTCTGTTTCCAGGATCTGTTGCTTAGCCTCCAACGTGCACTCATAACCCTTTGGCTAAACGGATGAGCTATGAATCGGGAATCCAGGCGACTGGACCTCTTCCAGAGCGCTCTAAGGCAAAGTCACGTGCAAGGGCACGGCTGCGTCCAGGGGCGGGACCTGGGCAAAGACCTCAGGCTTTGAATGGCTGTTGCCGCGCTAAAATCTGAGACCGTGAACTTATCTCCATTACTTCTGTGAAACAAAAATTGTTGGCTCACTCTCACAGAGGAGGTTCCGAAGGACTTTCCTGGACACCTTGAGGAACCCTTTAGCCATCATTTCTGCGGGGCATGCAGGGCTCGTGCCGACGAGGCCACTGAGAGCCGCTCATGGGAAGGCCCTGGATCCCCCAGGCCCGGGTCTGGCCCCAGACAAGGAAGGTCCTCGAGGTCTCACTCAAAGCTCCTCCTGCCAGGGCTGGGAGCCGCCTTCTCAGTCGGCAGTGGACGGAGATCACCGTCATCGCCTCCGACGCTGCTCCTGTTGGCTGAGGCTTCACCGGGCGCTGGCTGCCGGGCCCCGGGTAAGTCAGGGCGCGTGAGTCTCAGCTCTCCGCTCCAAGGGGCTATATTGATACCGACCTGAAAGGGCTGCTGTGAGGAGTGGCATGAACAAGAAACGTGCATTTACACGCTCACAGGTAAAGGCTGCGCTTGGGCCTCTGCGGCAGGTGCCACATGGCCTTAGAGTGGCTGTCCATTGAGCCTCCTGAGAGCCCCAGTACCCTGGGGTTTGGACCGCAGGCTTTTGTGGCAGGGCAGAAAAAATCTAAGGCGACTGCCTTCGCAAACTCAAATCTTGATACACGAGAGAGGACCTATTGCCACGTTTTTCTTCACTAGAGGTAGAAGGAACAGGTTTTTTTTAACAAATTTTTCTCCATTTTATTAAAGTAGTATATACTTTAATTTGGAACATTTAGAAAAGTAAAGGGAAGAGCTCTACATAGACTCCCAACTTGACAATATTAAAACAATGACTGTTAACATATTGATGTATTTACTTCCTGGCTTTGCTATAATTTTTAATTGTTTAAATAATATATAGATGTTTTAAAGGTTAGGAAAATTCTTGTATGTCATAAATGTTTTTGTCTTTATTGCATACTCTTCTTAAACATTTTTAATGACTATGTTATTTTATCAAGTGGATATACCATGCCAACCAAACCATTCTTTATCTTTGACATTTTTGTGGTTTCCAACTTTTTGATATTATAATGCTTTGCTTTACATCTTTGTGCATAGTGACTATATTTATAAAGTATTTTATTCCAAAAATTGGAAAGCTTTTCCTGACTTTCAGATTATGTCTTAACCAGTGTTCTGCGTTTTAGCCACTGATCTTCTCTGTCTATTCTCTTTTGATGTGAATAATACTATGATCCATTTCTTATTCTCACACCTCTGAGGACTAGTGTGTGAGTTTTTCCACACCAACAACCAGTTCTCCAACTTTCCAGACATGAAGTGGGTGTCCAAATTTCAACTCAATTTAATTCTCATATTAACTACCCAGAGTTATCTGCAGACCCCACAGATCAAGGGCGCAGTCCCACGAGACTGCCATCATCTCAGATGCCAATCACAAGTCCTGGGCCTCCAATACTTCTGACCTACCAGTTCTAAATCAGGGGTTCCCATGACTCCCTTCTCAGGTTTGATAATTTGCTAGAATAACTCATAGAACCCAAGAAAACGATTACTCAGTATTACTGGTTTATTATAAAGGATACAAATCAGGAGCAGCCAAATGGAAGAGATGCATAGGGCAGCTATGAGAAAAGAGCACACGGTGCTTCCATGCCCTTTCTGGGTACACTATCCTCCCAGGACCTTGGTGGTTCACCAACCAAGAAGCTCTCTGAACCCATCATTGGTTTTTCTGGAGGTTCCATTGTGTAGGCATGACCAATTAAATCATTGGCAATTAGTAATTAAACTCAATCTCCAGCCCCTCTTTCCTCCCCAGAGGTTGTGGGGGCGGGAGGGGGGTGGGGACGGGGGGAGGGGGGTGCCGAAGTTCTAATCCTTAATCATGCCTTGGTCTTGCTGGAGACTAGTTCCCATCCTGAAGCTGTCTAGGGACCCCCAGCCACCAGTCATCTCATCAGCGTACGAAAAGATACTCTGAGCACTCCAGAGATTCCAAGAGTCTTAGAAGTTCTTGTGTCATGAACCGAGGACTAAGAACAAATATCATAAGAAAAGATTCTCCTATCAGCCCTATCACTCAGGAAGTTAGAAGGGTTTTAGGAGCTCTGTGCCAGGAACCAGGGACAAAGACCAAATATATACTTATTGTATCACCATATTACAGTAATCCACTTGTGTGGCTTGTTTCAGTGCTGTCTTCGCTGAGCCTCAAACTCATCAAAAACAAATTGATTGCTAAATACCCCCAGCCTCAATTTGCCACAGGGACCCCAAACCTAACATTTTCATAACAGTCCCTTATCATCTTCTGCTACCAATCTGCTCTGACTTTTGTAGGAAAGTCGATTAGTAGAGCCCTTTCATTCAAGCAAGAGACCAATGAACCATCCTATATTCCTCTCCCTTTATAATTTGCATGACTGTTCAGTCCCTAAGATTTGCTGATTTTATCTTCACAATACTTCCCAAATCTCTCTCTCCTCTCATTTTTTATTACACATGATATTTCAAACCGTCATCAGTTCTCAAACTGTGCAGTAGCTACCTAACTGATTTCATTACAAATTTGCCCCTCTTAAATTCTTTCCTCTCGCTACTGCCAGAGAAATCTCCCTAAAACAAAGCAGCTATAGGACTATTCAGGTCATCTGTTTCATCTTGGCTAAGTTTTGGAAATTTATGGTTTTGGGGGAATTAATTCATTTCTTTAAAGTTGTTGACTTTATGAGTGTAAATATGTTTATAGTATTCCCTTATTATCCTTTTAATGGCTGCAGAATCTATTGTGATACACTCTGTTTCATTCCTGATATTGATGTTGTATATCTTCTCTCTTTTTATCTTTGTCAATCTTGCTAGAGGTTTGTCAGTTTTATTTATTTTTTCCCAAGAACCAGCTCTTTGTTTTATTGATTTTCTCTGTTGTTTTGATGTTTTCAATTACAATGATTTCTGCTCTTTATTATTTTCTCCTGCTTCCTTTAGGTTTATTTTACTGTTCTTTCTCTAGGTTGTTGAGGTGGAGGCTTAGATGATTGATTTGAGATCATTCCTCTGTTCTAATATAAGCATTCAGTGCTATAAATTTTCCTCTCAGCACCATTTTAGGTGTGTCCCACAAATATTGATACGTTATTTTCATTTTCATTCATTTCTGTGTATTTTTTAAAATTTCCTTTGAGACTACCTCTGACTCATGGATTATTTAGAAGTGTGTTGTTTAATTTCCAAATGTTTGGAGATCTTCCTGTTGTCTTTCTTTTGTTTATTTCTGACTTGATTTTATTATGATCAGAGAACATGCACTATATGATTTCAGTTCTTTCAAATTTGTTAAGGTTTGTTTTATGACCCAGAATAACAGTATATCCTGGGGAATGTTCCGTGGGTGCTTGAAAAGAAGGTGTATTCTGCTGTTGTTTGATGGGGTGTTGAAGTCTATTTCTCCTTTTAGATTTATCAATGTTTGCTTCATGTATTTCGAAGCTCTATTGTTCGTACATACACATTTAACGTTTTATATTTTCTTTGTGGATCTGTCCCTTTAGCAATATGTAATGTCCCTCTTTATCCCTAGTAATTTTCTTTGCTGTGAAGTCTACGTTATTGGATATTAATATAGGCACTCTAGCTTTTTTTAACTTAATATTTGCATAATATATATTTTTCTATCCTTTCATTTTCAACCTATGTCACTATGTTTGAAGTGAGTTTCTTATAGACACTATGTAGTTGAGTTGTGTTTTTTGGTCCACTCTGCCAATTTCTGCCTTTTAATTGGCATATTTAGACTATTTATATTTAAAGCTATTATTGATACGTTAGGGCTTAAGTCTGCCATTTTATCATTTGTTTTCTCTTTGTTCCCTCTCTTTCCTGTTCTTCTGTTTCTTTTTTCTTGCCTTCTTGTGGATTACCTGAACTTTTTTTAGAGTTCTATTTTAATTTATTTATAATGTTTCTCAGTATATTGCTTTGTATAGTTTTCTTAGTGGTTGCTCTAGGCATGACCGTATACATGTGTAACTTATCACAGCCTGCTGGTGTTAGATTTTACTGCTTCAAGTGAAGTGTGGAAACCTTACTTCTACTTAGATCCTTTTACGCTCTCCACTTTAAATGACCATCCGCTTGTGAAGGAATAAACCAGTTATGATACATCTATACAACGCATACTACTCAGCAATAAATGTCAGTAAATACTGATACTTACAAAGACAAATCTCAAAACCATTATGCTAAGTGAAAGTAGCCAGACTCAAATGTTACAAACTATATGTTTCAGTTTATATAACATTCTGGGACTGGCAAAACTGCTGTATTAGAAAATAGATCAGTATTTATCCCAGCCTAGGATGCAAAGGAGGGGTCTGATACTAAGGGATATGAGGAAACTTTTGGGAGTAGTTAAATCTTCTATATATTGATTTTTGTGTTATTTATATGACTGTATGCATTTGTAAAATTCAAACAGTAGGGTGAAGGGTGAAAACTCATAGGGTGATCTTCACTGTAGGCAAATTATATCTTTTCTATTTTTTTTAAAAAAAGCAACCTGGCTACATGGCACATTGATCTCTCTCACATGTGAATTTAATTGCATGAGACTATATCTTTTAATACATCAGTTAAACTTTTTGATTAGACTTATTTTTTATGAGCAAAATTAGAATGTTCCATGAAATATATGATCTTAAAAGGAAAAAAAGAATTAGAGGCAAATACAGATTTTGGTGAAATGTTAGAAAGTAGATGGGAGAAATCAGGAAACTCTTCACAGAGCAAGTATCCATAGCTATGATTCAAAATGAACAAAAGATATTGCTATGTATAACTTAAACTGCCCTCCCAAAAGCCCGAATTGTGTTAAAAGAGAAGGCCTATCCCACTCCACAAATCAGGATGGATATGTAGGTTAATGTAAGTATATTGTTTATAATAAAAGGAGAAGATTTTTAAGTGTTGGCAACAGGGTAGTAACTTGGGAGAGAAAGAGAAGAGAGGGATTAGCAGAGTGAGACAGAGTTGAGACTGTTAATGGGCAGAGGAGCCCAAAAAGGGAGTACATGAGAAAAAGAAAAACTGAAAAGAGATTTTTAAGTTGTTGCCTGGTGATGTGCTAATGTATCTCTCTTGCTCTTTGTCACTCTTAATGGTATGTTTGGTAAAGACTAAATTACTATTTCATTTTTGTAGAGGTAGTGTCTTTTGGGGGAAATTGAAGGAGGAGGTATTGATTTCTATGCCTAGATGGATACAGGTTAAAAACAGATTGTAGGGAGAAACTGGAGTTGAGGACAGAGGATATTTGATGTAGATCCCTGGAAATCTTTAGCAAAATTATCTAGGGGAACATAAGACTTTCAAAGGCTATGGAATTGATGGAGTCCAAGCTGAGATTTCCAGTGGGTAAAGGGAAACCAAGCAAATATTGGAATTTTAGGTAGAATAAAAAAGGAAATGGGACAATGTCTATGTATGTGATAATTAAAGGCTCAGTAGGGACATAGGAAGGCCCAGAGAAATGTGGAAGAATTTAAAAGGCACAGGAAGGATAAGGAGGGATCAGCTGGGCTGGATGGTGGGATGAAGGACAGAAGGTTAACCTTTCCCTTTTAGTCCTCTCCTCCACCCGCAAGAATGTTCTGTAACTCTGTGATGTGGACCTGGGACTTCAGGTTTCCAACTCCACATGTAAGAAGCTTAGAAGTTGCTGCCCTGTCCTAATAACAACTAAAAAACTGAACATACTGAAAAATCAACAACCCTTTGAGGATCCATAAGAGAGGTGAGGACACTGGGCAAACCACAGCCCCCAAGATTAGAGAGACAGAGAGGTGAATACAGGAAGTCACAGCTTACCAGAGCAGAGACTCACAAGTGGAAACCACATGGGAACCAGTGCTAGGGTAGGAAAACCTGAACTGTGATTGATAAATTGCTGGAAGCTCAGTGTGGACAATTCTGAGAGTTAAAACTCCAGAAGGACTCGGTCATAGGTGTACCCCTACAATTTTGTGAAATTTACCTCCAAGAGCCTGACTCTTGACCTCTAATACTAAATGTCAGAGAAAAATCCCCTCATGCTTCTAGCAGTGGGAGGGGAAAAGAAACCATTTGGAAGTATATCAGAGCCCTGTGTTCTTCCTGACAAGGCCTGCCCTCAGGGGAAAGTAGCTAACCATAGCCTAACTTGTTGGGGTATTATCACAGCCTAACTGACCTGAGGGTAGGGAGATACCCAACTCTAGCCCACTCTAGGCATCCTCACCCACCTAAGGAGAGGAGAAAAAGAATGTGAAACACTTGTGGATTTCACACTGCAGAAGCATAGGCTCACTAAAAGATTGAGAACTAATCATAGGACTACAGAATGCTTCCCTTCCTCCACATCTCCCAACCATATCACTACAGGCCTATTTGCAGCAATTCCTTTTACTTAGCACATCATGTCCGACTATCAAGAAAAAAGTACAAGGCATACCCCAAGGCAAAAAACACAATTTAAAGAGACAGAGCAAGCATCAGATCTAGATATGGCAGAGATGTTGGAATCATTAGACCAGGAATTTAAAGCAACTATGACTAAGAGGCTGAGGGATTTATTAGTCAGTATTCAAGAACAGATGGGCATGTAAGCAGAGAAACAGAAATCTTTAAAAAGAACCAAGAAGAAATGCTAGAGATAAAAACACTGTAACAGAAATGAGTAATGCCTTTGATGGGTTTATTAGTAGACTGGACATGGCTGAAGAAAGAATCTCTGAGCTTGGGGATCTCTCAATAGAAACCTCCAAAAGTGAAAAGCAAAGAGATTAAAGACGAAAGAAACAGACCAGAATATCCAAGGAGTGTGAGACAACTACAAAAGATGTGACATATGCATTATAGGAACACCAGAAGGAGGAGAAAGAGATAAAGGAACAGAAGAAATATCTGAAACAATAATGACTGAGAATTTCCATAAATTAGTGTCAGATACCAAACCACAGATCCAAGAAGCTCAGAGAACACCAAGTATAATAAATGAAAAAAAAAAAACTACACCTAGGGACCGGTCCCATTGCCTATTGGTTAAGTCTGGCATGCTCTGCTTTAGTGACCTGGGTTCACAGGTTTGGATCCCAGGGGTGGACATACAACACTCATCAAGCCATGCTATGAAATAGAGGAAGATTGGCACAGATGTTAGCTCAAGAGAATCTTCATCACCAAAAAAAAACCCAAAACAGAAAAACTACACTTAGGAATATCATTTTCAGATTACAGAAAATCGAGGATAAAGAAGAAATCCTGAAAGAAGCCAGAGGGAACAAACAGCTTACCTATAGAGGAACAAAGGTAAGAATTGCATCAGAATTCTCATCAGAAACCATGCAAGCAAGGAGAGAGCAGAGTGAAATATTTAATGTGTTGGGGGAAAAAATCTACCAATGTAGAAATTTGTTTTCAATGAAATTATCTTTTGAAAGTGAAGGAAAAATATAAACTATCTCCTGGCAAAGCAGAAGGTAAATGATCCCAGTCCCTATTGTGGCGACACTGTGCTGCTTTTTCCTCTAGATGGCACTAGTTCTCTACCCTAGGATCCTCCCCTCCATCTTTAGGCTACTACCTCTTCTCTGGGTGACATCCTGTTGAGAAGCTGCCTTGAGTAGGGCCCAACATGTGTCTTGTGGCTTGGAGCACCCCTCAGTAAGATAGACAACTCCTTGGGAGTCTTGGGAGAGGTGGGAATATAAATTTCCTTACCTTGAGTTATTTTAGTGCTTTAAACTGCTCAGCCTCAGGATTGGGCTCAATATCCCTCCACAGAGGGGCTAGAATGATGCTGTCTGCAACAGGTCTATGTGCAATAGGAGGCATGCTAGCTGTTTGCAAAGGTGTCTCCTCCAACTACATTTAAGAGACTGGCCTTAGCCTGATGTTTCTGCCTTATTGGCTCTTTTGCTGCCATAGCCATCCCCTGGGATGAGGACATCCTCTTATCTCAAAAGTATCCCAAATCACCAGCCCAGCCACGGGGAACTCCTTCTTCTCTATCCTATTATAGGGTTAGGGGATACCCACCCTTGATCCAGAGGCATGTACTCTTCTTTTTCTATGCAAGGCCACAGTGTTTACCACCTGCCAAGTGGGGGACCCAGGTTAACCTCTTTTCCTAGGCAGCTCAGCACCTTACACCCCAAAAGTCAGTTCCAGTGATGTGTATTCACTCAAATATGTTCACTACTGCTTGACCAAGCTAGTGAAACATAGGGGAGACCATGAAAAATATAGAGTATAATACAACACAGAGCAATGCCACACCAAACTGACATGGAGACATTTTAAATCTTGAGTCTGTCCACTTGAGGACATCCAGGATTGTTTTGCCAATTGATTGTCCTGCTGACTTGGTGGACCTCATATTGATTTCCTGATCATCTCCAAAACCCCATGTTCATCTCCACTTGTAGGGACTGAGTTCAAGGATTTTGGAACTGATGAAGAAAAAGATATGCCCGTGAAGTGGCAATAGTACACACAAGTTTATTTGGGTGATTCTTTGACAGGTTTGCTTGTGGGAGAAGTCCCTAATAACATAAGACCATCCAGAGGCTGCAGGAAACAATCACCCAGAAGGGAATGAGAGCACAGGAATTTGTTAAGGAGAGGAGAACTCGAGAAGAGGCTTACATGTCTAGATGATGTTGCTCAGCAGCACAGCGTGGAATCTCAAGTTCAGAGCTCAAAGGGCAGCAGTGGCTTGGATATTTTATTGCTCTGGGTTTTTATTTTGTCTATGGCTAGCAGATGTTGGATGTGGTTTCACAGGTTATGCAAAGCCGGAAGGCTCTAAATAGCTTAAAATCTGCCTACTTAGGCTATGTTTAAAACAATTGAGTGTGGGAAAATTTGAGTTTAGTACAGACAGCTTTTGAGCTAATAGGTCTCAGCCTGCTGTAAAGAAATAAATAACCTAAAGGCCAATATTCAGAGACCAGTTCTGACTCATTTATATAACAATCATCCATCACATCAACAGGCTAAACAAGAAAAATCACATGATTATGTCAGTAGATGCCGAAAAAAACTTTTGATCAAGAAATGTTCATAATAAAAACTCTCAGTAAACTAGGAATAGAAGGGAACTTCCTCAATTTGGTTTTAAAAATCTACAAAAAACCCACAGCTAACATCATACTTAATGATGAGACACTGTATACTAAGATCTGGAACAAGGCAAGGATGTCCCTTCTCATCACTTCTGTTCAACATCATACTGGAAGTCCTAGCTAATACAGTATGACAGAAAAGTGAAATAAAAAGTGTACAGATTGGGAATGAAAAAATAAAACTGCTTGGTTGCAGATGACATGATTGTTTATATAGAAAACTCAAAGAATTTTTTTTAAAAATCTTCCTGAACTAATAAGCAATTGTAGCAAGGTTACAAGACATAAAGTTAATATATAAGTCAATTTCCTTCCTATATCCCATCAATGAACAATTTGGAATTTGAAATTGAAAACACAATAACATGATTCCATTTATATGAGGTATCTAAAGTAGTCAGTGATAGAAATAGAAAGTAAAATGCTAGTTACCAGAGGCTAGGGGGAGGAGAAGGAGAATTGTTGTTTAGTGGGTATAGAATTCAGTTCTGCAAGACAAAAAAGTTATGGAGATATGTTTTACAATAATGTGAATATACTTAACACTACTGAACTGTACACTTTAAAAATGATCAAGATGAGACCCAACATCCATTTATGATAAAAACCCTTAATAAAATGGGTATAGAAGGAAAGTACCTCAACACAATAAAGGCCATATATAACAAACCCACAGCCAACATCATACTCAATGGACAAAAACTGAAAGCCATCCCTCTGAGAACAGGAACAAGACAAGGGTGCCCACTTTCACCACTCTTATTCAACATAGTAGTGGAGGTGTTGGCCAGAGCAATTTGGCAGGAAAAAGAAATAAAAGGAATCCAAATAGGCAATGAAGAAGTAAAACTCTCACTGTTTGCAGACAACATGATCTTATATATAGAAAACCCCAAAGAATCCATAGGCAAACTATTAGAAATAATAAACAGCTACAGCAAAGTTTCAGGGTATACAATCAACGTACATAAACCAGTAGCATTTCTATATGCTAACAATGAACTAACAGAAAGAGAACTCAAGAACTCAATCCCATTCACAATCACAACAAAAAGAATAAAATACCTTGGGATAAATTTAACCAAGGAAGTGAAAGATCTATACAATGAAAACTACAAGACTTTCCTGAAAGAAATTGATGATGACATAAAGAGATGGAAAGACATTCCATGCACATGGATTGGAAGAATAAACATAGTTAAAATGTCCATACTACCTAAAGCAATCTACAGATTCAACATATCCCAATCAGAACCCCAGTGACATTCTTTACAGAAATTGAACAAAGAATCCTAAAATTCCTATGGGGCAACAAAAGACCCCAAATGCTAAAGCAATCCTGAGAAAGAAGAACAAAGCTGGAGGCATCACAATCCCTGACTTCAAAGCATACTACAAAGCTACAGTAATCAAAACAGCATGGTACTGGTACAAAAACAGGTGCACAGATCAATGGAACAGAATTGAAAGCCCAGAAATAAAACCACACATCTATCGACAGTTAATCTTCGACAAAGGAGCTGAGGACCTACAATGGAGAAAAGAAAGTCTCTTCAACAAATGGTGCTGGGAAAACTGGACAGCCACATGTAAAAAGAATGAAAATTGACCATTCTTTTTCACCATTCACAAAAATAAACTCAAAATGGATCAAAGACCTAAAGATTAGGCCTGAAACAATATGTCTTCTAGAAGAAAATATAGGCAGTACACTCTTTGACGTCAGTTTCAAAAGAATCATTTCAGACACCATACCTCCTCAGACAAGGGAAACAATAGAAAGAATAAACAAATGGGACTTCAGCAGACTAAAGAGCTTCTTCAAGGCAAGGGAAAACAGGATTGAAACAAAAAAACAATCCACTAATTGGGAAAAAATATTTACAAGTTATTTATCTGACAACGGATTAATCTCCATAATATATAAAGAACTCACACAGCTCAATAACAAAAAATCAAACAACCCAATCAAAAAATGGGCAAGGGACATGAACAGACATTTCTCCAAAGGAGAAATATGGATGGCCAATAGACACATGAAAAGATGCTCATCATCACTAATCATCAGGGAAATGCAAATCAAAACTACACTAAGATGTCACCTTACACCTGTTAGAATGGCAAAAATATCCAAAACAAAAAGTGACAAATGTTGGAGAGGTTGTGGAGAAAAAGGAACCCTCATACGCTATTGGTGGGAATGCAAACTGGTGCAGCCGGTATGGAAAACAGTATGGAGATTTCTCAAAAAATTAAAAATAGAAATACCTTTTGACCCAGCCATCCCACTACTGGGTATCTATCCAAAGAACTTGAAATCAGCAATTCCAAAAGTCCCATCCACCCCTATGTTCATCGCAGCATTGTTTACAATAGCCAAGACATGGAAACAACCTAAGTGCCCATCAACTGATGATTGGATAAAGAAGATATGGTATATATATACAATGGAATACTACTCAGCCATAAAAAAAGACAAAATCGTCTCATTCACAACAACATGGATGGACCGTGAGGGTATTATGTTAAGTGAAATAAGCCAGATAGAGAAAGACAAACTCTGTATGACTCCACTCATAGGTGGAAGTTAACATTTAGACAAAGAGAACTGATTGGTGATTACCAGGGGAAAGGGAGGATGGGGGGAGGGCACAAAGGGTGAAGGGGTGCACCTACAACATGACTAACAATAATGTACAACTGAAATTTCACGAGGTTGTAAACTATCATAATCTTAATAAAAAGAAAAAAATGATCAAGATGATAAGTTTTATGTTATGTGTTTTTTACAACAAAAGAGAAGAACACAATACTGTTTACATTGCATCCAAAAAGTGAAATACTTAGATAGAAATCTAACAAAATGCATACGGAATTTATATTAGGAAAGCTACAAAATTCTGATGAAAGAAATCAACAATCCAAACAAATGGAAAGATATTCCATGTTTGTGCATAGGAAAACTCAATATTATTAAGATGTTAGTTTGTCCCAAGTTGAATTATAGATTCAATACAATCCCAATCAAAATCCCAGCAAGCTGTTTTGTGTATATCAACAAATTGATTTTAAAGTTTATATGAAAAAACAAATGACCCAGAATAGCCAACACAGTATTGAAGAAGAAAAACAAAGTTGGAGGACTGATACTTCCTTACTTCAAGGCTCTTTATAAAGCTACAATAATGAAAACAATAGGTATTGGTGAAAGAATGGAGAAACAGATCAGTGGAACAGACTACAGCTCAGAAATAGACCCACACAAATATAATCAACTGATCTTTGACAAAGGAGCAAAAGCAATTCAATGGAGAAAGGATAGTCTTTTCAACAAATAATGCTGAAACAACTGGATATCCACATGCAAAAAAATGAATCTAGACAGAGATCTTGCAGCTTTTGCAAAATTAACTCATAAGCTTAAATGTAAAGTGCAAAACTATAAAATTTCCAGAAGATAATTTAGAAGAATATCTAGGTAACCTTGGGTTTGACAATGACTTTTTAGATAAAACACCAAAGCACAACCCATGAAGGAAAAAATAGGTGAGTTAGACTTCATTAAAATTAAAACCTTAGGCTCTGCAAAAGACACTGTTTAGAAAATGAAAAGACAGGCAACAGACTTAGAGAAAATATTTGCAAAACATATCTGGTAAAGGATTGGTATCAAAATATACCAAGAACTCTCTGTTTTTTTTTTTTAGGAAGACTAGCCCTAAGCTAACATCTGCCACCAATCCTTCTCCTTTTGCTAAGGAAGACTGGCCCTGAGCTAACATCCATGCCCATCTTCCTCTACTTTATACATGGGATGCCTACCACAGCATGGCTTTTGTCAAGCTGTGCCATGTCCGCATCCAGGATCTGAACCGATGAACCCCAGGCTGCTGAAGCAGAAGGTGCGCACTTAACTGCTCTGCCACCAGGCCGGCCCCACCAAGAACTCTTAAAACGCAAAAATGAGAAAACAAGCAACTGATATTAAAAATGGGGAAAAGATCTGGACACCTGATGAAAGAAGATATACAGATGACAAATAAACATATGAAAAGATGCTCTGCAGCACCAGGTATTAGTAAATTGCTAATTAGAACAACAATGAAATAGCACTACACACCTATTAGAATGGTCAAAATTCAAAAAACTGACAATACTAGTGTTCAAAAGGTTGTGAAGCAACAGGAACGTTCATTCACTATTTTCTTAAAAGGTCAGTTGAGGTTGAGTGACGTCAGCATCATGGCAGAGAGAGCTTTCCTGGTAATCTCTCCCCTCCACCATACAACAAAAAAGACGTTCATACTCCAACAGAGGATATGCACACACAACACAAAAAACATCTGAGAGACCCACACAGCCACATGACGGAGGACGGAGAGGCTGGAGCCCCCCTCGGAGGAAGTGGAACAGGGTAAGAGGAAACTTTGCTTCTTCCTCTAAAGACTGTGATCCAGCACTGTGGGAAGCCTCCCAGAGGGCAGGAATGGGGGAGGGGACGTTCATTTGCAGGAACATCAAAGATCCTTGAGGGCCCTTTCAGCCTAGAGGGAAGCCCTCTACCAGGGCTAAAGCTTTCACAGGGGGTTGCCTTATCAAGCCAACACCTCAGGAGAGCAAATAGTGAAAGCAGAGAGAGAAAACTGCAAGAGCACACAGGAGAAAGTGCCTCTCCACCCACCCGCCCAGTGCTGGCTCCAGTGGAAGGCAGAGGGCTCAAAATACACAGCTCTTGACCTCCACTGAGTGGCAATAGGTGGTAACTGTGACAAAATAATACCAGGATGCATAAAAACAGAACCACGCCCTCTAGCAATATCAAATGTTATATTAAATCTCCAGACCTGAGAGAAAATGGCGAGTACCCAGAAATCAGTCCGGATGACACAGAAATATGTAATCTAAGTGACAAAGAATTCAAAATAGCTATCATCAAAAAATTCATTGAGTTAAAAGAGAATGTAGAGAAACAATTCAATGAGTTCAGGAGGTACTTCACAAAAGAGACTGAAACTGTAAAGAAGAATCCGTCAGAAATAGTAGAGAGGAAAGACACAGTGGAAGAAAGAAAACAAAATATGGATTCCCTGAATGCTCAAGTGGACTTCGTAGAGGAGCATATCAGCATAATTGAAGATAGATGTGTTGAAATGCTCCAGACAGAGGAGGAGAGAGAACTGAATCTAAAAAGAAATGAAGAAAGTCTCCGAGAAATATCTGACTCAATTAGGAAATGCAACATAAGAGTTATAGGTATTCCAGAAGGAGAAGAGAAGGGAATGGAGCAGAACGCTTGTTCAAAGAAATAACAGCAGAAAACTTCCCAAACCTAGGGAAAGAGAGGGAAATCCATGGGCAAGAGGCTATCAGATCTCCTAAGTATATCAATGTAAAAAGACCTACGGCAAGGCATATAGTAGTGAAACTGGCAAAAGTGAATGACAAAGAAAGAATACTAAGGGCAGCAAGGCAGAAGAAAATAACCTACAAAGGAACCGCTATCAGGCTTTCAGTAGATTTCTCTGCAGAAACCTTGCAGGCTAGGAGAGACTGAAATAACATATTCAAATCTTTGAAGGACAAAAACTTTCAGCCAAGAATACTCTATCCAGTGAAAATATCCTTTAGATATGATAGAGAAATAAAAATTTTCCCAGACAAACTTAACACTAAGGGAGTTCTTAGCCACGAGACCACCCCTACAAGAAATCCTCAAGAAGGCCCTCATACCCGAAAAAAAAAAGGGGGGAGAAAGGGGTTACAAAGCTCAGAGTAAGGAGACAAATAGGTAGACAGAATCAGAACAGGTTAGCAAATAGTCAAGTATAGCATTAAAGATAAAGGGAAGGAAAACACCAAACACAAAGATAATCTTGTCATTTTAACCACAAACTCACAACCCAAGATGGAATAAGATGTGAGAAAAACAATTTGGGAGGGGAAGAGGAAAGGGACTGAAACAGTTTAGTCCAAGGAAATAAGAGGCCATCAGAAAATGAACTATCTTATCCGTGAGATTTTGAATACAAACTTCATGGTAACCACTAAACAAAAAAGCAGAACAGAGACACAAATAGTAAATAAGGAGAAAACAAAGAAACACATCATAAAAAACTATGTAATTCCACTCGTAGGCCAAAATACACAGGAGGAGAAACAAAGTAAATGCAGGAGAACTGGAAAATTAGTGTTAAAATAGCAGGACTAAGCCCCTATATATCAATAATCACCATAAACATAAATGAATTGAATTCTCCAATAAATAGACACAGAATGGCAAGATTGATTAAAGAACAAGACCCAACAATATGCTGCCTCCAGGAAAGAAATCTTAGCTCCAATGACAAACACAGGCTCAGAGTGAAGGGATGGAAGACAATACTCCAAGCTAATGGCAAACAGAAGAAATGTGCTGCAATACTTATATCAGACAAAGTAGACTTCAAGATAAGGCAGGTAAAGAGAGACAAAGAGGGGCAGTATATAATGATCAAAGGGACACTCCATCAAAAAGAAATAACACTTATAAATGTCTATGCACTCAACACAGGAGCACCAAAGTACATAAAGCAACTACTAACAAACCTAAAAGAAGATATTAATAATAACACAGTAATAGGGGACTTCAACAATCTGCTCACGTCAATGGATAGATCATCCAGACAGAAAATCAACAATGAAACAGTGGAATTAAATGAAAAGCTAGACCAGTGGGACTTAATAGACATATATAGAACACCCCATCCAAAAACAGCAGAATACACATTCTTCTCAATATGCATGGAACATTCTCAAGGATAGACCATATGTTGGAAAACAAGGCCTCAATAAATTTAAGAAGATTGAAATAATAACAAGCATCTTTTCCAATGACAATGCTATAAAGCTAGAAAGTGATTGCAAGGAAAAAGCTGAGAAAGGGACAAATATGAGGAGACTAAACAACATGCTGTTGAACAAGCAATGGATCATTGAAGAAGTTAAAGGAGAAATCAAAAAATATCTGGAGACAAATGAAAATGAAAACATACCATACCATCTCATATGGGATGCAGCAAAAACCACATTAGGAGGGAAATTCATCGCAATACAGGCTCACCTTAACAAATAAGAAAAATCTCAAACTACACCTAATTGAATTAGAAAAAGAAGAACAACAAAGCCCAAAGTCAACAGAAGGAGAGAAATAATAAAAATCAGAACAGAAATAAATGCTGTTGAAACAAGAAAGTCAGTAGAAAGGATCAATGAAACAAAGAGCTGGTTATTTGAGATGATAAATAAAATTGACAAACCCCTAGCCAGACTTACAAAGTAAAAAGGAGGGAAAGCTCAGATAAATAAAATTAGAAATGAAGAGGAAAAATAGCAATGGATACCACAGAAATAAAATGGGTTTTCAGAGAATATTGTGGAAAACTCTATGCCAACAAAGTGGACAATCTAGAGGAAATGGATAAATTCTTAGACTCTTACAACCTCCCAAAGCTGCATCAAGAAGAAACAGATAATCTGAATAGGCCAATCACAAGTAAAGACATTGAAACATTAATCAAAACCATTCCAAAGAATAAAAGCCCGGGACCAGATTGCTTCCCTGGGAGATTCTACCAAGTTTTCAGAGAGGATTTAATACCAATCCTTAAGATATTCCAAAAAATTAGGGAAGGTGGGACACTTCCTAACACATTCTATGAGGCCCACATCACCCTGATACTAAAGTCTGACAAGGACAACACAAAAAAGGAAAACTACAGGCCAATATCGCTGATGAACATAGATGCAAATATCATCAACAAAATATTGGCAAACCGAATGCAGTAATACATCAAAAAGATCATACATTATGACCAAGTGGGATTAATACCAGGGACACAGGGATGGTTCAACATCTGCATATCAATCAATGTGATACACCACATTAACAAAGTGAGGAATAAAATCCACATGATCATCTCAGTAGATGCAGAGAAAGCATTTGACAAGATCCAACAGCCATTTATGATAAAAACTCTTAACAAAATGGACACAGAAGGAAATTACCTCAACATAATAAAAGCATGTGTGACAAAGCCACAAGTGACATCGTACTCAGTGGGGAAAAACTGAATGCCATCCCTCTGGGAACAGGAACAAGACAAGGATGCCCACTATCACCACTTTTATTCAACATAGTACTGGAGGTTTTAGCCAGAGCAGTTAGGCAAAAGAAATGAATAAAAGGAACCCAAGTAGGGAGTGAAGAAGTGAAACTCTTGCTCTTTGCAGATGACATGATCTTATATATAGAAAACCCTAAAGAATCCACTGGAAAACTATTAGAAAGAATTAGCAGCTACAGTAAAGTTGGGGGTACAAAATCAACCTACATAAATCAGTTGCGTTTCTGTACCCTAATAACAAATTTACAGAAAGTGAACTCAGGAATACAATTCCATTTACAATCGCAACAAAAAGAATAAAGTACCTAGGAATAAATTTAACCAAGGAGATGAAGGACTTATACAATGAAAACTATAAGACATTATTGAAAGAAATAGATAATGATGTAAAGAGTTGGAAAGAGATTCCATGCACGTGGATTGGAAGAATAAACATAGTTAAAATGTCCATTGTACCCAAAGCAATCTACAGATTCAATGCAATCCCAATCAGAATCCCAATAACATTCTTCATGGAAATGGCACATAGAATCCTGAAATTCGTATGGGGCAACCAAAGACCATGAATTGTTAAAGCAATACTGAGGAAAAAGAACAAAGCTGGAGGCATCATAATCCCTGACTTCAAAAGGTACTACAAAGCCATAATGATCAAAACTGCATGGTATTGGTACAAAAACTGGCACGCAGATCAAGGGAACAGAACTGAAAGCCCAGAAATAAAACTGCACATCTACAGGCAGCTAATCTTCAACAAAATTGCCAAGAACATACAGTGGAGAAAAGATAGTCTCTTCAATAAATGGTGTTGGGAAAACTGGACAGCCACATGCAAAAGAATGAACGTAGACCATTATCTCATGCCATATGCAAAAATAAACTCAAAATGGATCAAAGACTTGAAGATAAGTCCTGAAACCATAAAACTCCTGGAAGATAACATAGGTAATACACCCTTTGATATCAAACTTAAAAGGATATTTTTGAATGCCGTGTCTTCTCAGACAAGGGAAACAAAAGAAAAAATAAACAAGTGGGACTTCATCAGACTAAAGAGCTTCTGCAAGGCAAAAGAAACTAGGATCAAAACAAAAAGACAGTCCACCAATTGGAAGAAAATATTTGCAAATCAAACAGGGTTAATCTCCAAAATATATTAAAAAACTCACACAACTCAACAACAAAAAAACAAACAACCTTATCAAAAAATGAGCAGAGGACACGAACAGATATTTTTCCAAAGAAGATATACAGATGGCCAACAGGCACATGAAAAGATGTTCAACGTCACTAATCATCAGGGAAATGCAAATCAAAACTACATTGAGAAATCACTTTACACCTGTTAGAACGGCTATAATCACCAAGACACAAAATAAGAAATGTTGGAGAGGATGTGGAGAAAAGGGAACCCTCATCCTCTGCAGGTAGGAATGCAGGCTGGTGCAGCCACTATGGAAAACAGTATAGAGATTTCTCAAAGAATTAAAAATAGAAATACCATATGACCCAGCTATTCCACTACTGGGTATTTATCTAAAGATCTTCAAATCAACAATTCGAAGAGACTTATGCACCCCTACGTTCATTGCAGCGTTATTCACAATAGCCAAAACGTGGAAGCAACCCAACTGCACATCGACTGATGAATGAATAAAGAATATGTGGTATATAAATACAATGGAATACTACTCAGCCATAACAAAAGACAAAATCATCCCATTTGCAGCAACATGGATGGAACTTGAGGGTATTATGTTAAGTGAGATAAGCCAGACAGAAAAGACAAACACTGCATGATTTCACTCATATGTGGAAGATAAACAAATATATGGACAAAGAGAACAGATTAGTGGTTACCAGAGGGGAAGGGGGGTGAGGGGGTGGGCGTAAGTGGTAAAGAGGCACATATATATGGTGACGGACAAAAACCAATGTACAACTGAAATTTCACAATGTTATAAATTATTATGACCTCAATAAAATATTTTTATCAATATATCTTGATTCAGTAATTTTACACATTACGTATTCATGACTTAGAATGAAACATGAGGTTTGCTTCTTGTATCTTCCTATACTGCTATATCACAATTTTTATTAAATCAGTGTCTAATGTCTACCTTACTATAGCTTTAAATATATTCACTGTTGTATGAAGTAGTAGACTCCAATTATGTTTACTTTGTATACAACGTTTTGTTTTTCCTAGAGTCAAGTATTTCCTCACTTTTTTCATTTACTCCATTTCCTATAAATATTTTCTCTCAGACGTGTTTATTATATGGTCCAAATCATCAAATTACTATTTGCATTTTTTTGTCCTGAAGATCTGCATCCTGAAATTTGAAGTCTTTGTATTCTAACATGAATTGGCTGTCTTCAGACTTCTTGTACAGCTGTCTTCCAGAATCTTTCGTTTGCTGCTCTCTTATAGTGAAACCTCGTTTCCTGGGTGCTGTGTTGTCCTTTTTTCTTATTTTTTTCCCACACAGTTTTGATGGGAACACAACCTCCAGTGGTTTCCTGAGAAAGGATCCACAAAGAAAGGAAGTAAAATTTTTGAGATCTTGCATGTCTGAAAATGTTTGTATCCCACCCTCACACTCGATGAGTAGTTTGTCAGGATAGGGACTCCGAGGTTAGAAATCATTTTGCAGTTGTCTCAGGGTCATTTGATGAAGATACTATTCTTTCCCTACTGAATGGACTAGGCACCTTTGCTGCAAATTTAACATATTTTCTTAGGCCATAAATATTTTTCTTCCATTTATCTTATGCCAAATTTTTAGCAAGTGCCCTACCTCTTATTTTCATGTTGTCTTCTGTAAACTGGATGTTTGGACCACAGAATGCCCTATAATGATTAGAATAGTTTTTTGAATGGGACAGATTAGATTCAAAATCTGACTTTACTGCTTCTCAACTGTGTGGTCTTGGGCAAGTTATTTAGCTTTACTAGGCCTCAGGTTTCTCATCTTTAAAATGGATATAGTAATAGTGCCCACCTCATATAGTTGTTTAGAGAATCAAATGTGATAGTATATAAAGAATTTAGTGCATTGTGTGGCACAGAGGAAACATTCCGTAAACAACCCCTGTGTGTTCTAGGTGCTGTCAGTCCCAGCGTTCTCTGTACAGAGCTGTATGGGAAGATAGTGTATTCTAGGGTCAGCTTCTCAGGTGCAGAGATCCGCAAATGTAGAGACCAGAAGGAAGATTCCTTCCCACCACAGTCTGATTATGTGCCAGCAACCTTCCTCTTGGCCTGCTGACTCACCAAATAGAAATGCAGTGTAATGAGCCCCCACCCCCATGTCCCATCCGCTCCCTGGTGATTCTGTTCCCACCACCAGTGGATGCATATTTTCACCTCACACCATTAAGCAACTTCCTGTGGGTTGGAGCCTGTGCAGAGTTCTCCTGTTATGGGTTCCCAACTCTAGAAGGCAAGATCCTCCTTTGCCTCTCAAGGACAGTCCTGGAAACTTGACCATGTAGGTGTGAGGCCCAAACCGCAAACCAGCTTTTTAAAGGCCATTCAGGCCCTGCTATGTTGTAGTGGACAAGGTACTTTCTCCTGTTAAGCACTAGAGGGTGCTCTGTACATATGTATAGGAGGTGCTGAGCCTAGAAATTTTAGTGTAGGCACGTGAAATCACTCAAGTAGAGAAATACAGGCAGAGACGTACACATGCACATGCATGTATTCAGATTCACGGACAAACACCCACCTATCATCATGTACATAACACCTCCATGACCTAGATAGATATGCATGTACCCACCAGCACATGTGCACACAGAAATACTCATAAACACAGTCATGTGTCCATAAAAACCCACACAGACACACTAATGAACATATGCATAGACACAAAAGATACCTTCAGATACACACGTATTACCCACACAGATCCATTTACACAGAAACACAGAGAAGGACAGATATACACAGAGCCAAAGACACACAGGAAGTCTAAAAACACTTTCACACCCATGATCTCACACTGGATTGGGATCATCATTTACATATTATAGATGGGGAACTGAGGCTGAGAGAATCCAAGTGTTCTACCCACAGTCACATAGTGACAGATGGTAGAGTAAGATTGGGCTCTGAGTAAGTCCTCCAGTAGGGAGAAGGATTATTTCAAAAACAGATAGGTTGCTGTTCATTTTTACTTTTGCAGTTACTGTAGTCTCAGAGCCAATTTAACTATTGTTTCTTGAAAGCTGTTGTTCTGAAAGTTTTACCTTCAGATTCACTGATTATTTAACCAGTAGTTTTTCAGCAATTGAAAATATCTCCTTCATTTTATTCTGACGAGGCTTAGAGAACAAACATTCAGACCATTTTGTCGTTGCAACTGCCTCTCAACACTCAGGATAATGGAGCATAGTTATGGGAACACTGTTGCAACCTTGCTGACCAATAGGAGAAGCCAAGAAGGAGGAGGAAGATGGTCTCCAGTTCAGTTCTGCCTTTCAGATCTCACACATGCACATCTAATTCACATCCAGAAAACTAGCTGCATCATTGCAGCAGCTGCATCCTGTTTAGAGAATATAGGTTAGACTTCCAATATCCAACTAGAAGGAGGGTAGAATGACATTTGAACAAGTTACTCCATGGTATCCACCATAGCAGCTTACTCAAGATGACGCAGCCAGTAAGTGGTGGAGCCAGGAATCAAAACCAGTTTGGATTCTGAGCCCCTTTCTTACTCAATAACCTTATGTGGTCTCAAACAAATGATGTTATAAGATGATTGAATTAATGATAAGATTTTATCAGGTGGAAGTAAGGATGTCTTAACTGGGTTCTCCAGAAAACAGAGCCTGAGGCAGAAAAGTCATTGTGCACTGTTTATTGCTTTATTTGGGAGCGGAAGTGAGGGACAAGAGGAGGGAAACAGAGAAGAAAGGAAAGTCAGTACAAGAATATTTTTGAGCTGGCCACTGCTAAGAGTGACTCATTGCTGGATCTGTGGAACAAACTGCATCTTAGCTGAGTAGCTTATTTTGTGCAATTAGAAAGGGGGTTCTGGGGGCCAGCTTCTGTGGCCAAGTGGTTAAGTTCGCGCACTCCACTGCGGCGACCCAGGGTTCGGATCCTGGGTGCGGACATGGCACTGCTCGTCAGGCCACGTTGAGGCGGCGTCCCACATCCCACAACTAGAAGGATGTGCAACTAAGATATACAACTGTGTACAGGGAGGGTTTGGGGAGATAGCAGAAAAAAAAAGGGGGGGTTCTGGTCTCCGACTACTCAAAGGTTCACCTCCAGAATGTGACTTCCACCACCACTTCCCAGTTGCGCATGCATCTTCAGGAGACTGCAGTGACTGACAAGGATGGTTAGAGTTTGATTTTCATGGGCTTCAAATGGTAGCTCATGGATTTTGGGCTTAATTCTGTAAACACTGGACAACTACAGGGGTATTGTTAAAAAGAAAGTGTCATAGTCAGAGGGGGCCTTCCCTAGTTGTATGATTTCCTTATAAAATCTTCATCATCTGCTGAAGTGAAATATCTGTGGAAGTTCCCAAGCAGCCCTTGACAAATAGTTGTGGTTGTACAAATTCACCTCTCGTAAGCACTGTGCTTTAGAGTTTCCAAAGTGCTTGCCCGTCCATGACTTCATCAACCTCTCTGCATCCCTTGGGAAATAGACTTGGTAAGGATAAATCACCATTCCCATTTCCAGAAGAGTCAGCATCAACCAGGACCCATGAAAGATAGTAAGATTGAAGTGGCAGAACTTGCCCACTGCATGAAACTGGACTGGGAAGTTTCATTCACATTGAGATAACTCTCATTTCTCTTGCGGGGAGGGCAGAGTTATTGCTTCCAGGAAAAAGCAGAAGGGTAACATTTTGGTCTCCTTTAGGGACTTGTGGATTATATATTTTGAGGTTCTGATTTCCCTCCCACCATCTTATCTGCACAGGTCTCTGGGCTAGGTATCAGCCTGGCATTGCCAAACCAGATGGCTGAGACATTTGCTGCCAGCATCATCCAGTGGGATAGGGCAGACTTTGTTCCCTGCCTGCTGGTCTCTGAGTACTTTCAGTATAGAACAAAATCAGGGTAGATGATACGTACAGACTTTCATTTGTATAGCAGTTTGTAATATAAACCACCTGTTCAAATATTTATACAATCTCCACAATTTTCAAAACCATTCTGATTTCCAATCCTTATATTTCTCTGTGCTCTCAACCAGAGCAAATTACTTAACCTCTCTGTAGCTTAAATGAAAAAACTGGAAAAGGCAAAATTCCTGATAACAGTCCTTACCTCAGATTGTTAGGAGGATTTAACAAGAGAATGTGTAAAAAGGGCTTAGCATAATACCTGGCACATAGAAGGTCCTCAATAAATATTAGCTACTATTTTTATCATTACCATTGTTGTTGCGATTTTTTGATAGTATCATAATCTTTAGCAGTAGTAGTAGCAGCAGCAGTAGTAGTATCATTATGAGGGGTTCAGTCCCGTTATGAGCCTTCTAGAACTAACCCTAAATTGTTAGGAGATAATATAAAGCATCTTTCTAGCTCCATAGCTAATGTAGAGTGGATGTCTTAGTCCATTTGGGCTGCTATCCCAAAATACCACAGACGGCTGGCTTATAAAGAACAAACATTTATTTCTCACAGTTCTGGGAGTTGGAAGTCCAGGATCAGGGTGCCAGCATGGTGGGCTTCTGGTAAGAGTCCTTTTCCAGGGCGCACACTGCTGGCTTCTCATTGTGTCCCCACATGGCAGAAACAGGCAAGAGAGCTCTCAGGCCTCTTTTCCAAGGACACTAATCCCATTCATGAGGGCTTGGCCCTCGTGACCTAATCACCTCCCAAAGGCCCCTCTTCCTAATACCATCTTATTGGGCATTAGGTTTCAACAAATGAATTTTGGGGGAACACAAACATTCAAACCATAGCGGTGGCAATATATGCCCCAGCTGCTAGTTGCCTTGCCCCAGTGGAGGAGGGGTATAAAATCTCCACCTCCCAGTCTTTCCAGATACTAGCTCTGTGATTTCTTCTTAGTAACTGGAAGTCTTATGTGGTCCTGTGATATGGTTATTTAATGGTTAAGAGCACAGACTTTAGAACCAGACTTCCTGAGTTCAATTCCTGCTCTACCTTCGGTAATTTACTTAACCTCTTAGTGCCTCAGTTTTATCTTTAAAGTAAGTATACTAATAGTATCTACCTTGTGGACTTTTATAAGAATTAAATCAGTTAATAAATGTAAACATGCTTGGAAAATGCCTGGCACATAGTAAATACTGTGTAAATAATAGCCAGTATTGCCTTTTTGATTCTTTTCTGCCTGTGGGCTCACCTAACATTCTCATCCAAATTCTCCTCTTGTGCACTAACCTCACTCAAATACACACACACATGGTCCCAGTGTCTGGGCCCTTAAGTTGCTGATGGTTCCCAAGTGTAATATTGAGATTCCCAATTGTAATATTTTATATTAAAACCAGGATAACCCATTATTATTGTAGAAATTCAACAACAAATGCCACAATGAGATTGGAGTATGCCATTAAAGCCCCCCTCGCTTCCTCAAGCAGAGCCACAAAGAGCAACATTACTTTGGTGAATTAACAAAGATACACAGTTGCCCTTATGAAGACCCAGAAGTTTGTCTTTTCCAGGTCCTAAGATTGGCAAATTCGAGGACACCATCTGACAATAACAAGACTGTCAAGATCGTCCCCTATAAACAAGTGTATCTATGTATTAACTTCCAACAAGAAATATATTCAATGACCGGCTTAGCACTTCACATTATCTGGCCAACATATTTTGCCTCTGTAGGCAAACTGGTCAGGAAGCCAATGGCAATCAAAAGTCTTATCAGTGTTCATATGAGTTAGTTAAAATATCTAATGTCAACCAATCAGGCTCTCAAAACCTAATATATCCATCTCAACAAAAGGGATATTTACCTGCCAAAACAACTGACAAGTCAAGTCCTTAGGTCAAGGTGTCCTCTACCCAGAGTGCTCTTATATGGTTAACGTCAAGATTTGCCCATAAAACAGGCTGTTTGTTCTTTAATGTTTCCATGGATGACCAACTTTTCCCACCTCATTAATTGACAGTATTTTTAGGGGAAGAAAGGAAATATGCTAATAACTTTAGTCAAGCCTTGATCTGGTCTCATATCTGTATCTTTAACATTATTTTGCATATATGTTCTGATGATTCATAAATAATTTTTATATTTAATTATTTCAGACAAATCTTACTGTCCTTGGTTCTGTATTCTTGAAGGACCCCTAGGAGGTGCCTACATTCTCTTTTGAACTTTGGACTTCTTGATGATGATAGCTGTGCTCTTAGACTATCATTTGTTGTAGATTTTATGTAATACTCTCTTTGACCAATCAAGTTAGACATTTGCCCATCAGTCTAGTCCCTTAACTGCTCTTCAGTGAAATCCAGGTGCTAAACTCCCATTGTTCCTGCTTTCATATCTTATACATCTTTATCAACAAATATGACACTTACCCTGTATTATGGGCTGAATTGTGTGCCTCCCCGCCAAATTCATATATTGAAGTCCTAACCCCCAGTACCTCAGAGCGTGACTGTGTTTGGAGATGAGGTCTTTAAAGAGTTAATTAAGGTAAAATGAGTTCATATGGATGGGCCCTAATCCAGTATGCCCAATGTCATAAGAAGAGGAGATCAGGACACAGACATGTACAGAAGGAAGATGATATGAAGACAACGAGAGAAGACCCCCATTTACAAGCCAAGGAGAGAAGACTCAGAAGAAACCAACTCTGCCAACACCTTCATCTCAGACTTAAAGCTACCAGAATTGCGAGGAAATAAATTTCTGTTGCTTAAGCCACCCACTCTGCTATGCTTTGTTATGGCAGCCTGTGATGGTTATTTTTTTTTTTTTTTTTAAAGATTTTATTTTTTCCTTTTTCTCCACAAAGCCCCCCGGTACATAGTTGTGTATTCTTCGTTGTGGGTTCTTCTAGCTGCGGCATGTGGGACGCTGCCCCAGCGTGGCCTGATGAGCAGTGCCATGTCCGCGCCCAGGATTCGAACCAACGAAACACTGGGCCGCCTGCAGCGGAGCGCGCGAACTTAACCACTCGGCCACGGGGCCAGCCCCTGTGATGGTTATTTTTATGTGTCAACTTGGCTGGGCGACAGGGTGCCCAGATATTTGGTCAAACATTATTCTGGGTGTTTTTTGAGGGTGTCTTTGGATGAGATTAAAATTTACACTGCTAGACTGCATAAAGCAGATTGCTTTCTCTAATGTGGGTGGGCCTCATCCAATCATTCGAAGGCCTGAATAGAACTAAAAGGCTGACCCTCCTCCAAGTAAGAAGGAATTCCTCCTGCCGGATGGCCTTCAAAGTGGGACACTGGCTTTTCCTGCCTTCAGACTCCAACTGAAACATCAGCTCTTCCTGGGTCTCTAACTTGCCAACTCACCCTACAGATTTTTGGACATGTTGGCCTCCATAATCATGTGAGCCAATTCCTTACAATAAATCTCTTTCTGTTGTTCTACCTCTCTGTAGAATCTTGACTAATACACAGTCCTAGCAAACTAATATACCCCATGATAATAGGGAGGGCATTATCAATACCCTCACTTGAAAGCATAATTTTAAAACTTCACCTTATAGTTAAAAGTTATGATAAGAAGCATGAGATAAACAGACATTCATACAGAAATTATATCTAAATTCTTTGATGAGCAAAGTCCAGATGTAGGCCATGCCAATATAATTCATGTATCAAATAATTTGTGATCTGTTGACCATCTGAGGAGCGTAATCAGCAAAAATGCTATCAAAATTAGCAGTACAATAAACATATATGTGATTGCATTTATTAAATGCAATGTAATAAAAAGTATGGTAACATATGGATCACCAATTACCACCTAAGTGCACTAATAAACAATATGGTTTTTATTTATCAAAGAATAATTTATGAGTAAGAATTTGAATCCAGATGAAATTATGGTAGAAAAATATTTTGTCTGCCCAGAGCAGTTCTTTTAAGGAAATTTTCATCTTAATTAAATTATAGGAATGCTGTTGGGGGTTGCCAGTCATATACCTACTCCCATTAATTATTGTGCATGTTAACCAAACTAAGCTAATCATAGTACTCAGTAGCAGGCAAAATAATGGTCCCCCAAAGATGTACATGTCCTAATGCCAGGAACCTGAGAATATATTACATTACATGGCAAAGGGGAATTAAGGCAACAGATAGAATTAAGGTTGCTAATCAGGTGACCTTAAAATAGGAAGATTATCCTGGACTATCCAGGTGGGCCTAAAGTAATCACAAGGTTACAGAACTCAGTCCTACAAGAAGTAGGATGTAAGGTTTGATCCAGATGAGCAATAATAGTTTTGATGTTAAATTAGTGATGACATGGATCTTCTTAACATCTCCCACCAATAAGAGCTTGATTGGAAGAAGCAGGAACTAGGAGTCAAAGAGCCCATCCTCAGAGAGACGGGGTATTCAGAGACAGAGGATTGGTCTCAGTTTGACATAACAGCACTCCTCCAAGGTGGGTTCTCAGAGAACTACATTTTTTGCCATCCACCTTGCCTTTCTCTGAAGGGTCAGAGCTTGCCCACTGGATTTATCCATTTACTTCAGCTCTCATATACTCATTTATGCCATCTTGCTGTTTTCAGAATATGTGAAAAAAATAGGCAAAGAATATCAAAAGACAGTTCATAGAAAGGAAATATAAATGACTTTTAAACTTATGAAAAAAATGCTGTATTAGCCAGAATTCTAGAATGACCCTATATTCCTGTTCTCTGGTATATACAACCTTAATAATCCCTTCCCTGTAAGTGAGTGTAAGTAGGAACTATAAATTTGTTGAGATAGCCACCCCTTTAAGTAGGTTACATTGTAAAGCACAGGTGGTGGGACAACCACTCCCTTGATTGCATTATGTTACGTAGAACTTCTGTCTTAGCAGACTGAAGCGAGAGATTCTCCTGCTGACTTTGAAAAAGTAAGCTGCCATGTTATGGACCACATGGCATGGAATGGCATTGGCTTCTAAGACTTGAGAGAGGCTCCCAGCTCACAGGCAGGAAGAAAATGGTGACTTCAGTCCTACAACTGCATAGACCTGAATTCTGCAACCTAAGTGAGCTTGGAAGCAGGCCCTTCCCAGTTGAACTATCAGATGAGAACATAGCCCAGTAGACACCTCGTTTCAGCTTGGTCAGAATCTGAACAGAGGACACAGCTAACCTGTGCCTGGACTTCTGATCCACGGTAACTAAGATAATAAATGTATGTGTTGTTAAAACCACTAAATTTGTGGTAATTTGTTATACAATAGAAGATAATAAAATGTTCAGCCTCTCTCATAAAAAGTGTATATTAAAACTCTATCAAGATATTAATTCTTCACTTGTCAGCTTGGCAAAGAGAAAAAATTAAAAATATGCTATGTGGGCAAGAGTATAGGAAATAGGCATTCTCATAAATTACTAGCAGCAGTTAAATTAGTATGATTTCTGTACAGGGTGATTTAAAAATATTTAGCAAGATTTAAAAATACATCCCTCTCATTAATCAAGTCTACTTATAATTTATCATAGAATATATTCACAAACATGGGAAAAGGTCAAGAAACAAGCTTCTTTACTGCAGTATTATTTGTAAGAATAAAAAAGATTATAATCACCCTATATATTCATCAGTAAGCACCGGATTAGATAATTTGGGGTATATCCATAAAATATTCTGAAGCCATTAAAAAGAATGAAAAAGTTCTTGAAGTACTGATATCGAAGATATTCAAGAGAGAATATTGAAAGAGTATTTTGAAAGAGAAAAAAGGCTATGTTTAATATAGGGTGTAAAATAAGTTACCATTTTTGTAGAGGCCAAAAAGGAGAGGGCAGAATATATTTGCTTGCATATAACTAAAATATCTCTGGAAAGTTTTCAAGAGACTGGTGACATTGGTTTTCTCCAAGGAAGGCAAGTGATGGGGCGGGGGGGGGGGGTCATTGCTGCAGGAGTGGAATGAAGTTTTGCTGTTCACTTTTTTGTACACTCTGGGTTTTGAACCATGTGAATGTATTATCTATGAAAATATAAATAAACGTGAAAAAGCAATATGCAGGCTGTCCCTCTCTCAGTAATTGTTCACTCATCCCTTGGAGAAGAATACCACATACCTAGAGAGTCAAGACATCCCCAAGAGAATGCAGTCTACAAATAGTTAACCAACACAAAGTCTCTATTAATGAATCCAATGTGTTTTTCTTCTAAACATTAAATATTAAAAGCTGTAAGCAAGTTATGCATTAAAATGGATAAGGAAATGGGCAGCTTTTCAACTATAAGTCATAGTGAATAATTAAAACTCCATTAGATCTGCTGAAGCAGATGAGCATATACTGGAGTTGCTTTTTTTCGCCATCTGAAGCACAAGCCTCCCGAGCATCTCTGATGAACAGGAGGATCCACAGTCCTGATAGTCTCTGCCCTAAGGTGCGGGTCAAAGTGTGTTTGTTCTTGATAATACAAAGATAGAGAATTCATAAGCTTTACTGAACTGGTTTTCAGAGAAAGGACCAGAGGGCAGCATAGAGTGAGAGAAAGCTCACTAGAAATTGAAAAAATAAATCAAAAAATGTTTGTTAAATGCAGAAGATGGAGCCTGAGGCACCAAGCTGCCACGTTCCAGGGTGAAGGATAAGACCTCAATGCAGGATTTTCAGTGGAAGTGCTCACCGAAATCAAGGGTACAGTATGACAGCGTTGGGAGGCTAGAGAGGAGTTTGTTTCGTGGAAGAGAGATGGTTTTAGAAAGAGAGCTGTTGGTAAACTAGAATTCTATCCCGATGGAGAGGGGTTGATAGCACTTAGGATGACCAACTCTTTTAAGAGAGCAATCATGCACAGCCCTAGTAGAACTAAAAACCCCACATCATACTAGAATACATAATAAACAATTATACACGTATGTTATTGCTTTAACATAAAAATATGGAAGTCGGTTTTTTGAAATTATATATTCCTTTACTTTTGTGCTACATAAATGTTAAACTATTAAAACAACAGTAAGATTGGTTAATAGTGGCAATTAGTAGAAATTAATAGTAGGACTAGTTAAAGAAATAGTATTCATGAGAAAACCATATTAATTTTGGGTTTCTTTCTGTTCTTGGAAACAGGAATTTACTTTAACTCTACTTTTTCACTCTTTTTGGATGTTTCATTTTATAGGCCAAATTATTGTGTTTTTTAGATACTTTCATGTAAGACTTTTTAAAAGGAGAAAATAAATACAATAGAGCTATTTAAACAGATATTACCCATATTTAATAAAAAATAACAATGACATGTTTCTTTCTGTCCCATGATACCATAGGAATTTTTACTCTCTGTTTCTTTTCCCAATAATGCTTTTCTGAGCTGCCTGTGGCTTTTAGGACATTGTTCTTTCTCTTTTGTGTAGTAATAAAAATACATAGTGGCAAATGTACAATTCACTTTGACTTGCAGCTCCCCTCTTATCAAGCCTACATTCCACGATTCCTGGCGTCAGTCTAATGTGAGGACATCAAGCTGAATATCCTCTTGACAAAAGCATTTGGGCATGGAATACTTAGGATTTTATTTACCAGCAGCAGCAGGATTTTAGACTTGTATGAAGTCATTTCCAGCTCTCCAAAACTGTTCATCCACTTTGTATCTACAGGCTTGTTTTGGTAGACCAGGAGTTTATCAGTTGGGTCGTTTGCTTCTATAAACTTATCATATAGGCTATCCATGTCCAAAGCCCTTCATTTTAAACACTCGTAAGCACATTGGATGTCATTATTAATTAAATCTCTATTTCTGAAGGGAAATGATTTCAAAGCACAGAGGTAACTTGAACTTTTCATATCAAAGTTGAATTCCAAATACGTTACAGCTTTAGTAAAGAAATCAAAATCAAGAAAGTCCTGTTTAACTTGGCTGTCTTCTTCTGGTGACTTCATTTTGAGTTTTGAAGCAATATTATTTTTTTTTAAAATCAGCCTTTTTTGGGTTTTTTTCTGTATGAATTTTTGTTGCACCCTAAACATTGCATTGTTTAGTTTTTTTTCCAAAGCTTTTTATGTCCCTTCAATGATTATCAAGCAGTTTTAGAAAAACAGCATATACATTTCTGTTTGTAACCCTTTTCTCCTTTCCTATTCTCAATGTATTTCCAAATTAGAGGAAGACAATCTTCTTGTCCCACACTTTCAAAATCTAATTTTACTTCAGACCAACATTTTCACGTCTTCTCTGTGGCTGGCAAGACTAATAGCTACGTGCAGGCACACGTCTTAGGGGACGATCTCCTTCCACTTCTAGACACTCAAAAATCTCAATTGCTTCTGCCCATTTTGAGGAAACTGAAAAGTGACCAAAGACTTTCATGACAAAGACCTCAAGAGCAGAGGAAAACAAAGCACACACCCTTTCTTATCAGTGTCGTATACAAGGTATGCTGGACATTTAGCAGGGAAGATCTTTTCATCTTATTGGGTAAGTTTATAGACTGAAAATAATTTGCCAAAATTTACATTTGCAGTGCAGAATATGCAGATAAATGAGCAAAGTCTAGTTTGTGTTTGGATGAGATATCAGTAGTCTTTTATTTCATATCTTCTGTGGTTTCATTAAAATATTTAAAGCAATGAAGATGATGACTTGAAACTCTCTTTTTCAAATCAAAGTGTCTAAAAGCTAGCAGGAACATTTTTTGTTGCCATGATTCAATATATCACTTGATACACTGTAGAAAGCATGACTTTTGGTAAGATCTGACTCTCAGCTTTATACTGTAAGAAATCAAAACATCTGTTATCAAAATTTCCCTTTCTGTTCAACCATAGGACACGTTAGTTGCAAACTCTGAAAATGTGGCTTTAGTTGGTTTCATAGAACACTCAAGGGAACAATACTGTAAGTGTTTGCTCCTGTGGTATGCCTAAGCTAATTCAGTGGCAGCTGTTTTCTAATGAGGATTGGTGTCTTTTGGGGAATGATAAAACAACTTCTCTCTCTCTCTCTTTTTTTTGGTGAAGAAGATTGGCCATGAGCTAATTTCTGTTGCCAATCTTCCTCTTTTTGCTGAGCAAGATTGTCTCTGAGTTAGCATCTGTACCAATCTTCCTCTATTTTGTATATGGGACACTGCCATAGCATGGCTTGATGAGTGGTGTGTAGGTCTGTACCTGGAATCCAAACCCATGAACCCAGGGCTGCCAAAGCAGAGAGCGTGAATTTAACCACTATGCCACTGGGCCAGCCCTGAAAAAAACTTTTGATTGATTTAGAAGTACTCACACAGTTAATCCCAGATTTGTGAGATTCAGTCTCCATATGTGCTCTCACTTTGCCTTCTTCACCATGCCCTATCCCATTTTTTTCTGCATATTGTGCAGTATGCTGTGTTTTGGTTATTTACCTCCTAAATCCAGTTGTATATGTCCTTTAATCTGTCATCAGAATAACACAGTTATTCTTTTTCAGTGATGTCTGGGTTATGCTGGCATTAGTACAGAAACTGTTCTCATTTCTATTAACTGAACCCTTAGAAAACATGGTCACTACATTCACATTTTAAAAACTAAACTAGGTCTATCTCACTACAAAGCACAGTTAATTCAAAGTCAAAGATTGACTGTTAACACTCACATTTACAATACACTTAAGCTGCACAGTGGCAAAGAAACAAAGTGGGACACTAGTTAAAGGCGGTAAGAGAGATTTTATTTAGTACTGCTACAGTAGAGGAGAGACTGCGGTGTAAACTAAGCTCAGCTTCACTGAAACAAAAGGCAGGAGGCTTTTTAAATGCTGGAGTCTGCTAGAGGAAGAGTTTTGAAGGTTGTTAAAGGGAGTGGCCAATGTCTTTAGGCCACCTGTGTACTTATCAAAGTTACAGATACCAGAGACAGGGGCCCTATCTTTCTTGATGATTACGTTTCAAAAGGATGACTCCAAGGTCCTTGAAAAAGATATTCCTGGGTTGTAAAAAATACATTTCAAGGGAACAGAGAAAGGATTTACAATTGCAAGTGTTTTTTTTTTTTTTTTTTTTCAGTAAATGCTTCTAAGAAAAGGGAGGTCAAGGGCCTATAGTCAGATATTGACTGGGACAAACAGTAAATTCTTTTTTCAGTGTTGATCTTTCTCAGACAAATTCTTAAGGGGGCTGGAGTGATCATCTTAGGGACACAGTCTTGAACTGTTGGAAGCTATGCTAGTATTTGTTCAAATCTCTTAGTATGGGGAGTGGATGAAATCATTTGTGATGAGAGTCTGTAGTTCTCAAAGGCAAAAGTCAAGGCCTAGTCAAGAAGAGGACTCAGAGGAGCCTAATTAAAGTTGGGTCAAGGAGAGAATCTTTGTCAACATTTAAGTGGCGTCACTTGGAGTGAGGCAATAATGGATGATGCATTATTGTGCACCACAAATCGTGATTGTGACAGCCATTATGGAACATGGGTAGTCTATGTCATATCTGTTTAACACTGAAAACAATATAGTTTTCAGTCCCTATTTAGGGAGCTGCCATATGGGTTTTGTGCTTTCCCCCAACCTTCCATACCCATTGCCCAAAACCAGGACTTTTCACATTCCTGCGAGGGGCTTCCATGGAATTAGGAGTTTCCATGCCATAAGCAGAACAATCACAGGTAAACTAGGATGGTTTGTTACCCTCCAAACTCCCCCTTTCACCTCAAGTCAAGAGGGATTTAAAAGAAGATTGATGTCATTAAGGATACTCAGTGATTTAATGTCGACCTTGGAAAATACAGAGTAGACATTAATAAAACGAAGAAGGAGTGGCTGCATTGCATAGCTTGCCCTACAAGAAGACATTGGGGCAAAGAATTTGAAATTAGTTATCATGAAGTGATTGGCGGAAGCAGAGAGGCATTAATCTGGGTCAGGGGAATTCCTGTTAAGAAATATCAAGAGATGTTGTCGAGGCGGGTATCTGAAGATCCCAGAAAAGGGGCCATGAGAAAAAGAATCAGCATTAAACTTGGACCAAAACCAGAGGAAACTAACACTAGATCAGAATCTAGACCCTTCCTCTCTCCCTCTCTCCTGACCACATCCCCTTCCCTCAACAGGAAGGACTTGTTTGGTGTACATAATTAGAACTGAAGTTTTGACTGTTAATGCAACTGGGCATTTTAATTACTGACCAAAGAACATTTACCTTTATCTGAGCAGAGAAGTTGTGAAACTTGCCCTAAATTTCATTCGGTGGATGAACTACTTCCACTGAGTAAATGCCAACTAACAATGAGGAACAAAAATAAATTTGCTTTCTAATTTTACCTCCAAGAAGGCTATAAAAGTTACTGAGAAAAGGTGATTTGTAAAAGGACAAAAGGCAAGTAAGGAGCTATTAATATATAATAAATCCTACAATGTCACATTCATAATTTGTTCAATAATTGCATAATAAGCATCAACTAGTCACTTACTCTGACAAAAGCCAGGAACATAAAGATGAAAAAATACTGCCCTCAAGGCCCTGAAATGGAAACACGTAAATATCCTAAGCTCTTTCCAACAGTGGTTTGGAGGCTGTTGGTTTTATATTGTCACTCCACAAGGTTAAAGTTCCTCTTCAGTCTACACTGTTCCTCAGCCCCCGATCCCTGCTTCTCAGGAGGGCAAGTCTGAGTAGTAGTGTGGGGAGATTTGTTTATTCTTAAATCTCTTGATGTATGGCCAGAAGATCAAGCCCAGAAAGCATGCCTTTGAGCACCACAAGAATTTGTGAGGAGTTTTGTATTTTACCAAGACTTGCAAGAACAAAACAAGAATGCAGGAGCACAAGACATTACCTTTCAAGCCAGCAAGGGCTGACTTGGAAAATTTTAGAAGAAACACATTTTATGTAAAACAAAACCTATGGCCTCAGCAGATCATCAAGCAAGCAGCAATGTTTCCTGATCAATTAAAGAGGATCATTTTGGAGCAGATTGTTGTACTGATGAAACACATTGCTTCTTTAATTTTTTATTTATTGTGAATTCTTAAAATTAGATTTTATTTTTAAAAATTTTTTAATATTATCATTATTTTTCTTTTTGGTGAGGAAGATTGGCCCTGGGCTAACATCTGCTGCCAATCTCCTTACCATATATTCCCAACCTCAAATTTTCTGAGGTTTTATTGACAATTATATTTTTACTCTCTTTGAAAAGAGCCTAGACCAAAAACTCCTAGAGCCAGAACTATCTCATTAATTTAAGACAGCATTTTGAATGTTTATATTTGTTTTGTCTTTTTTCTCTTTTTTATAAAACACAAATCCTCAGAAAAAGACTTCACTGTACAATTAATTTTTTCATTTAAATTCAAGTCAAATACTGTGAATCAAGTGATGCCTCAAAGTACATAGTAACATACAGTTATTGAAATAACCAGAAATTCTTCCTGATTCAGGACACTCTTTATTGTCTGACACTGGCCAATAATATGTTCAACCATAGACCAAGATAATCCCTGTTATTATTTAATACTCCAGAAAGGGTACTGTGCTTTCAAGGATCCTCAAACCTCCTTGACTTTAAGGCTCTAAAATTGATTCAACTCTTTATTGTGGAAAGAAAAAAGATTCTGAAATGGTGAAATGTCAATGCTCAAGGTATAACATGTCAGAAATAGCTTAGTGAAACATATTATATAGTTATCATATAAATGAATTAAATGGTTATATTATTTGCTCTCAACACAATTATTGACAATCTGCTATAAACAAAAAATTATATGTAACTGGTACTTTGGAGAATGAAATGATGAAGAGGACACAGTCCCAGTTGTTACAATCCAGTGAAGGAGGCAGACATGCACAAATAATTAGAATATGAAATACCCAGAGTTCGCATTGTGGTAGAAGAGAATGGAATTGGAAAATGGAGTAGTCCCAGCAGGAAGCAGTTATATAACAGTAAACATAATTCAGAGATTCTCTGTAACATAGTTCCCTAACATGTAAAATGAGGTGGTGTATGGATTGGTCCAATGGTCTCCAAACATTTTGGATTGCATATATCCATTGATAAAAATTGTTATATCATACCTCCAGTATTTATTTATAATGATGTGCATGCTACATATTTATTATATACACTATAAAGTAATAATTAGCTTGGGAGGCTTTTAAAAAATACCAAGGCTAGGATCCCCACCAAACAAGATATCTAGGAATGTGGCATACATGTGGATGTTTAAAAGTATTCCAAGGCTAGAAGAAGACACAGATGAGTAAGAAATAAAAATTAGTATTTACTTTCAAATTTGTCATAAGTGCTGTGAAGAAGTGTGATAGAATTAGAAAAAATAAGATGGAGATATTTAAATAAGATGGAGGTATTTAGGTAAATTGGATGTACTTACTTAGATAACCCATGAGTAGAGAAGGCTTCTCCAAGAAGGTGATATTTGAAGAATGTGAAGGAGCTCCCTATTAAGAGCTGAGCTGTTTGGGCGTGTGGAGGTGCAAGGCAGAGGGTGTTGGGCAATAAGAATATTGCAAACAGAGAGAAAAGCAGGAGACCTACATCCAGAAAAATAAGTGAATGGGAGCAAACCTGGCTGAGTTGAGAGAAAGAATGGCATGAGATGAAGCTGGAGAATTAGATATGGGTGGTCCTATGGGGCCCTATAGTTTGGAGCATAGTTTATTCAAACTGTGAAAGAAAGCCAGTGAGGGTTTCAACAGATGAGTCATGTAGTCTGATGTTCATTTAAAGAAAATACCCTATATACACTTAGCCTGAATATAGGCATACCCTATGACCATTGGTTTCACTCCTAGGTGTATACCTAGCAGAAACGATATATGATTTCCAAAGAGCTTGTACTAGAATATTCATAACAGCATTCAGAATAGCCAGAAACTGGAAACTATACAAATACCCACCAAGAGCAGAATGGATTCATAAACTGTGGTATATTCATATAATGGAGTCCTATACCACGTTGAGATTTGACAATCTACAACCACATGCAACAACATCAATTGATGAATCTTACAAAAGTTAGGTTAAATGAAAGAAATTAGGCATAAAAGAGTAACACTATATGGTTCTGGTCATATAATATACAAAAATAACTCTTCACTTGAGAAAAGGGGCGAGAAGAAGGCAGTGGACAGGTCACTTGAAGCTGTGGGGGAGGAAGATATCTCCTCTACTCGCTCTGGGTCCTTCTGGCCAGAATATGAATTAAATTCACATAAGACAGAATAACAGGAGAAAATCAAACAAAGCCTTATAACATGTATACATGGGAGAGGCTCAGGCAAACTGAGGAACTCACCAAAATGGTGGAAGTTCTCATCTTAAATACCACCCTCAGGTAAAGACAGAGGATGTTGGGGGTGGGGGGAGTCAGTTCTGGGAGATTACCAGACAAGTACAGTAAACAAGAGTCAGGTTATTATGCAGACTTGAGTCCTTGCCTTCCACATTGATGAGAGTTTCTAGAGATAAGGTCATCCCCCCTTCTTCCTGGTGCAGAGAGGGAGACACCTTTACAGATGGAGATTTCCTTTACAATGTAAATGTCTCTTAACAAAGGGTAAGTAAATTCTACTTTTCAGAGTTTCTTTCCTGTCTGCAGTTTTTGAAAAGTAAACAGCCCAAAATATTCCTCATGCCAAAGAGACATATCTCTCAAGCCTGTAATTCTAAGTGTAGCTAAAGTAAAATTGTTTTCCTGTATAGATACAGATATACAGATATATATGTGCTTCAGCTTCCGAATTCCTTTTTAAGAGAGAGTGCTTTAAAAGGATTAACACCTAAGGGTAGAATAATTCTACCCAGAGATTTTTAAAACTCTCCTTTAAAAAAAGTTTTTTAAAAAATACTGTCTGCCTGGATTCCCCCCCAAAAAAAGAGAGAGAATAAAACAGAGTCATCAGAAAGGGATAGTGGAGGTGCCTTCAAAGGAAAATTACAAAAAGGAAAATCTCAGAAATCAATGAATGTTAGGGGCCTCTTGGCAAGGATATCTCTGTTGTAGAGATGAACTCTTCAAGCTACCTGGAGACCCAGCATGCACTCTTCTGTTTAAAATAAGGCTTCTGAGTAAGAGTCCATCTCTGGGTTGGTCGTACTGACATGAACATTTCTCCTTTCCTCTTTCTGTGTCTGTTATGTTCATTTAATGGACAGTCTAAATTTATACTTCAGTCTTTGTAAGCCAAGTAAATATTACTTTTCCTTAGTCAGTGTCCTTCTGTGCCCTTGCAAATTAGTATTCTTAGTTCACAGGGCTAGGGGTAAAGCCTGGACTATGGTAAATATACATTGGTGAATATATTGTTTCCTCAAATCTAGACAACATTCATTGCAAGATTCACTCCCGTATTTTAATAATGGCTTCACTTCATAGGGTAGAGTAGGGGCTGGAAGAATAAGAAGATGAGAGAAGAAACACCACCCCCATATTAAATGGACCTAGGAATTGTAAGTTAAGTCTCAACATCTGCAGTATTGAAATATGAAAAAAAAATGTACATCTTAGAATCAGAACCACAAATTCCTCCCAAACCTCTTCCTGTTTCTTTGTCTGGTGACCTGCCATTGTTTCAGCTTCCCTTTCACCTGATGTTGCACACTGATCTCTCTAGCAAGGTCTCTCAATCTTTTAAAAAGATTAAAAGAGATTACTTCCCTCAGCAGTGACCTTTTTCCACTTGAAATGTTTATTCTGTTGCCCACTCCCTGAAAGAGTCCCCACCACTGCAGCTGAATGCCGCCAGCATCCGCTCTTCCAGAGCTATTTAGGAACGCTGCATGCAGCCGTGGAGAGGAAGTGCATGTGGGTCATCTGCAATTGAAGGGGAGAAGAAATAATACAAAAGACTTGCTAACAAAACCTTAATGTGGATGTGGCCTCCTGGGAAGCACAGGAAGCAGGCAGACCAACCTGGGTGGAGTCACAAGAAAATGGAACAGCTATTTTTAGCTCAAGCGCCTGGCATTTAAAGAAGCTGCAAACAAAGCCTTAACCAAAAAAAAAAAAAAAAAAAAAGGACTGTGGGTACAACTGTCAGCCATGTTAGACAGCTATGCAGTGAGAAAATGACTGCTTCCCACACATCACACACATACTCAGCAAGATAGTCAACTACTACCCTATTAAATCAACTGTTTTTAACCACCACATTGAGGTCAGAATCCAGTTGTTTATTGAGTAGCCAGGATTACAAGTGAAAAAAATGTTCAGTTCTGTACTGTCCATTTGTCAGCCCTTGTTGGTAGAGCCAGTTTTACGCTACCTCCACAAAGCAGATTGAGCCAAGTCTCAGGGGACTAGATGCTTGGGCTGGCTTCCTGGGAGTGCAAGACCCTTCTGTCCCTTTTCCCACCTTGCCATAAAAGTAAAAGAAAGCAAAAGAACACTTACGAGCATAATCACTGAGATTACATTTATTCCCAGGATATACACTACTCTCACCTTGAAGACATAAAAACTATTACCTTTAACCTTTTAGAAATATGAAATCCCTTTGATCTTCTAACTATATAAAAGAGTTCACATAAATGCAAGCAAAGTATCAACACATTTCACAGTTTTACGAACTTGAATGTACACACCCCATCTACACAGATTGTCTGTTGTTGTTGTTATGGTTTGTGATCATCAGGCCCCAAATGACTAGGTACAAAAAATGGAACAGTATCAGGTGGCATCTGATGGAAATCCAGAGAAAAAGAACATCACACAGGAAGTCTCTAGATAACAATAATACCAAGAGAAGGTAGAGACTAACTCCAAAAATGTATTGAATGTCTCCCATTTGCCAGGCTCTGTGCTAAACACAGTAGAGGATCTAAAATAAAACATGGTCTCTGACCTTGAGGACTTGAGAGTCTAGTGGGTCTAAAGACATATATACAGATGCCAATCAGTCGATTAATGCTTAAATAATTATTGGTGACTGTATGCCCAAAAGACATGATTCAGTAGGATTGGAGTACACCCCTGAAATATGAATTTCTTGAATGACTCATGGCTGATTATACTGCACAAATTTGGGGACAACTGGTCCAGGTACTTAAAAACAGAAACCAAGTGCTTTGGGAGCACCAACAAAGAATAAAATCAGTTAAAGCTTCAGAGAATGATGGTATTTGAACTGGGATTTGAAGACTTTAACAAGGCGTGGATGGAGATAAGGCAATTCTAGAATGAAGAGAAATTGTATGTTATGTATTTGTTTATACCTCTGTCCCTTAAAACAAATTGGCAGTGCCCTACAATAAAAAACTAAATAAAATAGTGACAAAATAGGAAAAAAGGGAGAAGAATGGAATTAAGAGAAGAAAAGCAAATATGCCAACCTTAAGTATTCAATACGGTTTCTGTGAATGAGCATGTAAGTCTGACGTTATGATACCTGTCAGCATATAAACAGTATCAACAAAAGCAGTCACCTAGAAGGCACAGTAAGTTCAAGGAACACCAAGGGGTTCTATATGAGTTTGGAAAATAAGAAAAGGCTATGAAAAATAAAGCTATTCAGAATCCTTCATTTCTAGCTTGTACGTAATCTCCTACTCTCCCAAAACACATATTCCAAACTTTCCTATTTCCATTTTTTAAATGGAAAATTCTTTGATACTTCTCCCAATGAGAGATGAGGTCTATGTTTCCTCTCCTTGAATATGGACTTCTTGACCAATAGAATACAGTAGGAGTGATGCTGTGCCAGCTTCCAGAGCCAGGCCTTAGAAACTCGCAGTTTCACTTCCTGTATCTTGGGTCACTCACTCTTAGAACCCAGCCACCATACTGTGAGGAAGTCCAGGCACATGGAACGGGCCCATGTAGATGTTTCAGTTTATAGATGCAGATGAGGTCTCAGCCAAAAGCCAGTATCAACTGTCAGACATGTAAATGTCTGGGGTCTCTTTTATAAGGGCACTAATCTCATTCATGAGGGCTCCACCCTCATGACCTAATCGGCTCCCAAGGACCCACCTCCTAATACTATCACATTGGAAGTTAGGATTTCAATGTATGAATTTGGGGGGACACAAACATTCAGTCCTTAACACTCCCCTGCTTGAAACATTATTTTCTACTCCTGGTTTTCCTCCTACTACTCTGACCACTCCTTCTCAGTCATATTTGCTGGCTCAGTCTCTTCTACTTAGCCATTAAATTTTGGAGTTCTTTTCTCCTCAATATATACTCTTTTCCTAGGAAATCTTATCCACATCTTTAGTTTAATTACCATATAAAATTATACATTCACATCTCCAGCCCAGTCTTCGACTGTAAGGTATAAACCCATATATCCAACTACCTAGTTAACACCTATTTTCCCTCTTAAACCTGGTCCTTTTCCAACTCTCCCTGTCTCAGTGAATAGTACCATCATCTGCTCAGTTATCCAAACCCAGAAATCCAGCAGTTATCCATAATACCTCCCTTCCCTACCCCATATTCAGTTTCTCACTAGATCCTATCTATTTTACCTACTAAATTTTCCTCATAGCCCGCCTTTTTAATCAACCACTGCTCCTCCCCAAGCGCCTGATCTGTTCCCCAGAGCCAGAGTGATTTTTTCAATGTAAATATGATGAAGTCTGTATAAAACACTTCAGTTGGTTTTCAATATCTCATAATAGAAAGAGCAAAATCTTAACATGGTTTGCAAGCCCTGTATGGTCTATCCTGTATCTGCTTGTTAAACCTTAATGTTACTTTCTCTCTTCTACTAAAACCATTCTGATGTTTAGTTCCTTGAACTTTCTGTCCCTTATTATCACAGGCCTTTATTCAGATTTACACCATCTGCACAGAACACTCTTCAACTTTTCTTCAAACCCACACCGTCTAGTTAATCCCTACTTAATAAAATATATGCGCTAATTGGCAGGAACCTTATCCATTTTACTTGTCATTATACTACTAATACCTAGCATAGTCCCTGGTATTCAATAGATGCCTAAAAAATATCTGTTAGATGTATAAATATGCATGTTTGATCACAGGCAAAACACTAGGCAGTCTGAAATGCAAGATAATGCCCAAGGGAGAAGTCAGAGCAGGAGAAATAGATTTGGTGATCAGCCTCATAGACCTGTAGGGGAGGAGGACATTTCCTCTCCCCAAATGGGGGTTCGTCTGGCTGGAGAATGAATTAAATTCACATGAGACAGAATAGCAAGAGAAAATTAAACAAAGCTTTATGAGGAACCATGGCCCGGGGCCTTTCTTCCCGAAGGAAGAAAGGGCACCGAAGAAGTGGGGTGCACAGAGTGGTTATATAGCCCCCAAACGGGGTGTTTCACATGTGATTGAAAAGTCCCTTTTACAATAGTCACGAGGCTGCTCTGTCAGCACAGCGCTTGATGGAAACGGCAGATAGGTCTGCTGTCTCAGTGAGCGCCGCAGGGTGGCAGGTGTGTTGCCTCGGGCTGGGGGGGTGGCGGGTCACAGATGAGCGCTGCAATCGGTTCCCAGCCTAAAGAAAGATGCTTAATCTTTAAGGAGATGCCAATGTTGGGAGGGGGAGGGAAGTCAGTTACAGGAGGTTACCAGACTAGCACAATAAAATGCAGATTTTAAGTCCTTGCCTTTGGTATTGATTAAGAGTTTTTGGAGAGTAGGTCATCACCTTTCTTCTTCCTGGTACAGAGAGGGAGGCACCTTTTACAGATAGATTTACCTTACAAATGTAAACGTGTCCTAACAAAGGGCAAGTTCCATTCCTCAGAGCCTCCTTGCCTGTCCCAGTTTATCAAAAGCAATGAGCCTCAAATAATCCTGATGCCAAAGACATCTTGGGGTGGCCAATTTCAGGTCCCCACAGACCTGATATCTAAGAAAGAGGAAATGAACATGATCCCCCAGGGAATGTGTGGAATAAGGATGGAATAAAGTCAAGAACTGACCTTTGAGAAATATTTTCACTGAAGGGTGGACATAAAAGCCAGCAAAGAGACACGAGGGCAAAATAGCACAAGAGGGAAATGAAAAGTTTTAGGAAAGAAAGGGTAGTCAGGAGGGTCAAACACTGTGAAGAAGCACAGAATGTATGAGTGCTAAGGTGTTAGACTAGGAAATTAGGAGATTGTTGTTTATTATAGGAGGCTGGGAACGAAGTAAAGAATGCCAATGAGAAGTCCTCGTGAGAGTCCTAGGCAAAGGACATTGACCAAAAAACAAAAAAATCTAACATTCTGTTTAAAGCTGTATGCTATGCTAATCCTTTGCTATAAAGTTAAACTCTGCTGTTGTTCCCATATCTTCTTCAGCAAAATGTTAATAACAAGTTTCTTGTATAAGTGACATATGGGGGTATCGGGGAGGAAAAAAATCTTTTTCCCTCCACCCTCTTAGGTTCTCCATCTGGGGCCTTGTAAATTAGAATGACAAAAGACAGATTAACAAGAGAGAGATAAACAGAAGTTTGTTAACATGTGCATCAAGCATACACATGGGAGCGCTCAGAAATGGGTGGTTAGAACTTCGGCTTATATAGCATCTTAACAAAAGAAAAATAAATTTTTAGAGAAATGATAAGACAAAGGAAAATGACTTTGAGATTCTAGAGTGGCAAGTTGTAGAAAGGTAAATATATGGGGAAAAAAATAGAAGATGAAGGCTAGTTTTAGCAAAGTTTGTTATATAGATTCCTCTGGTGCCATCTCTGGGCTGATAAGGGTCTAGCATTGTTACCAGTGATTAACTTCTGTCCTTTCTGGTGGGGAATGGGGGAGGGGACACCTTTACAAATTTATGTTCTACTTTTAGCCAAAAAGGGGGAGGGCAGAGAGCTTTTCTTGTATCTGCTTTTCAGTTGCCCTCAACTCAAAGTAATCCTTACACCAAAGTAGCACGTTTGGGGATAGCATATTCTGCTACTTTTCAGGGGAAATAAAGAGGCTGTATGTGTTAGACTGAGGGTTAAGCTGGTATAATGAAGAATCCAATAGTACTTTGGCTTAAAGAGTGAGAAGTTCTTTTTGTTATCATGTAATAGCCCCAATGTAAGCAGTCCAGTGTGAGGAGAATCATTTAGTGACGTGGTTTTCTTCAGTCTTGTTGTTCTATCATCCCTTAAGCCATTGTCATCATCTGCACAAAGTTAAACTGAACTTCAGACTAGATTCCAGCAAATGGGAAGGAGAAACAGAGCATAGAGGAGGCCATGACCAAAAATGATTCATATTCTTTTGGTTACATAGTCATTATTAACTGCAAGGAAGTCTGGGAAATGTGATCTAACAGGTCAGCCATGACCTCAATCATACTTGTATTACTGTGGAGAAATGGATACTGGGTATTGGCAGATAGCTGGTAGTCTCTGCCAGAGCCCACATCTCTGAACATCTACATATCCATGTGCATCTTACTTCCCACAAGTAGAACATACTCTTTCATCAAAGGAGAAACCCAAAGTCCCATCCCGTTACTGAATCCAGCTCAAAGTCCACAAACTATAGGTAGTGTTCTTATGGAACTTTTGTAGTTCAGGTGCCTATAAACTAAAAGATTTTTTTTCCTCCCCAAAAACCCTGGTACCTAGTTGCGTATCCTAGTTGTAGGTCATTCTAATTCTTCTATGTGGGATGCCACCACAGCATGCCTTGATGAGCAATGTGTAGGTTCGTGCCCAGGATCTGAACCAGTGAAGCCTGGGCCACCGAAGAAGAACATGTGAACTTAACCACTCAGCCATGGGGTTGGCCCCCTAAAAGACTTTTTTAATTTACCCAATTTCCCTACCTCACCCTACTGCCACACCCAATATGCAATGATGAAGTAGAAACAAGATAACCATGATAAAACTCCCACTTGGAGAAGGGAAGAATAGGAAACACACAAAGGTAACTAATGAATAGGAATTATCAAATCCTGTTAGGCAGAAAATCATAGAACTTTACCCTGACAGTGAAATAAGTTGTCTGGTTAGCCCAGTTTGCTTTCTGGAAATGAGTCCCATGTCCTCTTTGAACCCAACTTTGCCTAATAGGAGGTTCTTTCTTGTCCTTTACTACCATAGTCAAATCTAAAGTAGATATTAGAAAGTATGCTCTACTGAGGAACTGGTTTGGGGTTGAACAACAAGCTTTTACAAGCTAGGCTTGTCGTTTCTTTGGCAGTGCAATTCCTTCAAGTCTTAGTAGGCTTCTGGTGTATTTATTATAGTCAGTTTCATGTGCCAGTATCCACACCCAACATTCTTTTCCAGCCATATTTCTTTAACCTGCTATATTTCTTATTCTCTGAACTCAAGCCTGGCCTCTCTTCTTCATTTTAATGAAGGTTACCTTGAGGCCATCCAAAACAATAGGTTTGGGTAGGAAAGCCACACCCAGTGACCTTGCTCTCTTTGTTTTGCAGAAAAATTTTAATGAGTCTTTCAGAAAAACTTATAGGAGTTCAAAAGTGCTTGGCCTTTCTAACCTTATGAGGCTCCAAAGGTATGGACTCTTTCCATTCCCTTACATCTCTGATTACAAACTGGCTAATTCTTGCCTGAGCTTGACTCTTTATTGAATTCCTTGCTAAAATTTTCCAAGAGAATCCAAAACATACTCATATTCTGTTCCTTCCAACCACTTCCCTTAAAGCAGATAGTGTGTCTTCTAGGTAAAAGTTTTAACAAATATTTTGCCAAGGTCTAAACAAATATCATATTTCCAGCCTGCACTATCTTGTTTCTCGCTGTTTCACTATTGTCAAACAATTTATAATTAATTGGCATGAAGGCTAAGTTGCTTTAACAGAGACCCTAAAATACAGTAGGTTGTAGAACAATGAAGATTATTTCCCTGCTAGGTAATAGTGCCAGTTGAGCAGGGCATCCTCCTCTACGTGGTTATTCACGGACCCAGATTCCTTTAATCTTGTTGCTCCACCTAGGGCTTTGTTGTCACCAATCAAAGCTGAGACAGCCATAACCTGGTTCCAAAATCTGGAACCCCTCGTATTCCACTGACAAAACTTTTGTCATATGTAGGTGGAACAAGAGGTAGTGAACAAATGGAAAATTCTCATTCACTGCACATTGCTTTTCCCAAGTTGCAGACCAAACCCCTTTTACTCATAAGAGTTGTCCAAATTGATTCCTACAGCTGGCCTCTCAGAGAAGGAGTTGGCTTTCTGCAAAGCTCATGGAATCTAGCTATGGCCTTGTGTTGAAGGTAATCAATTCTCATCAATGACATGCTTGGACCTCACCCCCTCAACCATGCCAGCAGAGAGCAGATGTTTCTCCAACCATAAAAACCAGTGTGGCAAATCCTTCTGTTGTCTTGTCACATTATACAGCTGTAATTATAGGTCTTGAACACCAGGCCCTTGACTGTATCAAAGAAAAGTCTATGGCTTCTCTGATCATAAACATTGAATTCTCAAGATAAGGTTGGACTTAAGATTCTGCCTGATCATGTTGTTGTTATATGAGTGCCCTGGTCACAACAGGGCAGGGGCTGGTGCTTCCCCAATCATGCAACTTAACTAGCCTGAGTCCAAAGGTTGAGGTCCCGCTGCCATCCTGTCTTGCTAGATCTCTTTGCACTGCCCTAGGATACAGTGTGCAATGATGGACATGCACACCTGCTACTGCTCCTGTCTCCTTGAGTCTTACCCAGTGCATACTGCTCCACCAGCTGAAGTGGGTATGTTTCTTGGCTATGTGTCCCCTAGCGAGTTCACTTGTGGACTTTGTCTCTGAAGGAAGGCTCAAGATCTTTTTATTTAAGTGCTAGGAGAGAAAGTCCTTCATAGAAATTTGGAGGACAGAAGATGCATGGGATGCTTATATTTGGGTTTCACCAAATATCAAGCACAACTGGATGATTTTTTTCCCAAAAGCCTAGTGATGGAAGAATTAGCCCTTCATAATAGACACCACATGCAGTAGATAGAGAAAGTTGAAATCTCAGCACAGTGATATATCGTTACAGTTTTGCTATTCAAAAAAATGCTGTAATCTCTTTCAAATAAGCAATATCAATACTTCTCTCAAATAGACTTTTTGAAATCTCCTAACTTGGGTTTATAAATTCACTTTCTCCTGGTATGCTGAATTTCACAAGGTTTCTCTCCTTCTACCTGTGCATTATGAAGCCCTTCCTCTCCTCCTGGTGAAAAGGCAACTCTCAGAATGCATCTTAGATTGCACCTGTACCTGGAGGAGCGTCTGTCATTTTGATGTGTGAAGGAACTGGGATGTGATGTTCGCACAGTTACTGGCCGATGAGCAGTCCTTTCCTTCCTCCCTGCAGTACTCTTCTTAGTAAATGATAAAGTCTTATTTTAAATTCTGAATCCATTTTCTTAATTCCTGCCAAACTAGTGATTACTAATTATGTCCCTATGCAAAGCTTTCTGGTTGATACAGGCATCAGACACTCATAATCCCCTTCGCATCGAACTCTCTGAGCCACCTGAGCTACTTACTCCAGTCCGTCTGCACAAATTCAGTTCTGGAAACTGAGTAAATGAAAGAAGACTAACATTAGCTTAAAAGATGGGATATGAATATGGAATTGGCACAGCAATTACAAAATTTTGTTGTAAAGAATGAATGAGACAGAAATCACATTAGAAATCTAAAGAATCAGCAGACTAGAAAGGATAAAAGGAACAGAAAGGGCAGATGTATTCATGTTATTCTTGTCTATTAATTTGTACCCTATATCATTTTTTAACAGATTTTAAACCAAAACTGAATTTTCTACGAAGAAATTAAATATTACAAGCTTCTGTTTAACTAAGGATAGTCAGTAAATTATATTAATAGCTATATACCCCGTAACAGTGGTTCACTAAAATTACACTTTTTTTTAATCAACAACCGTAGACTTCCACCCCATTCCAACAGGCAGCTCATCATTATGATCTCTAAATTTGTATTATGTTTGAAAGACTAATGATAGCAAGGAAGCAAGAATATCGCCTTTGATATCTCTGATTTGAAGTAGTACTTTGCAAGCTTTATGAGAGCAGAAAAACTGTGTCCTTGTCCGCAGAGTTTATTGCCCTGGCACAGGGCAGGCACTCAGTGAGTATTTGTGGATTTGATGAATAAATAATGTCTTAGAATATCAGCCCTTGTATTCTCAGAGGTTTTGCCTTCACTTCAATCTCCGCCTAGATCTTTCTAATCAAGCAGCAGAAAGACCAAGTTCTTTCCTTTGTAGTTTAGAAATACAACATATCTGTTTACATAGTACTCAGTTTTCATCTGTCATGATCACAGGGACCAGATGGCTACCTCCTCTAAAACACTTGCCTCCCAAGGAGGGACAGCATGACAGAATGTGAAACTGGCAGTATTTGATATAAGTTCTTCATAATTCTGAAATGAAGGCCTTCCGTTCATTTTAAACTTTTTGGAGCCTCCCCATAAGGTGAACGGTTATATAATCAGGAGACTTTTGAGGCTGAGAAAATTCCCCAAGTTTCCCAGTGGTGTTTTAAGATATTTCCAGAGGGCTATCAGTGCTGACACACAGTTAAGTATCCATTTTTCTACTCTAGGGCACCCCATGCCCACCAAGAAAGGAAGCTTCAGATCTTGCCTTATTTAAAGGCTAGAATAACAGAGGTAGGCTGTATTTTTCCACTCGACAAACAGTATTCATATGCCCAGCTGCAAAGGGAAATGAGTGAAATGCAACCAAGGCTTTCAAGTATGTGCACGCCATCTGCCTCATCTCACTGCATAGCAATGTATCTCATCTGTGAACGTGGAAAATCTGTTTGGGAAGAGGCAGTTCAAATCCTATTACTGGTCAGTTCAGAATCCCCAATCATCTTTCAGGTCAATTTCAAGACTGGAGACAGAATGTGATTTCAGTATTTCACCATATCTGTCTAGAAATTGTGATGAACTGATCATTAGTTTGCATCACTAACAGGCCCTGTCTGGCCTCTCGGTGTGATTTGTGGGGAGGCTGTGTGGGGCCTTCAGGTCTTCAGATAGTTTGCATCTCTGTCCAGTGGCTGTCCACCTTCAGCTCCTTGGGGTTTTGGCCACAATGCTGGAAACTGCTGTGACTTGCAGGTAAAATTTAAAAGCAGTTTTATATCTGCTTCAGAGTGAATCACGAAAGACTATGACTTAGTGATTTGGGGTCCCAGCTACTTTGAACCAAATATATATTTGAGGTTCTTTTGGAGACTAAGTGTGTGTGTATTTAAGGAAGTTCAGCAGGTAGACTTTTCACAAATGTAGGCTTATACTCTCTGTCACAGTGATAGATCACAGCGAGCTTAGAAAATAACGGCAAGTCAAAGAAAAGAGCCATAAAATAAACAGTGAAGGGTGGGAGAAAATCAGGATGAAGTATGAGACCCTCACTGACAGTAAAAGCAAATTAAATACAATAATATAGCCCGTTTCTTTAGCCCCTGTAGTGAAATTGAAATTCCAACACAAACACATTAAGAATTGTCCATTCTGGTCAGCTTAACTTTTTGTCCTTTTCTCTATTTTGTTTTTCAGTTACTGTCTCTGTTAAACTATCTATGGGTATAAGATGGATGGATAGATAGCTTTAATGTATATATATATATTTGTTTGTTTGTTTTTTTGAGAAAGATTAGCCCTGAGCTAACTACTGCCAATCCTCCTCGGTTTTTTTTGCTGAGGAAGACTGGCCCTGAGCTAACATCCATGCCCATCTTCCTCTACTTTATACATGGGACGCCTACCACAGCATGGCTTTTGCCAAGTGGTGCCATGTCTGCACCTGGGATCCAAACCAGGGAACCCCGGGCCGCTGAGAAGTAGAACATGCGAACTTAACCGCTGTGCCACTGGGCTGGCCCGTGTATATATATTTTAAATCATGAAAATTGAGATTAAAAATTAATGTGGAAACAGCTGTGTGTATATATGTGCATCTATAAAAATATATACATGTATATATGTGTATATATACATACATATATATAAATCTTATTTTGTCCTTTCTTTGTTACCTAGATAACTTACAGGTCTTCTGCAAAATAAATGTTTCCCTTCACCTCACGTTTAGTTCTGGATAATTTAAAATGGCACTGTGGGATTGAACAGCAGTGAAAATAGACAAAGGATAAAAGGTCTTCAATAAAATAATCCAATATCTATCTTTGGTTAATCCCACCTTACATCAGCATAGCCATCACCTACATATCCTCACAGGGAACCAAACCAATACGACTTCATTCGTCATTAAGAAAATATGTTGGGGCCGGCCTGGTGGCGCAGCAGTCAAGTTCGCACATTCCACCAGTTTGGATCCCGGGTGTGGACATGGCATTGCTTGGCACGCCATGCTGTAGCAGGCATCCCACATATAAAGTAGAGGAAGATGGGCATGGATGTTAGCTCAGGGCCAGTCTTCCTCAGCAAAAAGAGGAGGATTGGCAGATGTTAGGTCAGGGCTGATCTTCCTCAAAAAACCACAAAAACTTATGGAAAAAAAAAGAAAATATGTTAAGCTTCTACTCTGTCCCAGACCCATGTTAGTAACAGCAAACATTTCTATACTGCTTTAAACTTTCTCAAACAATTTTCTCTACATGTGATATCAGGCAATCGTCCTAACATATTTGTGAAGAAGATATTACTGTATTCCATTTTTAGAGATGAGGAAATTGAATCTCAGAGATGTTGATCACTAAGGTCACATGGCATTTGAATGGCAGATCCGAGACTCAGGTCTGTGGTCACTAATGGCAGAGCCCATGGGTCTGCCACAATACAAGTGGATGATCCGAGATTCAAAGTAAAAATAAATGAATAAATTGTCATGAGGAAAACACTGGGAAGTCGTCTTTGAGCAATTTTGTTCTAGGAATGGTAACCTTTATTACATGCTTCTTTGGCTGTTGGCCTGATAATTATAAAGAATTGGGTTGGTGGTAACAATTAAGTTGTGTATTAGGGAAATTGTTCAAAAATTGAATAAAATCAGTTTTTTACATTAAAAAGGAGATAGGGTGGGGGTAATAAGCACCAGGAAATTATATAATATCTAACAGTGTTTAATTAGCTTTTCAAAAATGTGTTGCTAGGAAGCAAGGATTGTCTTTAAAATGCTTAAATTGGATTTACTGTAAAAATTATCATTTGAAATAAGTAAAAGTGATCTGGTCCTTCTGTAACTTTTATGAGCAACATCTGTTGCTAAGAAATAAGGAATGGTTAAATAGCTCAAAGCTCCTGTGAAAGGGGTCATTTTGGTCAAGGAGAACAGGAAGACAAAGTTTTTCTTCTGTGGGAATAACATGCTAGTAGAAAATAAACAAATATGAAAAAATAATATCATGTAAGGGAGTGATAAGTGCTAAGAAGAAGAGAAATAGCAGAGTGAGGAGACAGAATGATACAGGGTGCTGTTGTGGATAGGGTGGTTAGGAAATGCCGCCGAGGAAGGAACTGTTCAGTAAAGACCACAAGAAAATCAGAAAAACAAAGCACTAAAAATATGTGAGGGAAGTGCGTTCCAAGCTGAGGTAAGAGCAAGTACAAAGACCCTAAAGTGGGAAAGTCTTTGCCATTTCCAAGAAATAAGAAGGCCAGTGTGTTGGGAGAAGAAGTGAGCAAGCAGAAGAAGATAGAAGTTGAAGAGTGCAGAAGCCTGATCATGGAGAGCCTTTTAGCTCATGGAGTGGAACTTTATTTCACTCTAAATGTATTAGTCAAAGCTCTTCAAAGAAACGGAACCAATAGGAGAAAATAAATAAATAAATATATGTATGCATATATATATATAAAGAGAGAAAGGGATTATAGAAAATGGCTCATGCAATTATGGGACTGACAAGTCCCAAGATCTGCAGTCAACAAGCTAGAGACCCATCAGAGCCAGTGGTGTTGTTACAGTCCAAATTTGAAGGCCTGAGAACCAGAAGAGCTAATGGTGTAGTTTTAGTTCAAAGGCCAGTGGGATTGACATCCAGGAAGAGCTGATGTTTCAGATCAAGTCCAAAGGTAGGAAAAAACCAGTGTCTCAGCTCAGAGCCACTCAAGCAGGAGGAATTTCCTCCTACTTGCAAGAGGGTCAGCCTTTTTGTTCTGTTCAGACCTTCAACTAATTAAATGGGGCCCACCAACATTAGGGAGGACAATCTGCTTCACTCAGTCTACTGATTCAAATGTTAATCTCATCTAGAAACACCCACACAGATACACCCAGAAAATTTGACCAAATGTCTAGGTACCCCATGGCACCTTTAAGTTACACGTAAAATTAACCATCACAAGGCCAACCTTTGTTAAATGGCACCCATATTCATCTCCTTAAACTTTACTTAACTCAAAATAAAGACACTAACAAGTTAGATCAGAATTCTGCCTAACAGGATATAAGCATCTTGCATACAACTGAAACTGCATTACCCACTTCCCCAGAAGAAGGGGTAAAGTCATTGAGGGAGTTTACTTTTCTCCTTAACCTCCTGTAACTTAAATACTATGATATAAAGTTAAAAATTCTTAAATTCTATGATATAAAGTCAATACTTCTTAGGTTACATGATAAGGGAATAAGAGAGAGAAGAAAACATTGATACTTTATACACATACACACATACCTCAAAACATATTTATAACAAAATAAGGAGGAAATATTCATGATAATTAGAGTCTTCGTTTCTGTAACTGGTCACATGGTTGTAGCTGGTATTTATAGCTACCTTCTTCCACTACCCATTCTGTGTTCGCTTTGCCTTCAGCAGGCCCCTCAGCTCGTCACGATTCTTTACCTGGTGGGGTGATGCAAACCTTCATTCCTGCATGGTCTGGGCCATTAATAGTCCCACCTAGATTGGGTTGTGGTAGTTTTCCATTGACCTTAATCACAAGGCATGGTAATACTAAGAGATGTCCTAAGGGATCTCCTGTATTGCAGAAATACTCTTCCTTGCAAACACTGTTGTGGAGTGGTAGTCCAATTTCCCCTTGGTAGTCAGGAGAAATCACCCGGCTAGCACAGTAACTCTCTTTGTTGCCTGTTGATTCAGAGGCATGAGGAACCCAAAGTGGCCAGGGTGCAATTTTAACTTCCAGTTCAGTGAAATCATTGTTGTGTCTCCTGGTGGAAGCATTCTTCCTTTGCAACTAAGATCTCTAGGTCAGGAGAATATAAGGTCATGAGACGAAGAAACAAAAATTTTGCTAGTGGATCACTAGGAGTAATAGTGAGTAATGCCACTCTCATTTCCACCCCTTGATTCCTGGACCTGTGGATCTTGGCAATGGGAGAAACAACACTGTATATTGGATGCTGACTTAGAGCCTATATAGCCTTCTGGAGAACTTTGCCCCAACCTTGCAAGGTACTGCCACCTAGCTGGCACTGTAACTGAGTCTTCAAAAAGTCATTACTTCAGTTTCTTCAGAATAGTGGGGAACATGGCAAGACCAGTGAATTTCATGAACATGAGCCCATTGCTGCACTTTATTTGCTTTAAGTGAGTTCTTTGATCAGAAACAATGTTGTACCACATGCTGTTTGACCAAATGTCTGAGCATCCCATGGACCAGTCAAGTTGACAAATGGATAAAAGTAGTGATCACAATAAGCTATATGATAAGTTATGATAGGTTCTGAGCAGATCATTACATGATCTAGTTATATTTCAGAAGGATCAGTTTGGCAGTTGGGTACAGAATAGACTAGATGGAAGTAAAAATAAAATCAAGGAAGATTTACTGCAGGAAAGAGATGATAGCTTGGACTAGATGGTGGTGGGGAGATGGCAAGGATATATTTTGAAGCCAGAGTCTATCAGATATGATGCTGGGTTGTATGTGAGTCATGGGAGAAAGAAGGGAGACCATTCGAAGTTTTTGGAATTATGGAACTAACTGGTGAATGATGATGGTATTTACTAACATATGGACCACTGATGAAGAAAGAGATTTGGGAAGGAAAATGAAGAGTTTGGTATTGGATATGTAATAATCAAGATTCCCATTAGAAATCAAGTAGAGGTATAGAATGGGTAGTTGGATTTATGAGTTTAGAGATCCAGAAAGACTTGCTGGGGGTAAAGTTGGGAGTTTTCAGCATGAATATACGTCTTTTAAACTACAAAACTGTATGAAATTGCTTAGGAGAAAATAATTGTGGAAAAGAAAAGAAGAGTCTAAGGACTGAGCCTGTGGCACTCCAACATTCAAAGGTGAGAAAGAGGAGGAGGGGTCAGCATAGGATGCTGAGAAGGAGCAACCAGGGTGGGAAGAAGAAAAGTAGGAGAGGCAGCCCTGGGAGCCAAGTGAGCAGTGTTCCAAGAAAGAATAAGCAGCCAGATCAAATGCCACTAAACATTCAAGTAAGATGACTGAGCAGTGACCATTAGAAGAGCAATGTAGGGCTGGCCCAGTGGTATAGCAGTTAAGTTTGTGTGTTCCACTTCGGTGGCCCCAGGTTCACCGGTTCAGATCCTGGGCATGGACCTGCACACCACTTATCAAGCCATGTTGTGGCAGGCGTCCCACATATAAAATAGAGGAAGATGGGCACAGATGTTAGCTCAGGGCCTTCTTCCTCAGCAAAAAGAGGAGGATTGGCAACAGATATTAGCTCGGGGCTAATCTCCTCAAAAAAAAAGAAAAAATAGAATTGGGGCTGGCCCCATGGCTGAGTGGTTAAGTTTGCGCGCTCCACTTCAGTGGCCCAGGGTTTCACCACTTCGGATCCTGGGTGTGGACCTAACACCGCTCATCAGGCCATGCTGAGGTGGCATCCCACATAGCTCAACTACAAGGACCCACAACTGGAATATATACAACTATGTACTGGGGGGCTTTGGGGAAAAGAAAAAAAATAAAATAAAAAAATGGAAGATTGACAACAGATGTTAGCTGAGGGCCAATCTTAAAAAAAAAGCATAGAAGAGCCATGTGACATTGTTGCTGATGTTGACAACAACTGTGGACTCATGCACTCGAACGTCTGACAGAAGTTGTTCAAGAGCCTATGCAGTGGAGAAGTAGAGGCAGACAGTATGGGGCACCTCTTTCCAAGAGTTCTGCTTTAAGGGAAACAGAAAATTCAAGCAGGAATTAAGAGGTAGTATAAAGTCAAGAAAGGATTTTTTTTGTTGCTTTTGTTTATTTAAAGATGAAAGATAGTATATCATATTTATATGATGATGACAATGATCCAGTAGAGAGGAGAAAAAAATAATAGACAGAGAAAGGAGAGTTGTAGGAATTTAGTCCTTCAGTAGGTAACAAAGGATGGGATATGGGGCCACAGTAAAGAAATTGGCTTCAGATAACAGCAGGGGCCATTCCCCCATCATATGTGAAAGGAAAGCAGAGAATATAGACAGTTGCATATAAGGTGGATTGATTTGGCTGATGAGAGGAAGTAGAGATTTTCTTCTGATTGCTTCTCTTTTCTCAGTTGCAATAGAAAGCAAGGTCTCAGCTGAAATATCATTTCAATGAAGGAGTTTGAGGAAAGTGAGAGAGTGAACTGACAGGGGATATATTGCAAGGCTGACAGGCAGTGCTGAGGACCACTTGAGGTTTGGTGTCACAAATTTAGAGTAAGAGTAGTTCACTTGTCTTGGCTGTAGACATTAGGGGAAAGCTGACTTTAACCAGGTTCAGAGGTTTACCAGAAAGCATAAGAATAATGGAGAGATATAAGGAATTTAAAGGTATATGCAAGGGAGTAATTACAGTGATGAACCATAGACTCTAAGCTGGGTAACTGAAAAGGTGATAGAGTCAATTAATTGGAAGTATCAGTAGAGTCAAAGATTTATTGAAACAGTGGTCCTAAAGGAAATAAGCTATAAATATAAGAGAGAGCATTCAAAGAATAGGATGCTTGAAATTAAGATTGTGGCGATTATAAAACTATAGGCAGTGACAACTATACGAGCATTAAAGTAGGCAGCTGAGATGGAATGGAGGGTAAATCGTTGCAAATGAGGAGGTCAGGGAATGGAGAGGTTAGGGTATGGATGGATATCTATGAGGATACTGATGGCCAGAATGATGACCATAGTCATAATGGGGAGAATGACAGTGAGCCAGCTGCTAAGATCTTCAATAAGAGAGGAAGGGGTAACCAGGAGAATGGTGGGTAATTGCAATGTCAAGGGGTAGATGTAGATCTAATCCGATGGTATGTGCTTCAAAAGATCTGGAATGTTTTAGGAAATAGGATGAACAATGGTTTGGAAAGAGCAGTGGGGAGCCTGGAACTACCTGCACCACCTCTAGGCCTAGTCTGAGCAGAGAGCATGAGAAACGGACCACCATTTGAGAGGGCTCTGAAGAAGCCGGGCCTTCAAGGGGCAGCCAGGTCTCAGTCAGAGCAGCACTATGCTAGAGCAATACAATGTGAGCCACATATGCCATTTAAATTTTCTACTAGTTGTATTTGTTTAAATGGTAAAAAGAAATGGATAAATTTAATTTTAATAATCTATTTTATTTAAACAAATATAGTCAAAATATTATCATGAGAAACCATGGAAGCTAGAAGGAAGCGATACATTTTTTAAGTGCTAAAAGAAAAGAACTGTCAACACAAAATCCTATACCCACCTAAATATCCTTCAAGATATTTTAAATTCTTGTTTTCACACACAGTTTTCAAGATCTAGTATGTATTTTACACTGACAGCACATCTCGGTTTGGGCTAGCCACATTCAAGTACTCAATAGCCACATGTGGGTAATAGCTACTATATTGGACAGCTCAGAGAGCAAGAAGGTGAAGGAAATGTTCACAGATGAGATTGAAGACAGGCAATTTTATGATGACAGACTCTGAGTTCCAGAGGGCCAGTGGAGTGGCTGGTGGTCAGGAAGGGATAGGAGTATGTGTCAGATGAGAGAGTGTCCTGATCTTTATGGGAATAAGAGTCAGAGTAGAAAGGATGACTTTGAAGACTTGGACTTCGGGAGGTGACGGAGGCGAGCAGGGATGGAAGCGCTAGAGGGATTTGTCCCTGTGGTCTCCTGTGGGGATGTGGATAGTCAGTTCTCATTATAGCCTCCTTTGGGAGACTGGTCTCTCAGGCAATTCATAGTGAAAATAAAGAGGGGTGGTGGGGGGTGTGATGGATTATCAGAGCCGTTGGATCATCATGGCACTCGCTTCACCACTGTCAGGGGTGGGGTTCCGGCTGGGAGAGGGGTCAGAGCCCTTCCACATTCCTGCCCTAGCCTTGTTGCCAGCTGTGAAGAGTAAGAATAGAGGACATATAGGAAGTGGCAGGGTACTGAGCAGGATTTGTTACTTTGAACAAAACAGTATTTTGGGCCAGCCCAGTGGTGTAGTGGTTAAGTTTGCACACTCTGCTTTGGTTACCCAAGCTCCGTGAGTTTAGATCCTGGATGTGGACCCACATGCTGCTCATCAAATCATGATGTGGCGGTGTCCCACATACAAAGTAGAGGAAGAAAGCCACAGATGTAAGCTCAAGGACAATCTTCCTCACCAAAAACAAACAAACAAAAAACAATATTTTACTTGAGAAAAATATTACAGAATAGTGAAATCAATGCCCCTTAACTAAAGGATACTGACAGCATAGACAAAAAGGGAAACAAAATCAACAGAGCAGACAAAAGGAATGGGGAGAAGGCAGGAAAAGGAAGAAGAGATAGTGGAGTAGGAAAGGAAGAGAGAAGTCAGAGGGATGGGTGATACAGGAAGGTTTGTGATGCTCCCTGTCCCCCCTTGTTTTCAGAGACCCTAAAAAGACCAGCTCTGTGAACTGGTAGCCCACAGGCTCTTTCACAGTGACTGTCAGTGTTGAAGTGCTGAATTCTCCCCAAGTGCTCTGCCTTCCCCCAGCGCAGCACCCTGCTCTGTGCACACCCATCCAGACCGAATGACCTTTTCTCATGCTGACACTCCAGGCCGTAAGTAGGTCTCCCATTTGGGTCTCCCTTGCTTACCCCACAGAATCATGTGTATAAATGACTTATCTCATATGTCCTTGAAATAAATCCCTCCTCAGCATCTGTCTTCTTATCCATGTTCTTCCAAAGGAGTGGGGCTGCTCCCCAGCCCCCAGTCAGCACTTGGTGTAGTGCTAAGCTAAGTTGTCTTCTAAGTGATGACTTGCCTGCCTCATAAATTCACATCCAAGCTCATTACAGTAATGGTGACATCTCCAAAGTCTTCATTTTACTCCAAGCTATTTCTCAAAAGTTTGGAAGTTTGGAAGTATGGAGGTATCCAGCAGCTGTTCTCAAAGAGAAGGTGAAACCAGCGTCCAGCACGAGTTCTGAAGAGAGGCTGAGAGGGTGAGCTGTAGGACAGCCGGCTTCACAGGAAACCTCTCCAGAGCACACATCCCACCAGCAGGTCTCCATGCTGTGGGAGAGGCATCCAAATCCTCAGGGGAGGGGCTGGCCCGGTGGCACACAGGTTAAATGCACACATTCTGCTTTGGTGGCCCAGGGTTCGCCGGTCTGGATCCCGGGTGAGGACATGGCACCGCTTGGCAAGCCATGCTGTGATAGCCGTCCCACATATAAAGTAGAGGAAGATGGGCATGGATGTTAGCTCAGGGCCAGTCTTTCTCAGAAAAAAAGAGGAGGATAGGCAGCAGTTAGCTCGGGCTAATCTTCCTCAAAAAAAAAAAAGAAAAGAAAAAATTTTTTAAAAAGATCCTCAGGGGAAATTTCCCTGTGATTAAAAAGGGCTGCCTCATCCAGTCGCATCTTTGCATGAAACGTTATCTCAATCTTGTAAAAAAAGCCTGTGAGAGAGTTTCACTAGTTAGTCTAATTTTAGAATAGCGTTTTACACAGTTCAGAGGGAAACAATTGACACTTGCTAAATTGATTCAGGTTGGTTTGACTGCAAACAGAATCACATTCCCCAGGGAAGTCAAACGACCCCATCTCAGGCAGAAAGAGTTGTGAGAGTCTGTCCTGAGCTTTAGCCTCCGGGACGTCCCCCATCGCCACCATCTCCCACCTCAGCGTTCCCTCCCCAGCGCACCCGCACCCCATGTTGCCAGGATGGACCCTTTTGGCATCCAGGGAGTAGGATGCCCAGGCACGGTCTGCATCACCCTGGCCTCCCTCCACCTCCCATTCAAGGAAGCACATGCCCATAGAAGTGAAAATGTCTCTGCAAGCAGACTCCCTTTTGCTTGAAGGCATCATTATCTATTTTTGAGTGGCGCCTTTTCTTCCTCTCCCATTTTCCTCCTTACGGCTCCAGATCTAGACGGCCTGAGGGCAGTCCTAGCTCCCCCATTTACTGGCTGGGTCTGTTTGGACTCCCTGTGCCTCCCATTTCCCACCTGTTAGATGGAAATAGCAATAGCTCTTTCATCAACCCACATTACTGTGTGGGTTAAAATCTGTAAAGCAAATAAAAGACTCTCTCTCATTTAGAGTAAGCACCCAGGAAATATTAACTATTTCTATGGAGAAATCTTTGTTATCTGCCAACTGGGAGCCTCAGTCTACTCCTGGTCTGTTCCTTGCAGCTGCTAGTTTTAAATATAAGTTCATCTTTCAGTGTAATGTGGTCCTCCCTTACCACCCACCCCAGACACACAAACACATTCCTCACTTCTACGCCTACCACCATCGCCAACCCTTGAAGAGTCTAAGTCAGAAAGGAAGAAAATCCTCCAGTGACACCAGAAAATTAAATACCTAAAGCCATTATTCCTCCCCTCCAATATTTAGTTCATGAACAAGATTGGTTCACTTGGACTTCTGGCCTCAGGGTCAGTATCTGCTGCTGCTGATCCACAGCTTGGGAGTTTAAGGAAAGAATCTTGTCCCTAAATCTGTCCAAGAGGTATTGTGCTAAGCCTAGCTCTAAGGATCAATGTGGCAGTCCTTGACTCTCCAGAAGAGCTTAAAGCAGAGAGAAGCCTTCATAAAGGTCACTGACAGGCCTAAATTCTCATGGTGGGCCTCTTCTGTGTCCCCAGCTATATATATTGAGGATATGTTCCTTTAAGTAAAATGGCACTTAACCAAGATAGAACCTGGTATCTAAGTTAAAGTAGAGATGAAAGCACTCTTTGCCCTCTTTTTTGGAAAGGTGTCAGGTAAACCCACCCGCTACACAAAGAAACATCGCCTGCCTTTGTGGGAATAACAGGCCTGAGGCGCTCATCAGTCTTTTACTCCTTTTGCTCCCTCTTGGAGCTTCTCTCAAGCACAGCAATAGGCAGCGCTAGCTCCCGGCAGTCACTTTGGTTCCTCTTTAATTGTCCTTACGTCTGTTTTCCCCAGAGTCCAACATCTGCTCATGTCCAAGAACATTTCAAAAAGCCAAAGTAAATAAACAAAAGAAACCTTTCTCCATGGCTCATAAGTTGATTTTCCCAAGTTTTTCCCAGCTATAAAAAGATATTTCAACGGACAGGAAATAGTTTCCTGACTGACACACTGTCTCCTGAGGGGAAGTTTAACTTCTTGTCTCTCCACGTTTCAAGTCAGCCAGAGAATCATCCCAGCTTCCTTTGAAGGCCTCCTAACATGCTCTCTCTCGGTAATTAGGTGTTCAAGTCATGAGCACCATGAAGTAATCTGATCCTTTTAAGTAGTCCAGCTTACTGGGAAATCCCCATCTTTATTCCTAATTAGAAATGTTCTTTTAATTAGCTCGGAGAATAAGCCCAGGTATATTTGGAGATCTTTTTCCCTCTTATAGCTGCTGGTAGTTCCAGAGGCAAAATATTTTTCAGTATAAGGTGGTGCATTTCAAAAACATCCATTTAACAATATATGTATTAGTTTCCTACTGCTGCTGTAACAAATTACCACAAATTTAGTGGCTTAAACAACACAAATTTATTCTATTGCAGTTCTGAGATCAGAAGTCTAAAATCCATTTTACATTGGCAGGGCTGGTTTCTTCTGGAGGGTCCAGGGGAGAATTTGTTCCTTGTCTTTTCCAGCTTCTAGAGGCTGCCTTCGCAGTCATTGGCTCATAGCCACATCGCTCCAAACTCTGCTTCTGCCTTCACATCCATATTTTTCCTCCTTGACTTTCTTGCATCCTCTTATAAGTACTCTTGTGATTACATTTAGAGCCCACCCAGATAATCCAGTATAATCTCCCTATCTCAAGATCTTTAACTTAATCGCTTCTGTAAAGTCCCTTTTGCCATATAAAGAAACATTCACAGGGGATTAGGAAGTAGATATCTTTAGGGGGCTGTTATTCAGCCTAATTAATACATATGACTTTCACTCATTTTGAACAATGTGAACTAGCCTGTACTATTTTTTAAAAACAATATCTTGTTTTATACATTACAATATAGGTCAATTAATAAACTCAAGTTTTCTCTATCTTGCAGCCCACACTATTTTAATAGCTAATTTGAAATTCTGTCCTTTTCTCTGATTTTCCTCAATCACTCTCCTTTAGGATCATAAGACCTCCTAACAATATTGCATTCTTTGTCATGGCCAATAGTTTCAATTCACAGAAAACTAATTGTGTTAATCAGATCTCTTTCGGTTGCCAGTGTAACTCAGCTTAAACTGGCTTAAATTAAAATAATAATAGAGTATTGGCTCAGAAAACCATCAAGTGCAGGGGTATGGATGAGCTCAGGCACAAAGAGAAGCAAATACTCAATTACATCTTCAGGAATTTCTTTACTTGCTTCATCTCTGATTTGCTTTCTTCTGGGCTGGCTTCTTCTCAGGCAAAGGCTAATGCTTCCAAGTATTTGCAAAAAATGGCTACCAAAAGTGCCAGGCTTCCAATCTATGAACTTGGCAACCCTAGCAGAAGAAGACTCAGCTTTTTTCCCAAAAGTTTCAGAGAGGAGTCTCCTTGAACCAGCTAATGTCATGAGCACATCCTTGACCCAACTGCTATCACTAATGGGACATGATGCTCTGAGTGGTGCTTCTTGAAGCCTAGGGTGAGCATGTGATCCACTCAAATAAAGGTACTGTTAATAGAAGAAGGAGAAATGGATAATGACCAGACAGAATTAACATGTCCACTACATCTGTGGCAGACCCAATTGGCACCTTTTACATGGAGCATCTTTATAGTGTATTTAGATAAAGTCTCTGCAGGCAAAAGTATTGTTGCTTTCTTACAACCAGATCCTTACCTCTGTCCTGGGCTGCAGTGTTAGTGGGTTGTTTGTGGAGTCTCAGATAACAGTGGAGTCAGGGGAGAAGCTATCTTTTCTCATGCCTAGGGCTGAATCAGGAAAGGACTATTTTCTTACTAAAATGACCAAATTCTTTAGTATTGCAAAACGGCATCACAAAAATCTGAACCCATAGTCAGATCTGTTAACCCTGGGGAAATTTAAAAGAAAATAAGTAATTCAATTGTCCAAAAGATTAAATGTCCAAAACAATTAAAACGTAGTGTTTAGAGCACTATACTTTGATTTCCAGTAAGACACAGAATAATCAGAGTAACTGAACCAGAGGTTCTTGATTTTCAAAACTCTCCTGACTAGAAGAAGTAAGAAGGGACCAAAAAACTTTCAATTTCATGGCCTTTAAGGGCTTTTAAAGTTTATTTTTACAGACTATTCTTTGGATTCTTGAAGTCAAAAATCTTTTTCTAGGTGGGATATTCTCTCTTCATTCAAGAGTAAATAGATAGTAGTAGATTTTCTTAGTCCTATTTTAATTTTTCTCTTATTTGGAAAAGATGACCTAAAAAAATAGAAAATTGTTACATGGATAAAAGGATCTGCAAAATCACAGTTTATACACTTTTAATATTGATATTTGTTATTTCTATTATAAAATTATAATCTTAGTTTCTCACAGTTTCTTTGTTAAATGATTGTAACAGGAAGTATAATCAGATAAGTATATGCTGAATTAAGGAACTGGCCTGCAGATGGCACTGCCTACCTGATTTTCCTATTTTGAGTGACAGAATTTTATTACAATTTTTAGTGGGGATGCACTTTGCCCAGTGGGAATAACTGTGGGAATAATGAAAGGGGTTGTTTAAATCAGAACATTATGTAAACAACTGAAAAGTTAACAAAAATAATTAAACCTGCATTACAAAATGAAAATTACATACATTATTGTAATTAACTTGACCACGCAGGATAAACAATAAATTATAAACTCTGAGATTTTGATATTCCATTTTCTCCTAGGTGCAGGTAAACTTACATCATGGTTAAAAGTATTTTATTCTTTTCTGATTGAATATGTTCTCTTTTTTGTTTTTTAGTTCTGGTTCTTTCTCATTTTAGAAGAACTTTCCATTTTTTAGCTTGCAGTTGCATCAAGTTGGAATTTTAAATACAAAGTCTTTATTCTCTATCATATAAATTATTAATAAAAGTTTTTTCCTTTAAAACATTCTGTAAAATTCCTGCAATGACCTGTCTGCTTCTGGGAGTGGTCCTTCTCTATCAAAGCATGTGAAACCCTAATAAAACAAGGGGCCCCTTGTAGCCAGGTTTCTACTCAGAGTTGCATTCATAGACATCCTATCAGGAAGCAAAATAATTTAAAAAGAGATTCAATCTTCTCATGCATATATTGAAGAATATTGAAAGAGATCCCATTTTGTTTATTTATTTATTTTGCTGAGAAAGATTTGCCCTGAGCTAACATCTGTTGCAAATATTCCTTTTTTTGCTTGAGGAAGATTTGCCCTGAGCTAGCATCTGTGCTAATCTTCCTCTATTCTGTATGTGAGTTGCCATCACAACTTGGCTGCCAATGAGTGCTGTAGGTCCACACCTGGGAACCAAACCCGGGCCACTGAGGCAGAGGGCACCGAACTTAACCACTAGGCCACAGGGCCAGCCCTGAAAGAGATCTCATTTTAAATTCACAGGGACACTTCTCAAATGTCTCTCTCTTTCTACTCACTTCTCTCCGTCTTTGTAACCACTCAGGATCCCCTCATGTGCTAAACCTAAAGCTCTCACTTGAGCCCCTACCTATGCATCTTCTGATCCTCTCTAGCTCTTTCCTCTCCCCAGGGTCTGTATTATATGTAGAGATTTAGTCCCTCTCAGTAAGTCATTACTCTTTTCTCCTACTGCTCAACAGTCCAGTTCCACCAAGTGCAACACTGGAGACTGGAAAACACAGCCAGACAAGTTAAAACAATCCAAAAAGGACAAGGAATAGTAGATTCTTTGCAAAGAAAAATAAAACTTTCTGAAGTCAGAGAGAGGTAAATGGGGGAAAAGGACAAGGAATATTACACAGTACCTACTCATGTTTCTACAACTTTGGGCACTTGGGTTTCAGCACTCTCTGGCTGTTGCCTCTTGTTCAAGCCTGTGTGACTCACATCAGATAAGACAAGGTTAGAAGGGGCTTTACTAAAGCCATCTGCTTTGTATGAAGAAAACATAACTTGCAAACTGAACTAAAAAGTTTTCCCTATTGCCCAGAAATCATGGATGCCAAGCCAATTGCAAGGAAAACAATTTGGGCAACTTTTTTGGACAAGTGATTTAAATGTTTACTGTTTAATTATTCACAGAGCAATGATTAGGAGCACAGACTCTGGAGCCAGCCTGGCTAGGTTCACATTCTAGCTCTACAACTTGCTCATTGCAACTTCAGCAAATTGCTCACCTCCCTCTGCCTCAGTTTCTTCATCTGAAAAATGACAAGAATAATATTATCTACCTTATAGGATTGTGACAAGTCAACCTGTCAATAAATGTGGCATGCTTAGAACAGTGCCCAGCACGCAGAAAAGGCTCAATATATATCAGTTATGACCATTCACGTCCACTGTCATGTAGGTTACACAGATACATTGATTTGGGATATTAAAACATTGTCTACTGGAGTACCTTTAGTACATTCATAATGTAGCAAGATTTCTCTAGGCTGTAATACACATAATGCTGTGCGGTTCTAGGTTCACAAAAAGTGTTATTTAGTTAGACCAGAAAATCATAATAACTCTCAGAGTCTCCTACAAGCAAAAGACTGCCTCTCCTAAGAGAAAGGCTAATGTATATAGATGTGTCCATGAATACCCAGAGTGAACTTTTTGATTGAATTTACCATTTGACAGACATTGTTGGCAAATGGTCTGCTATTCCCAAAATAGAAACTGTTACAGTTCTGGGATCTGGGCAAATGGGATTTGGTGCTTACATTTCAGCCTGTCCTGGATCACTCCAGAGCTGTGTTGGGTCAAGAATGGTCATGCTGGTCCACATTGTCTCCTTAGACTGCTTGACATTACCAGGCTTAGAATCTCATGCAATTTTTGCCACAGCTTTAGATGCATTTGGTCAACTTCAATTTACTGGTTCTAAAGCCGGCTCTACTTTTGGACTTTAATGCTCTTATTGCTCTTGGAATCATCTTTAGTCTCTTCCCTTGTTTTCTGCTCCAAATTTGGAGTTAGCTTTTTCTCTCTGCTCCAAGCCTTCCATCCCAGATTATAGCCTCATGGTTATCTCTTATCTCCAATAGAAAGTAACAGATACAGTCATGCCTCACTTAACAATGGGGATGTGTTCTGAGAAATGTGTCGTTAGGCAATTTTGTCATTGTGCAAACATCATAGAGTGTACTTACACAAACCTAGATGGTATAGCCCACTATATGCCTAGGCTATGTGGTACTATCTATGGGACCACCATAGTATATGTGATCAGTCTTTGACTAAAATATCGTTATGCAACAGGTGACTGTAATGTGATGATTTAGTTTTTTAATTTCAATGAGAAAAGGTAAATGTAAAAGTCTTGTATAGGTCCCAGCTCTATCACTAATTATGGGTAGGTCAGTTCACACTTTGAAATTATAGTTTTCTTATCTAAAGTTTGATCCAACTCTGAAAGCATATCTTTCTAAGTGAGGATGTGAGAGTATTCAGTTCTTTTACATCCTTACTGAATTTCAGCCTAATTATTCTATCAGTTGTTGAGAGAGAGGTGTTGGAGTCTCCAACTATAATTTTAGGTTTGTCTATTTTTCCTTTCTTTTTTGTCAGTTTTTGCTTCATGTATTTTGAAGGTCAGTTGTGTGGTAGAAACCTAATCAGGGGTGCTATGTCTTCTTAGTGGACTGATCTTTTTATCATTGTGTAATATCTTTCTCTGTCTCTGGCAATTTTCTTTGTTCTGAAGTCTGCTTATCTGATATTAATATAGCTACTCCTGCTTTCTTTTAATTGATGTTTGCACAATATAACTTTTTCCATCCTTTTTCTTTCAACCTGCCTATATTGTTATATTTGAAGTGAGTTTCTTGCAGACAGAATATAGGTAGGTCAAGTTTTTTAGCACACTCTGCCGATCTTTATCTTTTTGGGGGTTGGGGGAGAAGATTGGTCCTGAGCTAACATCTTTTCCCAGTCTTCCTCTTTTTTGCATGAAGAAGATTGTCACTGAGCTAACATCTGTGCCAATCTTCCCCTACTTTGTATGTAGGATGCCACCACAGCATGGCTTGACAAGTGGTGTGTAGGTCCATGTCCAGGATCCAAACTGGTCAACCCTGGGCCACTGAAGCAGAGTGTGCAACCTTAACCACTACACCACCAGTCCAGCCACCGATCTTTATCTTTTAATTGGTGTATTTAGTCCATTTACATTTAATGTAATTATTGATATGTTAGACTTTGTCTGCCATTTATTTTCTGTTTGTTCTCTTTGTTTTTCATTCTCTTTTTCCTGCCTGCCTATAGGTTACTTGAACATATTTTATTATTCCATTTTGATTTATCTATAGGGTTTTTAAATATATCTTTTTGTATAGTTTTTTTAGTGATTGTTAGGTATTACATTATATATGCATAACTTGTCACCATCTCCTGATGTCAACATTTTACTAGTTTGAGAGAAGTATAGAAACCTTATCTTCCTTTATGTCCCTTTTCTCTTCCCTATTTTAATATAATTGGCCTAAGTATTTCTTCTATATACATTAAGAACCATATCTATCAGTGTTATAACTTTTGCTTCAACTGTGAAACATAATTTAGGAAACACAAGAAAAGAAGGAAAATGTTTCACATTTACAACATACTCTTTCCATTATCCTTTCTTCCTTTCAGATGTTGCAAATTTCCTTCTTTCATCATTTCCTTTTTGTTTTCAGAACTTCTTTTACCCATTCTTTTAGGATGGGTCTACTGGTGAGAAATCTTTTTAGTTCCTTCATCAGAAAGTGCCTTGATTTTCTCTTCATTCACGAAGGATATGTAGCTGAGTATAGGATTTCGTGTTGACAGTTCTTTTCCTTCAGCACTTCGGAAATGTTATGTCACTTCTGTCTGGCTTCCATAGTTTCTCATGATAAATCTACTGTTATTTAAGTTGTTTGTCCTATATAGTTAAGGTGTCATTTCTCTGTCACTTTTCAGCCATTATTTTTCAACCATTATGTCTTCAAATGCTTTTTCAGCTTTGTCTTCTTTCTCCATTCCTTCTTGGACTCTTATGTCAAGAATGTTAAATATTTTGTTATAATCCCACAGGTCCCTGAAGGCCTGTTCACTTTTTTCAATCTATTTCTCTCTGTTGTTCAGATTGGGTAATTTCTCTTGCCATATCTTCAAGTTCACTGTTTCTTTCCTCCATCCCCTCTATTCTGCTGTTGAGCTCATCCATTGAGTTTTTATTTTGGTTATCATATTTTTCAGTTCTAACCTTTCTATTTCTCTCTTTTTGAATCTTTTATTTCTTTGTTGATACTTTCTACTGTTTACTTGTTTCAAGAACATTTATAATGCTTGTTGGAGCATTTTTATGATTAATTCTTTAAGAACTTTATCAGATAATTCTAACATTTTTGTCATCTTTGTGTTGGCATCTATTCATTGTCTTTTTTCATTCAGTTTGAGAACTTCCTGGCTTTTGGGATGAGTAATTTTCTATTGAAACCTAGACATTATGCAATGAGATTTTGGATTTTATTTAAATCTTCTGTTTTAAGGAAAGCAGAAGTGGGGAGTGTTCTGTTTCATTACTGCTGGATGGGGTAGAATTTCAGTTTCCCATTGACATTCATTGACATCTGAGGGGAGGGGCTACTCATTACTGTTGTATGAGAGTGGGAGTTTCTGCTCTACACTCATCCTCCAGTGCCACCTCCCTGGCTCTGAAGGGCTGAGGGGCCTTTTTACTGCTCCCTTCACGGCCTTCACTGACATGGTGAGGGAGGGTTGGCCTCATTACTACTGAATGGGGATAAAAGTCTTGATTCCCAATAGGTCTCCTCTGAAACCACCTCAACAAGGAGGGGCAGAGGCATCTGATTACTGCTGGATAGATGTGGAAGTCTACGTGGTCTCCACTGATACTGCCTAGGAGAGATGAAAGTCCCAACTCCCTGCTCAGCTTTCTCTGACAATAGCCTAGTAGGGGTTTTAAGGGAGATTGGTGCCACTGCCATTACAGCCTGAGGACAGTGGAAATCTAGGCTTTCCAACTCAGCATTTGCTGGCATGAGTAGGGTGGGCTACACTTTTTTCTGTAGTGTTTCTCAGGAGCAGAACAGTTGTTGTCTAACAGTTTTCTGTCTTTTTAGCTGCCCTTCTCTTAGTTCTTTGGTTAGAGAGCAGGCTTGTTTTGTTTGGTCTGCATTCACTGGCATTTCTGGGTTGTCAGCTTCTTTACCTCCACATCTGGGATATATGAGGCAAAAAGAAAACCCAGAGAACACATGACCTCTGGTCCTGAGGTCTCTAGCCAGCCTGCCTTCTTCTCTCCACCTTTCAGACTCATCTTATTTCGTTTTATATATAATTGCAGAGTTTTTAGTTGTGCTTAGTGGAAGGAATAGGGAAAAGTACATTTATTCCATCTTCCAGAGGCAGATTTTTAAAAAATGAAACTGTGGGGACCAGCCTGGTGGCACAGTGATTAAGTTCACATGCTCCACTTTGGTGGCCTGGGGTTTGTGAGTTCAGATCCTGGGCATGGACCTACGCATTGCTCATCAAGCCATGCTGTGAGAGGCGTCTGGCATATAAAATAGAGGAAGATGTACACAGATGTTAGCTCAAGGCCAATCTTCCTCAGCAAAAAGAGGAAGACTGGCAACAAATGTTAGCTCAGGGCCAATTTTCCTCACCAAAAAAAAAAAAAACACACTTAAAAATGAAACTGTAGTAAGCTATATAAACACTACAGGTCTCTTCTAACATAATTTTTGATGAGGATTTTTAGGCTGCTTAATTTTAAAACAGTTTATGACGAGGATTTTTAGGCTGGTTACTTTTAAAACTACAGATAAGAAGCAGGCTCCGAGGAGTGGAATTTGTTTGCCCTTTGATCAGAGACAGTTGCATTTGTGAAGGAAATCTCCATGCCTCCCTCTCTGCGCCAGGAGGAGGGGGGGATGGCCTTATCTCTGGAAACTCTTAATGGGGAAGGCAAGAACTTAAGTTGTTTACTGTCTGGCAACCTCATGTAACTGACCCCCCACCCCAAAATCCTCCTTTGTCTTTAGTTGAAGATAATATTTGAGCGGTGACTTCTGCCATTTACTCAATCCGGTTTGATTCTTATCTAAAAGTTGTGGGACCGCCCAATGGCCGGACCCTACCGGCACTGGTACCATTTTAACTTTTTTTCCTTTGTCTTGTAAAGAGATGACTCACATACCCATGCCTTAAATTTAGCCCTAACCCTCAACTCGGGGCAGCAGCAGGAGCTCTGACTGCCCGTGGGTCCTGTCCCCACACACCAGCTCTGCCTGCCCATGGGTCCTGTCCCCATGCCAGTGGGGGCAGCAGCAGCGGCTCTGCCTGCCCATGGGCTCTGTCCCCATGCTATTCTATACTATTCTCTAAATAAAAGAGCACTACTGCCAGATCTTGAGAGTCTAAGAAATCTTTCTTTCGACTCCTCGGCTCACCGACCCCGCATCAATTTTTACTTTTTTTTACTGAAGAAAGGCTAATTTTCAGCATTCTCAAACATAAGTCTGAAGGATTAAATTGCTGTTTTAGTTTATTATCAATTCCTAAATATCCAAATTTTCTTAAATTTCATCTTTTTTTTTTTTTTCGAGGAAGATTAGCCCTGAGCTAACATCCGCCAATCCTCCTCTTTTTGCTGAGGAAGACTGGCCCTGAGCTAACATCCGTGCCCACCTTCCTCTACTTTATATGTGGGACGCCTACCACAGCATGGCTTGCCAAGTGGTGCCATGTCCTCACCTGGGATCCAAACCGGCGAACCCCGGGCTGCTGAAGTGGAACATGTGCACTTAACTGCTGTGCCACTGAGCCAGCCCCTAAATTTCATCTTGAAAAAAATCATCCTTATCTAATTATCTTCTCAAGATTACATTAGTCAGTTGAGAGAGGCTATACACTTGAGTGAACTATGGTATTGCTATTGTTCATCCACATTAGTCAGCTTATTTTTGACGTTATATTCCTTAAAGTCTTTGAAGGAAACACATCACTACCTTCAAAGACATTACAATCTAAAACTACAAAGTAAAACAAAATAAGGTTGCAGAATTTTGAAATTAGTTTTATTATTCACATATCTTTTATCAAAAAGCATTCATTGAAAATCTAAATTGTTCCCACAACCTGAAGAAAAGCAATTTACAATAAAAATCTTTCCCATTGTAACCAATCTTGGTAGCTGGAGTGGGACAGCAGATGTTATAACACTCAAATTTCTAATTTTTTGTTTACCAAATGTAAACAAAAAGAGAATTAAATGTTGCATCTGGAAAAATTGGAAATTCTTGGGGCTATTCTAGTTGATTGTCAGCTCCCAGTGGCAGTGTTGCCTGCTCATAACCTCTCACCCAAATTCTTTCATCTTCTTTCAGAATGGTGATCAGTCTTTCCAAGAGTCACCACAGAAATTCAAATTGGAACTCTTAGTGCCTTTGGAAATGTAGATTACCATTCCAGTTCAAGTGTAGGTAAAGGTCATAAACTGCTTCTCTAATCCTGCTCTCTACAAGCCTTTGGCCATCTAATAATTTAACACCAATTCTTTACATTCAGATAGAGGCATTCCCATGACCTCTAACTGGACCAGCAGGATTTTACTATTAAATCACTTCTGTATTTAGAATTGCAAAATTACCCTAACAAAACATGGATACCATTTCAAACCCAGCTTCCCTCAACTTTTGACCTGGATGATTTGTGAGTGAAGGTGAAGAAAAAACTTTCTTCCAATAGAAAGCTTTTTAGTTGCCTGTTACTCAAAATTAGTGATCATGACAGCTTAAAATAAAAGAGAAAAGAGGTCAAAAATCTGCATAATGAAAGACATTCCCTGCTGTGAGCTCTGAAAGTGATAGATATGAAACAAAGGCAAATTTGCCTGCTGCGGAGCTCCAGGGCATCATTTCTGTAGAATATAGCATGAATCTGCCTGCTGGCGTTTTCCAATGCCCTCCCTACTTCTCCCACCTACTGACTGCTGCCTCTACTCAGTTTACTCATCCATTGAAACTAATATCTGCCTTCTATACTTGATGAAGATTTTTGAGGGACAAATGAGATAAGAAACAAGGGCAGTATACTGCAAGTCCAAAATAATGTTTGTTTGCTTTGTGAGCAAAATGTAATCATTTAACTCTATAAGCTGTTGTTTTTTCAAGTCTGGAAGAGATATTGCTGAAGTTTGGCAGTAAGTCAGAGTTTACTGGCTGCCTAGAGGAAAGATTTTAGAAAAAAATAGAACAACATATAAGAAAATACAGTAGTCTAAAATAATTCAGAGCATTGAAGGAAACACAAGGAGTGTTTGTATAGACAGAGTAAGAGGAGAGATTGAAGAAATAAACAGGATTCTGATCCTGATGCCGACGAAAATAATCCATAAGCAATCTATAAATGAAAACTTGGGTGAGTTTCTTCTGAGCTGAAATCTGAGGACCACAGCCAGGGGCCTTTCTTCCCAAAGGAAGAAAGGGCACCAAAGAAGTGAGGTATACAGAGTGGTTATATACCCCGACACAGGAGTTTCACATATGATTGAAATGTCCCTCCCACAATAGTCACAAGATTGCGCTGTCAGCACAGAGCTTGATGGACACAGCAGGTAGTGGGTCTGCTATCTCAGAGGGCGGAGCAGGAGGCAAGCCTATTGTCTTGAGCTGGGTGGTCACAGGTGAACGCAGCAATCAGTTCCTAGCCTAAGGAAAGAGGCTTAATCCTTAAGGGAATGCCAACATTGGGAGGGGGAGGGAAGTTTCACCTTTATCTCAAGGGCCTTTGTTCTTGCCATAGGGAATATCTAAAGCAGATATACAATGCATGCTCAACGGAGCCATCAAGCCCTTTTGGAAAGACAAGGTCAGGCCGAATTAGGTTTACACCAAATGGCTTCATCATATTCTCCAATATATCCCATTGCTTGCCATTTTTATTTGTCACTGAGGAGCCTCATCTGTTTCAAAAGGAATGGGGTTTTTTGTCCTTAAATGATAGGAGGCCACTAAGTGCTTCTAAACAGAAGAGTCAGATGAATCAATGTATATTTAGAAAAGATCTTGCTAATGGTTCTTAGAGGAGCAACTGAAGCGGGTGAGACTAGAGGTCAAGAGATGAGTTAGAAGCCTCTTGCCATAGTCCAGGAGAGAAATAATGAAGTCCTGAACTAAGGCAATGACAGCGGAAAGAGAGAGATTGAAGATGTTGAATAGATAGAACTTTGAGTTGCTGGTTGTGTTGGGGGAAAAGAAAGGGAAATTAAAGATGACTTTATATTTTCTGATGTAGAAAACTTTATAGATGGTTTTAAGTGTTGTTGTTGTTGTTTAGTATTGTATTTTCATAAATCTCTAAGAATAGACTTCTTTCTAATTTTGATTTCTGTGGTCTATCCATACACACAGTTTTCCTAAGATACATTAAGCCAAGGCTCCATTATGCACTTGTGCCTTTTGTGAAGTTGTAAATCGTCTCAGCCTGATGTTATATATATTATATATATAATTCAAAATTCAAAGATAATTGAAAAGTGAAAGCATTTTATGCCGAAATGACATGATGTCTTGGATTTTCTTCAAAAGAATCCAATGAGGGGGCAGGAGTATATAGGGCCAAAAATGAAATAAGATTGGCCGTATGTTAATAACTGTTGAAAATGGGTGCAACGAGGAGTGGCAGTATACTATCCTGTCTACCTCTGTGTATGCTTTAAAATTTACATAGTAAACATTTACTTTTTTAAACTAACTAAAAAGCAAATTAAATAGATGCACAAATTTGAAAAAAAACATTTCTTAGGAAATTTTGTTCAAAAGAAAAAGCAAGAGAATACCATTCTGGAATTAAGTAGTCATGACAGTACAGTTTTTGAATCTCTCTGAATTCCCCAATAAAAGCAACCAGAACAACCAAGAGAGCAAAACCAAAGACAGGACGCTCCTGAATTACTATCAGTTACTCCCTGAAAAACATGGTGGGCTATTCTGAGAATGGCTGCAGAAACTTGGGAGGGCACTTTTCAGGCTTCATTGTGCAGATGACTGCAGTAGGGTTGCAGGAAGTTTGAGGATGCTGGATTCAGAGGGCAGGGGTTTGTGCCTATGAATTCTTGAAAATAACAAACCAACTTTCCATTACAAAGCCTTACACTGAGAAAATGGTAAGAGTAGAATCCTAATTGAGTAGGACAGAGACAATAGGGGCAAATGAAAGGGAATGTCCAGATAAAATGAGGGGAGAGGAACAGAAGAGGAAAGTCTCAGGAAGTTCACTGCCTTATTTTTTATCACTTTGTGAAAACAACAAAAGAGAGAGGTCTAGAGTCATGGAGTTATAAAAGCTATCCTGGCTCATCCATCCCTCTTAGAAAGACAGAAATACACATTTCACTTAAAAATGAGCTTCAGAAAAGGATTTATCAAATCTCAAACCAAGCTGTTATTATTAGGAAAAAAAAGAAAATTAGAAGTATATTAAATCCTTAGATACTATGAAATAGTGCCAGAAATTCAAGTTCACAAAATGGATGAAAACTATAACCTAATATTTCAAAATATGTAAAAATAATACAAGGAAAACTATTATAAGCTTTAATAAAACACCAAAATCAGAATTTTAAAAAATTTCATAAAATGAGTAAAGAAAATGTTAAATGCGAAGCAAAAGGACTCAGAAAATATTTAGAAAAAAAGTCATTTGAGAAAGAAAGGTAAACCAAATGAAACACAATAAAAAACACAGCACAAAATACTTTAAGGGAAGTGGAAGATGGCAAAGGAGGAAACTTTTAAACATCAAAAGGAAATGAAGAAAGAGATGAAAAGGATTTGATAGAAACTAGTAGCTATAGAAGACAGTAAAAGAAGATCTAACATGTGTATTATAGGGGATCTCTGAAGAGGAGAACCAAAATAATTGAAATGAACAAATGCTGAAATATAAAATTCAATAAAAATTTCTTTAGGGAAGATGTGAAACTACTTATTCACTGTGCCCCCTGCTTGCATGAAATAGTAGTTGACAACTCACAGGGCAAAAAAGTGTCCTTTAGGCATCAATGCAAAAATGCCACGGTAATTGAAAGGAAAAGAAACTAAGTTTGTCATCAAATTTTGACTTAGTACTACTTTATGCGAGAAGACAGTGGCATACCATTTTTAAGATGCTCAAGAAAAGAAAATATAAGCTAAGGATTTTGTAGGATTAGCCAAACTGAATTTCAAGTGCAAGAACTTCCCCACAAAAAAAAATTTATTTTTTTATTAATTTATTACAAAAAAATTATTTATTAATTTATTACAAAAAAAAATTTTTTGTAATACAACCTTCCTTCTTTGCCTTTAAAAGCCCCTGAATTTTACTCTCTAGCGGGACACTATCTGTGTTTCTACCTGAATCTCTGCTCCCCAAACTGAAATTCTTTGATCCTAAATACACAGTTTAAGTTTTCCTCTTAAACTGGTTTCTGTTTTTGTAGGTTGACCCCTTATTCTCAAGTGACCCTGGATGTCTACAAACGCTTTCAAAGTTCCGCCTAGCAGCTTAGCTGCTCATCATCCTCAAGTAGAGAAACTTATAATTTTCATGGAGGTGATTTGTGTGTATTTGTTTTTAGTAAGGAAGAATAAAAATGGTCTGGATAACAGGAGCCCAACCTAGATTTGAAGGTAGTGATTCTCAACTTTTTGGTTGACACATTTCATTATATAATATTTTAAAAATCACATTCTTTAATAGATCACTACTGATTTCATCAGACGAGTCTTTAACTGTTGGACGCTATCAAGTTCACAATGGCAGATACACATTTTCCAACATTCTAATTTTCACTTGAAAGCTTGAATTTTATTATTGGCAAGAAATACTACCAATTGTTTTCCTTGAAGTGGTGGGCTCACTTTTTTCATTTTTGAAAGGAAAAATTTACCAAATGTCATAGTTTGGGCTGCTATAACAAATTACCATAGACTGGGTGCTTATAAACAACAGAAATTTATTTCTCACAGCTCTGGAGACTGGAAGTCTGAGATCAGGGTGACAGCATGGTGGGGTTCTGGAAAGAGACCCCTTCTGGGTTGTAGACTTCCACCTTTGTTGTATCCTCACCTGGTGGAGAGCAGAGAAAGGAAGCAAGCTCTCTTTGACTCTTGTAAGAACGCTAATACCATTCATGAGGGCTCCACCCTCATGGCCTCGCATAATCCTCATTACCTCTCAAAGGCCCCACTTCCTAATACTATCACATAGTGGAGTAGGGTTTCAACATACGAATTTTGGGGAGACACAACATTCGTAACACCAAATATCCAAATCTGAGTAACCATAGTCACTCTTCTAGAAAAAATGATGTTCCCTGAAAAAAGCAGCTAGTTAAGTTTGCACTCAAACAATCAAAAAAGTGCATTTTCTTTTTCCTGAAACCACTTTATCGAAGTACGATTAACATACAAACAAAAAAGTGCTTTTTCTTGGGACAATCATCGTACTTTGGTAACAGCAGAAGTGCTTTATTTATATTTTCATTTCCTCATCAAGAATATTAAAAAGACAAGTACTCAAGGGACGAGCGTTAATGAAATTTAAAAAGTTTTACTACCTCCTCAAGGATTGGTGTGTTTTTGTTTGTTTGTTTTACTGCAAGTACATGATGGTGAAAAACACGACGACTACTAGTTTAGTTTGGTGTCCCTGCTTCCATTCATGTTAAGGTACCAGCAGTGTATCCACCATTGCTTTTGTACCATGAGTGCAAAGGCCAACACAGAGAAAAAAAGCAAATGATCTGTTAGTATTACTATTTTCATAATCATGAAATTTATGGAAGTTTGGACCATGCAGGCCTTCTTAAAAGTGTCTTGGGAACAACTGCTTTTAAATTGTTACAATCATTGGACTCTGATAATTTAAAAACTTTCACTTGACTTTTTGAGGCCTTCTGAGAGATTTTCTTTAATCCTGATGCCTGAGCCGTTGACCTAGGCTACACCCCCACACCCTGCCATGATAATACTCCGGCCACATCCCATGCAGGTGCCAGGCAGACCATGCCAGTTCACCACATGTCCAGTCCAAGGGTCAGGGAACTGGCCGAAGCAGCCACTTTTCTAGTCCACAGCGGACCTCCACAAGGGGTCTACTCTGCATTGTCACCATTTCCTAGAGGAAAGGCTGTGTGTTTCCATCATGGCTCGAACAACACGGCCACTATGCCTCTGGTTTTGAGCCATGAGTCAATCTACTGCCTGAGGATTATAATGCTTCCTACTTAGCTATCACTTTCAGATTTACCTTGTAACAATGTGTGCACATGTATGCCTCCCTCCACCTTTTAGAAAAAATTCCTCAGAAAAATACACAAAATGTTTGCTTCTTAGGAAAAGTTGCCCAATACTAAAAACCAACTACAAGGCTGATTGGTTTTGAGACCTGGGACTCGGCAGAGTGTTTCCTGGGAAGAAACAAGTACTGAGGCTCATTATGAGAGAGCTACAGGACCACAAGTCAGCTTTAAATGATCTTACCCATCATATGCATAAGGAAACAGCACCTGGGAGATTGGCATCAGTGAAGTTTCTCATGCGTGTCCCTTTGAGCTGCGTGGGGGCTGTGGCTTTCAAGAACTTGAGATCTTGCTCTTAGCTACCTGGTGGCTCAGTGACCACCTGGTATAGATTGAGTTGTTTTCCCCCAAATTCATATATTGAAGCCCTAGCACCCAATGTGATTATATTTGGAGACAGGGCCTTTAAAGGAGTAATTAAGGTTACATGAGGTCATGAGAGTGGGGCCCTAAAGCAGTAGGACTGGTGTCCTTATAACGAGCGAAGAGACACCAAGGACGTACACTCACAGTGAAAAGGCCCTAGAGAGAAGGCGGCCTCTACAAGCCAAGGAGAGAGGCCTCAGGAGAAACCACACCTGCCAGCTCCTTGATCTTGGACTTCCAGCCTCCAAAACGATAAGAAAATACCTTTCTGTTGTTTAAGCCCCCCAGTCTGTGGTATTTTGTTATGACAGCCCTAGCAGACTAATTCTGGGAGCATAAAGGAAAGAGAGCAATCCAGGATAAACTCATGGGGCCTTTGCTTTCTAATCCCAAACACTGCCTGTCTTCTGCCCCATGCCAGCCCCCAAGGCACCAGAGGTTCGGCATGCACACTAGTAAACATGGTCCCATGTCTCCTTCGGGTACCTGCTGGACTCCCTGTCCACATGACACCCTGTTCCTTCACAGAGCTCCCTGGTCGATGGACACAAATATCTCCTTGTGGCAGATAAGCGTGCAGTGTGTGCTCTGTATTCCTGGTGATGCTTTGGTTTGTCATAATCAATAATGCTTTTTAAGAATAAAACGAGGAACGGGATTTTGCAACCACATTTGTATTTAGATCCTTCCCCTAGGGCTCACACATTCCAAAGAGCTGATTTGGAAACCTTGCTTCAGTGATCGAAGGAAGCTCTTCTGACCATGCCAGCCTGGCCAGGACCAGGGTGCGCTAATTGAACATCTAGGGGAATTGATCGGGTCCATGGACCACAGCAGGGGATGCCAGGGGCCACGCTCGGGTGGAAGGGAACTTGGCTCAGAGCGCTATTCTGGCAGCTGAGAACAAGCTTTGTCTTCACCAGGGGAAAAAACCCAAGACATACGCAGACTTCTTGTCACGTTAAAAATATATATAGCATAAAAGTCAATCTACCCTCTTGGAGGAGAGCTTCTGGAAGGCATTCATATACAGCTTTATATACACACACACAGACACACATCACAGGAAAAGTAAGCACAACTGAAAAATCTGAATCATTCACATTCTTATATCCAAACGAGTTCTCAGAAGAGAAATAATTTCTTTTCAGGATGCCTACAGACAGTTTATTTAATTTTCAAAGATAAAGGTTTGTTGTCATGTAGAAATAAGCCAGGAAAAGTGGTTTGCAATGTCTTAAAGAGACATATTTTCCAGAGAGAATGTTTTCCAAGTGCCTTCTGGTTTCTTGACATCTCAGCTTAAATAGCTAGGCTACATTAAAAAAAAAAATTTTAAGCTATAAACTGTACTCACTGTGTATTTACTGTTTCCTTTTTTCCTCTAATCTGTCTTCTTATTCCCTCCCTGCTGTATTTACACACATATTTCCTTGCATGTGCTCACACGCAGAAACATAACTTCATCATCTCCCTTCACGATTTTTATGTCACAGCAAACAAATTTACTGCTCTTTTTGCACTGCTGAGAGCTTCTCAAAAGATGTTTCATGTAAAAAATTAATCACTTAATTTAGTAAATGGTGATGCTTATTACCTTTGAGTAATTTTTTTAAGGGAAAGGGACAAGATTATTTTGTTATTGGGGTAGAAATGAACCTTCTCCAGGCTTTTGCTCAGAGGATGAGAGGAGGACTTGAGCAAGAGGCTATACCCATGCACTTGACATCAGTTGTAAGGGTTGGTTTAAAAGAGCCTCAAGCTTTGGTGATAGAGGATTCATAATGAGTCTGAGGATGGGAATTAATGTATTTTAAAATTTCTCTTATGAGAACCACTCTTCAAGAAGGTGTGGGTCATAATAAAAGAACACTAAAAAAATGAAACTATTTTGCTAGGGTAGGGTGGGCGGTGGTGGTGAAGGACGTGGAAAGAACGAGCGAAGGGGAGGGCTGAGAAGAAGGAACTATTTTATGGTAGAAATAAATTAATAAAATATTCAAAGGAGAAAAAAAGCACCACAGTGCTTTCTATCCCACTTGGTTCCAAACACACATTTAAGGTGCTGGTTTGAAAATCACTTAAAGCTCACTAAAGCACAAATCCCTCAATGTGGCTGTCACCACAGGGCGGAGACTTCCTGTGTGGTGGACAAAGCTCCATTTCAAGACACAGCGAAGGCTCCCCAGCATTTGGATGCAGGAGGGCGGAGGCGTTCCACCGTCATGAGAATTAGTTCCTCAAAAAATCTGCTGCCCTAACGTGACCTCCTGTGGGAATTCCTTGACTGACGAAAAGCATGCAAAGGGGCAGCTTCTGGGAGAGCTGCAGGAGGGAAGAAGAGTCTCACTTCTAGTCACTGGTCAAAAATTAACTCAGTTCAAGGCTTGTAGAGTGTAAAAGCTGATAAATTCTGGATTCCTTTCTGGATCTGGAGAAGGAGAAAAGAATTTAAAGCATTTATAAATATTTTTTTCTCTTAACGATATTTATATAAATACAGAAAATTTGCTCCCTTCCTGAGCTGACCAGGTCAAATGAAATTTCAAATACAGTGAGCATGTGTAGCCTCCTATACACTCCCAGTAAAGATTTTCTCGTTTTGGGGAGCCGTGAGGATCACGTACTCTGTGGGAGTAAATGGGAACACGACTATTTCAACTTCTTCGGTGCAGTCATACTTGACTGACCTTAGAAGACACTTGAAATCAAAGAAGTAAACCACTCTACGCTCAAACCAAGTAAACTCTGGGTTCAGCTATCATGTGCAAAATTATGTACTTTAATCTTCATCTAATTAAATAAGCATATCTGGTAACTATCAAAATCTGAGAATTAAAAAAGACAATCTTTTGCTGTTATCAGAAGTATCCAATATATGAGCCACGTTAACTATTATTAATGGGAAAATCTCAATGCTATTACTACAGTTTCAAAGGAGTGAGGCTTTCCTCTTTCACAAGGGCTCCGCTCTGCGCCATATATGTCAGCATTTTAATTTTGAACAAAAAAGGAAAATGTTTGTGATATACCCACGTCTGAATAACCATAGTTATCCTTTCATGAAATAAAGCTGAATATAATGGAGTCCTTGTCATTCTTTCTGTTGGAGGCCAGGAAATACAACCAAAGAAAACCGTGTCTGTTTTATTAATTTTTTTCTTTTTATTATGGTGATACTTATCACATTATCAATAAAGTGGTGATATTTTTCATATATTATGGTTAACATATGAATATAGAATTAACTGAATGAATATGAACCATTGTGGTGTTTTTTCTCTTTTGACAATGTTATGAACTTATTTCTACCATATGATTGTTCTTCCTTTTCGCTCTCCCACCTCCTTCACCACTGTTGATTATTTTCCTGCTTCTTTCCATACCTAGTAAAATTGGCTTATATTCTTGACATCATATAATCGATGATAACATTGTAGCGAATCTGGATCATGTTACCTTCCTCTGAAGAGTATGGAATTTCGTTCTGCATACAGTTAAATTACAAACAGATTACCTTGGTCCTGTGGGGCTCAGCTGTAGGCTTTGTTAGGTTGACTCTCTTTCAGTTTTGCCTTAGTCAGAGGACATAGCCCTCAGTTTGGGAGCATGATCTTTGCTCTAGTAATGGTCCTTTTGGACTTTCAGCAGAAAGCCCAAGGTGTTTATCAAGCTCTTCTAACTTGGCAGAATTCTAAGTCCAATCTCCATCTCCCCAGAACCAGACAGTAGCTGAAATCTCTGCTCAGCCCTTTAGGCTCCAGCAGCTGCTTTCTGCTGGGTTCTTTGGACTATCACTTCGCACATGCACAGTTCTGGAGTCAGCCAGTGACTTGAAGGGAATTGTTGTGCAGATTTGGCACTCTCTCCTCTGTGACTCTCTCCTCTCAACCTCTCAGGACAGAACTCTGATCTTCCTCTATCCAGTATGACCGCCTTTGTGCCTGAGCTCTATCCCCCATGGGCCACAGTGACTGGGAGATGCCTCAAGGGAAGTCTGTTCAGTGTAGAGCTCACTTAGTTTGCTTCCCTTCCTTCAAGGATTGTGTCCCTACCAATTCTGCTTTTAGTTGCTCTCCAGTGCATTCAAACTGTTGTTTGTTTGTTTTTTATATTTTTTCCAGCATTTATGATTATCAGCAGAGGGTTAGTCCAATACAAGCTATTCTTCCATTACCAGAATTGGAACCCCTACTTCTAATGTTAAAGAACAGAGCAGAAGTGGAATTTAATCCTACTTGATGCTGTGCCTCCAACCTGATTAGTTAGCAAATAGATTTTCTGCTTAATTTCCTGTGTCATAAACATGTATATCATTCTGTTTTCTTAAAACATCAATATAATGTACTGGACACAAGATGTAAACAAGCAAGGTTAGTTTAGGTTCAAATGTTTTGATTCACAGTGTAAATTAATTAAAACTGATTTGCCTTTTAGAGGGAAACTTATTCCTGATTTCATATTTTCATTCTCAGAGAGATCTTGTACAATTTTGTTTCTACCTCTGAGAGATGGATACGAGCAACAAGCAGTGTAGAAGCACATGTGTTTCAAACTACTGTGGGATAATGATAAGCTTAAAAAATGTATAGTGATAAACTACACGTAACAAAATTTACCATCTTAGCCGTTTTTCAGTGTGCTGTTCAGTGATATTAAGTACATTCACTTTGCTGTGCTCCCACCGTCGCCATCCATCCACAGAAGGCTTCTCATCTTGCAAAACTAGAACTCTGTACCTATTAAACAACAACTCCCCCTTCCCCCAGCTCCTGGCACCCACCATTCCACTTTCTGTCTCTGTGAGTCTGACTACCCTATGTACCTCATATAAGTGGACTCATATGGAATATGTCCTTTTGTGACTGGTTTATTTAACTTAGCATAATGTCCTCAATGTTCATCCTTTTTGTAGCATGTGTCAGAATTTCCTTCCTTTTTAAGGCTGAGTAATATTCCATTGTATGTATATACCATATTTTGTTTATCCATTCATCTGTCAGTAGACACTAAGGTTGCTTCCATCTTTTGGTTATTGTGAATAATGTGGCTGTGAACATGGGAGAACAAATGTCTCTTTGGGTTCCTGTTTTCAATTCTTTTGGGTATATACCCAGAAGTGAAATTGTGGATCATATGGTAATTCTATTTATAATTCTCCGAGGAACTACTATATTACTTTCCACAGTGGCTGCACCATTTGACATTCCCATCAACAGTGCACAAGCGTTCCAATTTCTCCACACTCTCACCAATGCTTGTTATTTCCTGTTCTTTTGATAGTAGCGATGCTAATGAGCGTGAAGTGGTATCTCATTGTGGTTTTGATTGGCATTCCTTTAAAATGATAAACATTTTGCTTAATTGCATTGTTGCTTGCTTAACAACATACTTTAATTACAAGTAAATATTTAGGTTGTTAATACGTACATACTATTTGGGAAAATATTTTATAGTTTAGAAAATCTAACCGAACGTTTTTTGATTACCTACCATGTGTCACACACTGTGTAAAATGTTTAATATGTGATATCTTACTTTTTGTTTGCTGTTACCCTTGAGACAGATACTACCATTTTGTCCATTTTACACATGGGAAACTGAGATATAGAAATTCAGGTTCTTTCCCAGAGACTCACAGGTAAGAAATCAAAACCAGGCAATTCAATTCCAGGTTTCAAATGTTTAGACCAAAGAAGATTGTTAGGAGGATTGTCAGAGAAACCTTGGCATCTATTCATTTTGAAGCTACTTTTTCAGAAACCTGCAGCCTACAGACTTAGTCATGTTCCAGGTCTCTTGATAAAGTGAGAATCTTAGCAAAGGACTTTTTCTCCCCTCTCATGGGTAGTGAGCGCTTGATACTGTGTACAGTGGAATGTCAGGTCCCCAATCTCTTCCCTTGTCAGGAAGGTCCATGGGAGAAGAGACACGAGAGTCAGGATTCTCCCATAGCAGGCTGAGAAGTTTTCATTTTATTGGTCCTCTGGGGACTGCCTTTCGGAGGTGAATCTTTGAAATTCCACATTGTAAATGTCCTTCCCTGGGCCTAGTTTTGCATGTGAGAAAATAATATAATTTTGCAAGGCTGTGGCCTAACCCCTTCCCCACTCACATTCCCCGTTTGGCTCTTTCCCTTGTGTTGATTCACGTTCTGTTTGACTATTTCATTTCTTCTACACTTTTGGTCTTTTGAAGAGCTAGAAAAAAAACTAACCAGCTGACCCAAGATCACACAAATTCTATCATTTAAGAGTAAGCGTAGAGAACACTGTGCTAGAAATAGCTTGGTTAGATATAGTGCCTCTGCTCAATGATTTGAAACCTAAGCAATGATGTAAAAGAATGAATTAAACATGTTCTGGAAAATGCAGTGAATAAGGCACGTGAAAAGTGCAGCCAATAAGCCACCAGTAATTGTGCCTAAATAGGATAGAGTGCCCCTGTTCTCCACCACGTCCAGAGCCTCTCCTTGTGGGCGCAGTAGGTGTAATGGGAATGATGTGGAACTTTGAGTCCCATCGACAAGAATCTTTTTTGACTTGATTTTTAAATATCAATATCATTTTCTGCAATTCTCTGTTTTTGTCACTGTTACTTCCTTTTTCTTAAGCCTTCAGACTAGGACTTTTAAGTCTTTTTTTAGGGTAGAGGCTTAATTGTTTCTTTAAGTTCTCATATCCTGTGGGACACAAAACTGTATTGATTTTTCTTTTTTTCCTTTGAACTGCCTTTGTGCTTCTCTACTCTCCTGACACCGCTCTTTCCAGGACTTTACCAGTCCAGGCCTGGATTATGGCATCAGTTTCCTAGCTAACTACCTTCCCCTTGCTTCCCCTTCCATCCTGCGTAGACTGCCAAACCAAAACCTCCTTTCACACCATTATCTCATCAAAGATTCTTTCTTCTGCTCTTTCTCTTCCTTCCTTTTTTCTTTTTATAAGCATTTATTGCTTCCCTAAAATGAATACAACTTCTGCAAAAAATTTTGTCCCCTGTAGTCTCACATTTTCCTACTGATTCCAACTAATTCTTCAGTATCTCCTAATCCTCATGTCCCCTGCGATTAAGCGTGTCTCCTCCTTGTTCCACGGGTGTTGCCTTCATTCGTCATGTCTTCCTGTGATACTTCAAGGCAGAGCTGAAGATTCTTCTTAAGGATACTTCAGTCTTTATTGATCTTTCCCCCATCTGAACTTCTGTAGCCACACAAAATTTAACTCAAAGTATTTTATTCTTTGCTCTTTTGGTTAATCTTAAATCCTTGCTAGCCTTGTTAAGAGTCATTTATTTGTCAATCATACCTCAATGAAGAATAAATTAGGGGCTGGCCCATGGCCAAGTGGTTGAGTTCACGCCCTCTGCTTTAGTGGCCCAGGGTTTCGCATGTTCGAGTCCTGGGCATGGACATGGCACTGCTCATCGGGCCACACTGGGGCGATGTCCCACGTTCCGCAACTGGAAGGACCCACAATTAGAAATATACAACTATGTACTGGGGGGCTTTGGGGAGAAAAAGGAAAAAAGAATAAATGAATTAATTTTAAAAAGTGATTTATTTCACTTCTGAATATTCACCAGTACTGGGCACAAAGTTACACATGCCCCTCAATAAATGTATGTTGGCTGAATGAGTGTCCAATTTATCTGTGTAATTTGGGCCCTTTAGGGTGCTTGATAAGATATTCATTTTTTTTTCAAGTAATTTTATTGAGGTAATGGTTTATAACATTGTGTAATTTCAGGTGTACGTTATTATTTATCAATTTCTGAATATGCTACATTGTGCTCACCCCCAGTAGTCTGATTTTTATTCATCACCATACATATGTGCTCCTTTATCCTTTTCACCACCCCTCAACCCCCTTCCCCTATGGTAACCACTAATCTGTTCTCTTTATCCATGTGTTTGTTTATCTTGCACATATGAGCGAAATCACGGACGACTTGTCTTTCTCTGTCTGGCTTATTTCGCTTAACATCATACCCTCAAGGTCCATCCATCTTGTTGCAAATGGGACAATTTTGTCTTTTTTTTAAATATCTGAGTAGTATTCCATTGTATATACATACCACATCCTCTTTATCCATTCATCTGTGGAAGGACATTTGGGTTGTTTCCACATCTTGGCTATTGTGACTAATGCTGCAGTGAACATAGGAGTGCATAAATCTCTTTGGATCATTGATTTCAAGTTCTTTGGATAAATACCCAGTAGTGGGATAGCTGAATTGTATGGTATTTCTATTTTTAATTTTTTGAGAAATCTCTACTGTTTTCCATAGTGGCTGTGCCAGTTTGCATTCCCACCAGCAGTGTATGAGTGTTCCCTTTTCTCCACATCCTCTCCAACATTTGTTGTTTTTTGTCTTGGTAATTATAGTCATTCTGACTGGTATAAGGTGACATCTCATTGTAGTTTTGATTTGCATTTCCATGATGATTAGTGATGTTGAAGATCATTTCATGTGTCTGTTAGCCATCTGTTTCTCTTCTTTGGAAAAATGTCTGTTCGTATCCTCTGACCATTTTTTGATCAGATTTTTTTTTTTTATTCAGTTGTATGAGTTCTTTGTATGTTTTGGAGATCAACCCCTTGTCAGATAAATGATTTGCAAATAAGATATTCATTTATTAAAAACCTTTACAATATCCTAGGCATTGTTCTAGGTTCTGGGAACAGAGTGGTTATCAAGAGAGGATACACAAAGACCAGGAATGTCTCTCCTTCCTGGTTTCAGGAAGAACAGTTCACAGAGCCAAGTTGCCGGGAGTTGTTCTGAGACTAGAAATTTATTCACGTACAATGACAACATACCATTTGGTTGCTCCCTAAAAAGCAGGTGTCTGTTGTGCTAAGCTTTTAGCACTACTGCCCTTGATTAATCACTTTTTTGACCTCATAGACCCCTCCTTATTCATGATTTCTGCGTACTCGTTACCTGTCTCTTGGCTTCTGCATACTGATTTCTCTGAGTACAACTTTTGCTTTTTCTTGCCTTTGCACGGAAATTCCCCAAGGAGAATGTGTTGAATTCAAGTTGGTTATTACTTTTCCTACTAGTCACAGTGCTCATTCTACTAAGGCCTGAGAAATGGGAGACACTGCCAAAAGACAGTGCAATGTGAAGGCACTTCAGTTCCCTTTAGTAAAATCTGGAAATATCCAGCATATAGAAAAGTGCCTAGACTATAGTAAGTGCACGATATGAATGAAATTAGCTCATTAAACTACATCTGGAAGCACTGTACATATTTTCATCTTAATCCAACATGTGACACTGACTTGATCCTAAATCAATTTTATAGTCTTATTTGAAAAAGTTCCAGTCTATATAAATTAAGGAAAACCTTAAATATTCCGATATACTGTTACTTCATTGGTTCCCATCAGACCACACTGCATGTCAACTACTCAGTGTTAGGTCAAATAGTTAATACTAAAAGTTCCTTAAACTATATTAAACTATTTACACACAAAAATGGAACTAGCTTTTATTTTTGATGTGTTGAATAACCTGGACTGAATCTATTCATTATTTTCTCTCCTCTTTAAAATTGGTCATTTGATTCTAAATTTACTTCAGATATTTTATTCTAGGCTTAGACAATTTTTCCCATAATGAAAATTGTTATGATCTTATTGATTGCCCATGAAATAAAGCCTTTTCTAAGGTTCTTTATCCTTGCTTGCAATGTTTTGATCACGTCTGTAAATTTTCCTGTTATATAGCCATAGCATTGTAAAAACTAATGGGCAAAAAGTATAATTTCAAACACAGGCAGGAATTTTATTGTGCTAGCCTAAAACGTGAATGTTGAAAGAAGTGTCATTCACACATCATTTTTCAGTTCCAATCAATGCTTTTGTCTCGCTCCTAAGTGGGTAAATTCTCAGTCACCTTACAGTCTTTCTAAAGGTGTCATGGCAGTCCGGGCAGCAGTCTGCCCTACTCATTTCCATTACTGAGTGCTCCTTTCATTAAGAATGTGAATATTCACAAAATCATTTGCCTCTCCAATCAAGAACTTGACTCCTCAGTTGCCGCACTTCCGTTATTCTTTGAGTAAGCTATTTTTATTTATTTAAAGTTTTTTTCTTTTTTTTTTGAGGAAGATTAGCCCTGAGCTAACTACCGCCAGTCATCCTCTTTTTTGCTGAGGAAGCCTGGCCCTGAGCTAACATCATGCCCATCTTCCTCTACTTTATACGTGGGATGCCTACCACAGCATGGTGTGCCAAGTGGTGCCATGTCCACAACCGGGATCCGAACCGGCGAATCCCGGGCTGCCGAGAAGCGGAACATGCAAACTTAACCGCTGCGCCACCGGGCCAGGCCCCGAGTAAGCTATTTTTAAAGGGGAACAGTATCATGGAATCAAGGACTAAGAGAGCTTCCTATTTTTCTTTGGCACGAATATCAGTGTGATAATGCATTGAGAAATACATTAATACACAGTCCTAACAAGTGTGTTGATACACACATTCTAGCAGCTTGCATCACTCAAGAACATTTTGAAAGATATTATCAGTGGACTGGAGATAAAATACATTAAAGCATAGATGAGCATAAACTCTACCTCCCAATAGTAAGAAAATGGATTGAAGCTGAGGAAAATATTGGGAGGGCTTTCACCTGTATGTATGAAAACGGACTAGGTCTGTCTGGCCTTTGTGACTAGGGAGGAGAGCATCAGATGTTCACCAGCACTTTCTACAACATTCCTAATACTTGGCAAAATTCTATTCTTACCATGACAGTTTTAACTCTGTCACTGCTATTGATTACATTTGATGAATACATATTTCTGAAAACCCTGAAGCTGAGACAAGTCTTTCGCTACTTAAAGGTAACCTAAACGTAAAAGGGTAATGGTAGCCATCGTGGCTGATGGATCATTTTCCTGTTTTTAGCAGAATACAAAAAGTGATGATGAAGAGGTTATTATTCAAAACATCAGCTCCTTAACATTTTTTAAAACACATTTGAGAAAAGTAAGCTTTTTGAAGGCCAGAAACTTAAATAGAGCATTGCATTAAATAGAGCACAGGTTGTCGTTTTGATAGCAGTGTCCCTGAGTAATGGGTTTTATAATGAACAGATGATAGAGCAGAACACATAACAACACATATACACACAGAACCGTCATTTTTAAAATGGTACAGTTGAAGCTACTGGAATGATTTTAATTCTCCAAATTGTTTTGTTGGCCACACTTTCAAAATTTACTCACCAAGATAGCTAGAACAAATGCCTCAGAAAGATTTTTAAGTTTGGCCAGTGGCCAGTTTCCCTTTAGTATCAGGACTAAACTCCTGACTTCTTTTAGACTTCCTCACATTTTCTCATTTTTTGTATATGTGCTTCCATATACTTCCACTCCAACTTCTGAGGCCTCCCAGTGAGTGATGGATAGTACTTTTATTTATACCTGCCTGAGGATAGGAAATGAATCCTTGATTTCAAATGGTGCTTAAATAGGTTGCTGCTTAACTGATTTTTACCTTTTTAAATATAAGTGCCCTTCTGACAATATTATTCAGATTTCCCACACATTAGAACTCACAGACATAACAATGATATTTTATATGCTCATTAGAAGTCTCGAATCATTAGCTAAATTGTACTCAACTTAGCGGTCATGATCTTGAATGTCAGGTTAAGTTCTCTGAGATCCTGTTTGCCAGTATGTATATTGGGAATCAAAATATTATGTCCCACAGAGATTTTTATTGGAAAAGGGTTACAAATACTGTGTAATATACAGTGATATCATCTTCATTTTTCACTGAATCTCAAGAAACACTGACTTCTGAACATGGTTTGGTTGGTGTTAACATTATTAATATTAATTTCTTTTCTCTGAATCAACAGAAAGCTACCTAAAAGAATAGGCTATTGGCAGTTTTTAGGCTGAATAAGCTAAATCTCCTCAGCCTCCTGAGGACTTGCTCCTGCAGTGAGACCAAAGGGCTCTGTTACACTTCAGTAATAAAAAGCATGCACGATTCATTAAGAATATAGACAAGGCTTTATGTTATATTTATTTATTTTCCAGCTTGTACAAACTGGATGTAGAAGCATAAACATAGTACATTTCTACCATTTTCAACAAAAATATAACCAATATGTACAATTATTGTATTAAAAATACAAAAGGGATACAGACTCCACCAATGTCTTTCTAAAAGACATACAGGTACAAGTAGTATCAAAAGTATGAGGAAATCACCAGTTAACTGTACATTCTGCACTTGACATCACAGAGCGAACTGAGATTAGCAGTCCTATGTTCTACAATTACTTAATGCTTAGATAACATTTGTGCAACTTGTGGTAGAGCTAGATTTCTGTCTTTCTATATGCACATGAGGTCCATAGCCTATATAATAAAACTGGCAAATAATGCATATTACATGTAAAATTACAAATGCATAATTGACAATGTAATATATAAGCAAGTAGACAAATGCCATGATACAGAGGAGAATTATTAAATAAAGCACTGACATTGTTTGATACAGTGAAAAAACACTGCAATCTGACTTTTAAAATTTGAAGCTATTTACGTTTATCTACTGATCAATATGATCAGCTGAATTTAATGGAAAAAAAATCCAAGACCAGCAGTTCCTCACATTTGAGTACTACTCGGATTGGCAGCCTTCACTTTTCCGGAGTCTGTGCAAAAACAACACAAAAATAGAGTGGAGGGGTCATTTCAGTCATTATAGGGTTAATAGCAGCTGTGAGCAGGTGGTTGCTACACTTAGGCCTTCTCTATCCATAGCGTCCATAAAGCCACCTACAGGTTAGTCTTTGGTGACTAACCCTCCTTGCAAAGGCTGGCGTATTTAACCAGGTTTTTGATCTTTTATCACGTTAACGGCTTGTTTATTCCCTAATGCCAATTCACTAAAGGGAGGCTGTCTTGAAAGAGCAGTATTAACAGCTGGCATTAGCTCCAACATCCCAAGCTGCTTTCACTGCAATGCTATCCAGTTATAAATGTTTCTCTTTAAAAACAAACAAAAATCCCTAAAACTAAATTAACAAAAATCAAAGAAACATAACTTAAAAATGGGGTTTGCCATCCATCTTAATGGAGCAGAACACGCCCTCAAATGACACTGTCCTGCACTCCATAAGGCTCAGACACAGGACACAAAAGTCCTATTTCCCTCCCCTGGCCATGTGCAAACAGTTTTACAGAAGAACCCCACCCACTGGGGAAGGAGTGGATAAGGTGTCTTGGTATCTAACTAATTGGCTAACATTTTATACTTCCAGATTAGGGCACTTCACGGGTGAGGCCAGAAGGATATGGAAAGACAGGGTCGCAAGCCAGGTCTTCCCCTCTTCTTGGTGTGGCCACACCCTGTCCGGCATATTTGGTTTTTTAGAATCCCAGGCTGGCAACCCTAGTTAAAGGTTCAAAATAATACTGTAATCATTAAATGGATATAACATTTACTCTCTGAACATAATCTTTAAACTCATTAAAAAAAAAAAAAAGGAGGACATTGTAAACAAGTGGACAAGCACTGTACTCAAAGGATTTCATTGTTTTTCTTTGTCTTTCTTGGTGGGTTAAAGGCCCCAAGTAGTTCAATGGCTAGCTTTTCTCATTATCCCAATGAGACCAAGTGCTAGGACTGGATTGAAATCTAAAAGGAAGATTTTAAAAAATCCTTCCAGGCATTGAGAAGTGCAGCCAGAGTGAATCATCTTGTTGTGATGATCTTGGAATTTGGAATGATACTGTGTGATGTGGCAGGCAGCAACAGTGGGAGCTTGAAGATTGCTGCACTGTGCATTTCAAGCAACAAAGTCTGAAAAGTGCCAGGGCAATTTCTTCACAGTATTTCACATGCAAAGGGGACAGGAAGAAGGGGAGAAGAAGCCCCATGCTGCTTTTAAGGCAGGGAAGGAGGCAAACTGGTCCACCATCCTCAGAATGTGAGTTCCAAGGCTCCAATGCTAGGGACGTCTTCTTGTGCTCTCCTTTTAGGTGGCTAACTCTGGATCCAGAAACACCTGTGCCTCAAACAGCAGACACTTGTTCATCCTCTGAAAACACAACCAGGAAAGAAAAAAAAATTTAATGAGCAAGCAAGTAGTTTCTTGTGCTTAGAGAGAATACATTCACTGATGTGCTCAATAAAAATACCATAGCTATCTTTTAGTATTAGTTCACTTAAAATCCTTGTCTTTTTTCTAATTAATGATTAATGAAAAAGTTTATATATGATGCATATCTTTAAATATATACACAATATAAAAATATATACATTGGATATTTATTGATTGAAAAGATAATAAATTCATCGAAAAAAGTTATAAAAGAGCACGTGACTTTTTTATAATCTACACTCACACATAAAAAAGTCTAGAAGAATATATAACAAAATGTTAATAGTGGTAATCTGCAAGTGGCAGGATTATAAGTAACTTTCAATTATTGTGTTTTGCTTTTTTCTATAATCATTATCTGTGTAATAAAACATGTTAAACTCAAAACTTAAAAAAAAGGTGGGGGGCATGATCTCCCTCCGCATCCTCATTCCAGCATGGCTAGGTAGATTTGTAGAAAGAAGGTGAAAAAGCTATAGAGTAGTGTATTTTTTTTTAACAAACTTTCATTTGGAATTTACTAAAAGTCCAAATATGATATTTCCACAGAAAACTTTGAGAATTAGGAAAGAAATCCAGCCATGTACACACTTTATTACAAGTGACCCCCTCTGCAATCTTTGGCATTTCTTAACCCTCAGTTTGCAACTCTACCTATAAAATGTTCTTTGTGTAATATATGGCTAAAGATAAAGCTGATCAATGTTAAGAAAACACAAATGCCTTGGAAAGCTTACAGATAGCATGAGTGAGCACATCTAACTTTATGGTTTTAAGAATGCATATATACCATCCTCCTCAGTGGAAAACCCTTGAGGCTGATAGGGGGCGAGGCGCGGGTCACACTCGTTAGGTTTATGCCACTGTGGTTTGTTCACCGGCCTGCCACTCGCTGGATGCCCGTGTGGCTGCTGTGGCGGTGAAGGCCCAGCTGTGTCAGTGGGTCGGGGGATCATCCGAGATCTCTGAAGCGCCACGTTGTAGTCTGGAGGTTTCCTGGCTGGATGGGAATGTCCTTCTGGAAAGTCAGTGATGGGGATTCCAATGTAGCCTGGAGGGGTGGGCGGGGGCTCTCGATACCTGCCTTCCTTTCGTGCTACAATAAAGAAAGTGTACCAGCCATTAAAAATTTTGTGGAAGAATATTTCATGCCATAAATGTTTATAAAAATAATTATTAAAAGAGCATACATAGTGTAATAGCAAACATGATTTTGTGTGGTATGGGATAGAGGTGGGGGATATGGTAGGTGGGTGAATGGATGTTAACTAAACCAAATATTCACAATGGCTATCTCTGTGTGGCGAAATAATTGGTGAGAGAAGCTACTAAGCAATCTAAGTACCTTTAACCTTAAATGGACTACTTCAAAACTTGTCTTTAGCTATAAACTAGTAATAAGGTTAACACTTAACCTTTGGGTTTATTGAAAGATTAAGCAAAGAGAGAATGTAAAAGGTCCCCAGTACGATGCCTGGAACATGTTAGTGGTGCCCGGTACAAGTTCCTTCCTCCCTCCCGGCCCCAGGGGCAAGGTCGGCTATTCCATCCTTGCCGGGCATTTACCCTTATCAGGCAGAGAATTAATTCCACATTACTTTCAGGTCTTGAGCCTCACTTTGGAAAATAGTGAATTCAAATAAATTTGGAAAAATAGTACAAAAAGTGATGCAAATTGAAAAATTCTAACTATATGTAAGGTATATATTTTTCTTACAATTCTTTTATTAATGTTCATGACCTAGAACACGAAATCTGTAAAGGAAAGTAAAATCAAAGTTTTATTTTCTTGAACTTTCTAGACTCATCTGTTAGGAGCTAAAAATCATTTTTCTTTCATTTACAATAAAAATTCTGAGTACTAGTTAAAAGAAAGTGCTTTAAAAATTGCAGCCTAAGAATAGGTATTAACTGTTATCTCCTTATTCATCTTGAAAGGATATGAAATTTGACATCTACCCATGGCTATGTACATCGTAAAATAACTACAATTTCCCTACTAATAAAAGTGATGTTTGTAATGCTTATATTCCGGAATTTCTGACTCTTATGTCCTATAACGTATTCCTACACTTCAATTACACAGATGTTGAATATGCCATAGAAAATAAAACCTGATGGGACTGAGGGAACACGAGAGATTTCACAAAAGAAACAGCAGCAGCAAAGCAACAGCATCTTTCAAGTACTTAGGAATTACTATTTAGGCACTGTTCTAAGTGCTTTGCACAGGTTTCCTTTAATCCTCACACCAACTACATTAGTAGAAATTACCAGCTCATTTTACAGACGAGGAAACAGACAGTTTAGCATGTTGCCCGATGTCACAAAGCTAGGCAAGTGGCAAAACAGAGATTCAAGCTCCAGTCTGCCTGACTCCTAAGCTCTGCCTCATCACATCATCTCTGAGCGCCTCTCCCTCGTTCTATCTGTCATGTGCAGAGAGGATGTGTTTAGCACAGAAGCAATTCGTCTGTATAACAAAAATCAATAGAAGATTTTTAAATATGCCAAGTACACAGTTCTAAATACACTTCAAGGAAACAAAACAGAATAAAACATTTAAAACCGTTCCAATTAAACAAAAATTCTCCCTCTAGAGAGAATGGCCATCCTTCCTGCTAATTTTCATCTGAAAAGAGCAATATTAGACCACATAATATCCATAATGGCAACCTACTGATCCTGATAGCTAAGACGTGCTGAATGCTTACTGTGTTGGGAGATAGCAACATGCACCTGACCACAGAACCTGGGCTCTCAACCACTCTTCATTTCAAACTCCTGAACACACTGCTAACTACACAGCAATGGCTGGGACAAAAGGAGACAAAGACCTACAAACACATAACTTTGATTTTGAAATAAGTTAGATTAGAGCCATGATCCAGACATGACAAAGCTCTCCAATAAGCTTACCAATAAGTCCCTTTGCAGTACTTGCCGTCACAGCTATGTGGGCAGGCATGGGAACAGGTTTGCTTTCCTCTGTGGTCACAGATGTTATGCTGCTGCTTTCGGCCTCAATGGAAACATCTTTCCCACCCCTTCGCTTTATTGTGCCGGTGTCGCCTTCCGAGTCTTCTCCCCAGTATCCTGTGGAAGATGCCCAGCTTGCCCGGGATTGGGCTTGTTCAAGACTCTCTCTACTTTGATTTTGCCTGTTATACTTTGTGCTATGATCAGAAAACATAATTTGGTCCATATGGCCACTTGAGGCCCATAAACCTGCAGGATCCCCTGAATAATCAAAGTGAGTGTGCCCGAATGGAAGTGTTTCCCAGCTTCTCTGGTGCTGGATGGTCTGTATATTGTCATGGGAACCACTTGAGCACGATGTCCAGCTCCCACGGCCACTGTCGGCAGCATCGAGTGAAGCGCGATCCCCCTGGTCTTGGGAAAGTTCTTCTGTGCTTGGAGAAGAAATTACCGTAGCTGTAGCATATAAGCCCCGACTCTCAGACATTGGTGCATAGGACCTACGTGGTCAAAAGAAATTTAAAAATTAAAAAAAGAAAAAGGAACATTGTTAATTAATAAACCTATGATAAAGCCAAAGTACTTTTTCCTTAAAGGTGGCTTTCCTTCATCCCAGGAAGAGGATGAAAGGATCACTGAATTACACTGTAGCAGCCAGTTCTAACATGTCCAGTTTTCTCACCTTATCATTACCATAAAATAAATATAGAGGGAAAAGAACAATTACTTGCTTATAATAAAGGAAAATTTTCCTTACAAGGCTCAATATAATCTGATTATTTCAGGAAGACAGCTCATATAAAAGAACTGGGATATATCCTCAAGTCACCCTCTGCCATCAACAGAGAACTGTGATTTAATAAAGAATAAACCCAACTTGAAAAGCTGTCTGCACAACAAAAACAGCATGGTACTTAATAATCTAGAAATTGTGAAAATTAGACCCGAGATGGGAGAAAATTTCTTAGGCATTATGTAAAATAAATAGAAATATACATCTAAAAGAAAGGACTCATTTTTAAAAGATGGAAGAAGGAATGTAAAAGAACACTACAGAAAAACCGCCTACCCTAAGCTGTACTGATCGGGTTCAATCATGGTCCGCCTTTCCATCCTGCCCACGCCTAGGTTTGTTTCCACAATGCTGACAGAATGCCTCTGGCGCCTCTCATCATGCAGTGAGACTGGCACTGAGTCAAAGGAAGAATTGCTGACAATACTAGATCGTGAAGAAATTTCACTGTGACCAGAATCTGAAAAATTATCCACAGTACCACTGGGAGCCAAAGTATAGCCTGCATAGGAAATACAAGCATATTAATTAGACACTGTAGGTTTATAACATAAAACCAAAGTCTACCAAATAGAAGCAAAAACAAAATGGAGGCCAAAGAGATCACCACTGGAGTGGGGAAAAAAACGTTTTACTTGTGGAGACCAGATAACTGAGATAAGGTGAATTTTTACTCAAATGAAGCTTAATTTGCTTAATGAAAGTTTAGAGAGGAAAAAAGAAAACATTGTTATATGAGCCAGGAAGTGATGCAGTATCATGGCATTACTCGACTAGTCTTAGCTCCCTTAAATATAAATCACACAACTATTAGTTTATATAAAAGAAACTGTTAAGAATAACTCTGATCAGATTTAAAAGCATGAGTTTTTTCCAAACTGCAAAGTCAGTAATCTTGTTTTCAACAGAGTTTTCAGTTTTTAAAACATGGCATAGAATAATTCAACTGGAAATATTATAACAGTAAGTGGATATATAAGAATAAGATATAAGATCTTCAGATTTTTGCCATTTTTCAATATTAATAATATATTGGGTAAATCACATCAAAGCCAATTGTTTTCAAGGACATAAGTGCAAAATCTCCATTTTCTCCCTGGATCATCACTGTGTCTAAACAGATGTCTGTTTTTTGACCTGAAGGACCCTTAATTCTTCTTTGTTGCTACAAATAATGTTGAAAGTCACAAAGAGAGACAGGCTTGTCTTGATATTTTTAATGAAAACATCCGAATCTTCTTTCTCTCTACTCATTTTTTTACATTACTAAGGATCTCATGTTACTTAAAATACTAATTTTATATTATATGTATGCAATGCAGATTTTTCAATGCCCTTACCTAATAAAAAATTAAATCTAGAGCGCCTAAATGTTGCTAATTTGCTCTCTAAATAGTACTTCCCCATCCTTTCAGTAAATTGTTAATTCCTGATTTATTTTTTAAAGGTTGCACAGGTCTTGATAAGATTTAATGTGTTCGTCTATGAAATGGCTTTTTATAAACCATACTGCAAGTTCTAACAGATAAGATTTAAATCCTTTCATGAAGAGTCTGCTCAAAAAAAATCTCTATAAAAATAATCACTCAGATGGAGCACTTGATATTTGGAGGAATTCTCCCATTTTCCTTAACTAATGAGATGATTCCTCGCTTTCCCACCCCGTTTTTGGTTCTATAACCCCACCTATCCCATAGGTCCGTGGTGCATTGTTATTCTTGTTACTGTTCTCACTTCCAAGAGAAGAGGAGGAACTGGTTAAGTCCAACTGCCCGGAGCCAAAAGATCTCAGCTGATTGCCACTGCCACCTAACAACAGGATGAGAAAAGAATTCAGATATATCCATTTAACAAGGTCAGTAGAGACTGATACCCACATAAAATGCACAGATTCTTTGAAATATCTAAAAAGTAAAGCAGAAGAAGTAGTTGTTGTGCCAGTGAAATCTAACAATTTATTAATCCTTTTGGCTTTCCTTTAGGGAAAACTGTCTTAGCCATTTAATACTGGCTCACACACACCCATTCAATTAAAGGGTAGGAGGAGAAAGTAACCTGGAGGGTTATGCAGCAGAAAATTATCTATTATTTTAATAAAAGAAGGCATCAACGTAAGGAAGAGAGTTTGATTGTCTAAAATTTAATCTCTTTAAAAATAAAACAAGACAGCAACAAAAAAGGTAATCAAGACCCATGTTAATACAATGAAAAATAAATCAGGAAGATAGTTTTTCTTATGTTTTTAAAGCCCTCAACTCTGTAATTAATGTTATATAATCATATTTAGTTAGACCAACTTTAGTATAAAAAGAATTATTTCCACACTTAGAATCAATAAAAAACTTCAATGTATTTTCTAAAAGGCCTTATATAGTTATAAAAGTATAATATTAAAAAATACCAAAATCCTCCCAAATTTATAAACTTAGGGAGAAAAAATCCATTGGGCATTATATATTAGATCATTTTAAATGACTCTATAATATCAAAAATGATGTAATATATAACTCTGGAATTTTGTATAGCTGAAACATACAGATTTCTATAAAGGGAAACAATGAGTAATTTAGTAATTCAGTTCTACCTTTCCTTGGAGAACTTTGTGGAGAAGTGGGAGGAGAAGAAAGCTGTGAAGACGCATTTGATATCGTATCTTCTGCTTGTTTCTTGTGACGCTCCAAACTTCCTTCTTCAGATAAAGAAAGAATTTTCTTTAAAGCTTGTGGAGAGTTTATGCCTATAAGAGAAAGAAAATATGTATTCTTAAGATGGAAAATAATATTAATGAGTAAAAAACCTTCGTGTGTTGAGACTTAATAATACATTTAGTTTTCAACCTACTTACAATCTTCATGGTCTTGGTACTCTTCACGGTGTAAACAGTAAGCTTATAGAAGGCACAAGGTACCTGTAGTTTGGTTTCTGACATATCTACCAGAATACTAGAAATAGACTGCTTCTGATATTTTACTTTAGATTCTGAATCTTAACCACCACTTTTATCCAGCAATATCTTTGACAACAACGAAGAAAAAATAAAGAATTTGGGAATGTTTGAATTTAGGATGAAAGTGACGCAGCTAAGAATATTTATTATTAGAACTTGGGTTTGAGTTGGAAACAGGTAGTTTGGTGTGGTTGGATATGTTAGCTCAGGGGAAGTGGGAATGATGGGAGAAAAGTAGAGCCAAGAGCTAAAAGGAAGTAACAAGAAAAGTGAATAAGGAGCTCTAAGGAATTCCATGCAGTTAATATTTGATCAAATAAATAAATGAAAGAGAAGTCAGGAGGAGACCCATGAAAGTGCTGTGACTCATGAAAGACCCAAGAAACCACAGAAGGTTTTCAGAAGAAGGGAGCAATCCAGTGCAAGGTGTAAGATCAAGGAGGATGAGAGTAGAAGAAAAAGGATTATATATGCCAATATAAGGTGATTTTTTTTCCCCAAAAAATTATTTTTCAGAAATGAAGGAGTCCCATTAAAATATCTTATAAATCCTTTAGTATTATTATAAGGCACTCTCAATTACATTATTTTGAACTACAAAGAGAGATATTTGGGAAGGCATTATAGCCTAAAACTACCTCCATCGATGCTAGTTTTAATATTCTTAGACTTAACAGAATCCATTAAAAAGGACGCAATGAAATTTCACAAAGATCTAATCCTTCACTTCACCTCATGTGTTTGATGTTGTTTTAATATAATTTTCTAAAAATAATTTTTAAAGTACTACTTTAATTACATCTATAGATACTAATATACACACGATGCATGAGAATACCAGTTACATTAAAGCTTTATGAAGGTATAGTTTTGATTGATTTGGAAAAAATTTTCAAGGCCAGCATCATACACAGATTCAAAAAGTGCTGTCTTTCAATGCTGTCAACAACACAGATGTGTGTGAAGATCCTAAGCCTTAGAAAACTGTGTTCTTCAAAAGTGGTTCTAGTGATGAAAAAGACAGTGATATAAAAAATGCAGAAAGTGTTTAGGAGAAAATTATTTCATGAATTAGAGTAGGGGGACTCAGCATCTCTAAATTAATAGTTTATATTATATGACTTTAAATATTTATGTTAAACTAAATAATTATCCTAAGAAGACATACAACTAGTGCATCCATATTGCTAAAGTTCATAAATTCAGATAGGCCTAAACACATTCTGAGAGAGATCCTCTCTGGGAAAGTGGGGGATAGCTTTAGTCAGACACACCTACATTTGGGCTAATAGGCTTTATTTAGCTAAAGGGAAGACTGATAATCTTCCATATAACAAGTTCAGTGTAAAAGAGGAAATAGAAGTCAGATTGCAGGGCATTTAGGAATATTTGAATATTAAGAAGATAGTTGACATAGAGACATGTAATTCTGTTTGTTTGTGATGGGGGGGGCAATACAAATATCTGAAAGGGAAATGACAAGCAAAGGTATTCTTTTCTCGCTATTCCCCAAACTCAACAAATGGGACATTTATTGACCAGGAGGAATGAAGCAAAGACAGAGTAAATGAAGGATCCACCATAAGACTCTTGCCTAACTCATAAGGACAGGTTGTTCTTATAACTAGCTTAGTTACCCATATCCTATTTTATATAAGTAAACTCTTTGCTATCAGTTTATTTTTTTAAATTTTGTTCTTTTTATTAGCATTGTTTCCTTTCACAATACTTAGAAAAAATAACCAGTACATTTTATGAACAATAATTTTGTTGTAACATTTACATAAAGGGACTACACTAGTAGATATGTTACTTTTTTTTTTTTGAGGAAGATTAGCCCTGAGCTAACTACTGCCAATCCTCCTCTTTTTGCTGAGGAAGACTGGCCCTGAGCTAACATCCATGCCCATCTTCCTCTACTTTATACGTGGGTTGCCTACCACAGCATGGCTTGCCAAGTGGTGCCAAGTCGGCACCCGGGATCTGAACTGGCGAACCCCAGGCCCCTGAAGCAGAACATGCACATACAACCGCGGCACCACTGGGCCAGCCCCAGATATGTTATTTTTGATATGAAAGATGAAGCATGATTTGGCTCCTTAACATTTAAGAATTAATTATATTTTCCCCTGCAAGTTACAGAATCAGTGATTCAACAAATAATTCACCTCCAGACAAATCATTTGACTTAATATTCTGCCTAAATTCCAGCAGTTCATTGATCATAAGGCAAAACTAGTTTAAATAATGTATATGAACAAAGCAAGTTCTGTACTCATTAAAAATTAAAGTAGAAAAAGCCTTATGTCTCCATTTCACACATTCCCCTTACACCATGACAAATGAGAATGATTAAATGAGATACTCTATAAAAACAGTCCTTTCCACTGTCTAACTTACTGACATTAATATTTTACTCAGAGTGGTAATCAGGAGGAGACTCAAGTATATTAGATGATGTTATATCCAAGATAAACATTTTTTCTTAATCTGAAAAACATGGCAGTCAAAGGCACCAAAAGAGGATATGAATTTAGTCACCTACCAAAAGGTGGGAGATCCTTTACTGGTACTTTCTTCCGTGAGGGATAAAGGGACACAGCAGGAACCTGCAGTCCTTGGTTGAGTTTATGTGCTGGCTGCGGCTGCTGGGGTGGCGGCTGCGGCTGTGCTTTCTGTTGCGACCCTGCCCTTGGAGCCACTGGGGAGGTCTCGGACTTGACAGGCTTTTTGTCACCAGGGTTCTTAGGCACTGATAATTGTTTGGTTTGAAAATACAACAAGAAATTAAAGATGTTAGTAGCTACATACAAGATAATTTTAGAACTGCATGAGCATTTTCTGCAGTTAGAATACTAAAATGTGTATCTTTTTTCCTGTTGCCTAGAAAAAGGACAGAAATGGGGTTGGAGGAGAACTCGAGGTACAGAAAATATTAAAATATGACAGGACCAAGATATTTACTTTATGAAACTAGTTATCACAAAAGATGATTATATTATTAAATACATTATGAATAATGTGGATATTTCAGGATGTTATGTGTATATATATATATAAAACAGAAATATATGGTAAAAGTTTCAACAGAAAAATTATTAGGAATTACTTTTCTAAAATAGTGTCCAAAATTCCTTGATGTATAGGAGCTTATTTTTATTTAATAAATGGTATTAACAAATTCTTTTTACTATCAAATTCTCTCTCCAGTGGGGTAGAATTATCTGTTAGCTAATAGCAGCCAATACTGCTTGAATATTATACTGAGTATATAATTCCATGGCAGACAGAATGGAAACTAATTTAATAGGGCAACTGAATGCTGTATGTATAGTATATTAATATTGAAAACAACTCAGTGACACACGTATACTTCTTCCACCTTACACACAAAGAAGCTAAAGATTAGGGAACTCAAGTAACTTGCCTAAGGTGACATTCCTAGCATGAGGAACAAACAGGATTTGAACGCAGACCAATCTGACTTCAGAGGACAAAAAATGCTGTGCTTTTATGGTATCCTGGGTAAATCTAATAACTTGAATCTTCTCAAATCATCTATCTACATTTAAATTCTATAGTAGATATCTTCAAACCAACCCATAAAAGACCTAAATGTGTCCTAAGTGGAAAATGCCTCTCTATTACAAATACAGATGCAAATAAAGAGAAAACTGCTCCTCCCCCAACACACACCCCATTTCTAGCCTAGCCAGATTTTTAAAGGCTGGGAAGCTACACGTTAGGCTGAGTTGTGACTCGTTGTGTAGCAGAATTACCACTTTACATGGTTGCTGAACTTATTGCTGGGTGCTGTCTCGGCTGAGGGTATAAAATGCAGCCAGCACACCTAGTTCTATGCTCTTCTGACCTGCTGGGCCCCTAACCCTTCTCAGGTTGCCCATTACTTCAGAAGTATCTGTGTGAGAAAACAAGGGATGCAAATGGGAGATGCATCCACCCATGTGTCCTGTGCCTGCACACTGGCTGTGTCGGGATGAAACCAAAACAACAGTCACCCTAATCAAGTCTAGAGTGTCATCCCCCCCACTCTAACCCAGTTGGACATGAGACCTAGCTGCATGGTTTTCAAGAGTAGCATTCCAGGTAAAGGCTGGTATGTCTCAGGATGCTATTTCCCCCTCTGCATTAAGCCCTGTTTTGCCACCACCCATACCATTCCACATGAAACAAATCTGCATTCTAGTCAGATTCCGCAGCCACTTTAAGGAAAAACTCACATGTGTTGGTTGCTGGCTCACACTGCAGTGATAATGTCTGAAGACTCTCCTCATCCATTTCTAGTTCCAAATTGGACAGGTATTGCTTCACTTTTCGAGCCATTTGGGCATCTTCATAAAGCTTTTTGGCATTGAGAAAGGAACTACGACGTACCCGCTTTTTATGACCACCTGTCTGAGCAACATCTAGCACTGTTGCATTTGTACTACCCTGGCTGAGAGACCTGGAAGATGAAAAGGCAGATATGCAGCTCACTCTAGCATGGGATTTCTTTATCTATTTGAAACGTGCCAAGACTTACATAAATATTCTATGTTCCAAAGGTCACATGCCTCATTCTGGTAAATAAACCGTTACAAAGGACTATAGAATAAATCAAATAAAAATCAAACTTTTTTAAAGTTAAAGAATCATATATACATACATACATATGTTTGGCACCTGTTCTGTTCCAACTAGGAAATTTTCTACTTTTCACATCTGTAGAGAATTCAAGGCAGTTCTCTCACAGAAGCCAGCAAATAATAACGATTATATGTAAAAGCTCATGCAAGAATACACAGTTACAATTAAGATTTACATTAAATTTACTTCTCCTACAGAGGATGTTTCACATAGATTTAAATAAAATTAGCTGCAATGTTAACAATTATTTTCTTATTCCTTGGGTTAAATGTAGTCAGTTTTTAAAGTAATATGGTCAATCTGTTAATAAAATGGTCATGCAAATGTAAACACATATATATAGAAACTAGCATATGAATTGTTAAGAATTATTTTTTAAAAGAATTGGTTTACAGAATGAAAATAGTAGTTAGTTGAGCTGTAAACAATTTAGTTTTAACACCTGGGGGCACCTCTTATAATAAATTATATGTATTTACTTCTCAAATATCTGTGCAATAGTATTTAAATTGCACAATTTTTCTTTCTAACATCCTTCCTTCTCTCATCCCACCTTAGGTTCTACCTATTACAAAACACACAAATTATATTAAAATAAAATCTTTCTGAAAGCTCAGAAGTATGCCTGGCCTACTGTTCCCCCAAACAATCATTAATCATTTCACAGCTCTCATGGATCATGACCTCAAAAGCAAAAGCCCCAACAGATTAAACTTGAAGTCAGTTTGCCAACTGAAATTATGCTAGAGCAAGAGGGTTAAGAAAAAATGCAAAAATGCAAAGCATCAGAAAATATAGCAGGTAAGAAAACAATGCAATGAGCGGAATAAGAACTGTGTGTGGGTATGCAAGATCTCCACCACTTACCCCAAACTCCTCCATTTCTTCTTCCTGTAAGTGAGAGCCATGGAGATTGAAGCATGGGTGTAGAAAGAGAGACAGAAAGATCACAAGCTCAGAAAGAAAGGACTAGACTTCTGGATAAGCAGTACTAGAAGCCCACGAACATTAAACTGTATAATTACCTCACACACAATTTGACCAGAACTATTTTTCTGGTTCAAGAGACAAATATATTTAATTTTTTTATTTTAAAAGAAGACTGACTCCTGTTCTCTCCTTCACTGGATTAATCAGTTTGTCCTACACTGAAAGCTAAGTCCATTGTGTGGACATTGAGATAATATTGTTTGGGTTTTTTACATATTTTAGTTCATACTACCAATTATGAATTTTAGCTCTATAAGGCAGTGTTCTGAAAAATAAGAAATAATTGTGCCTCATGTTAAATGAAAAATGTCTGAAGGACAAACTGTTTTTACTGGCAGTCAAAAATATACTCGATGCAGTATAAGACATTTACTCTAAATTAGAGCTCAATGGAGATTCTCAGCACGACCTAATAAAATTTCTGCCATGCTACAAATATAAAACTCAAATTTTTCTCATTTATTAGGAAGCTCTAAACTCAACCTTCTCTTATCCCACATGTGCTACTGAAGATGACACACTCACCGAGTCCTGAACATGAGGGCAGGGTCCATGTTAACTGAAGCCATTCGGCCAACATGACGAATTTCTTTTGCAATCATCCTTAGCTTCTCAAAATTGACCAGCCCATCGACTTTTGAGTCATTTCCTATAATTAGCAAAGAAGAAAAAGAGTATCACGTGGCATTTATTCTGTGCTTCCACAAGTGAAGACAGAAATCCCTTCCTTTCTATTTACCTTCATGAAGGAACGTGAGATCCTTCTTGATAACTGGGAATAGAGGGATTATGGGAGGTTGTAGATTTTGACTATTGAGGACAGTGCGATATTTTGCCATGTTTCTGGAAGGATCAAACAGGTCTTGGAGATCTTGAAATAGCTTTTCATATTTATTGGGAAGTTTTTCCCAGGTGGTTCGCAGTCTTGCCACTGGTGCCAGGTTTAGGCCACTGAGAGGAAAAAAGAAAATAGGTATAAAATTAAATGACTTATGAAATGAAGGAAGTAAAATAGTGTATTGTTGATTTATTAACATATAACACCACTTCTGTATATACATAGCAATTTACAGAAAGATTCCTAAGAAACTGTTAGCAGTAATTCTAGCTAATGAGAATGGAAGATGGGAGCAGGGTCAGGGTCAAGGGGTTTTAGTTTTATGACAGAATGTAACTTTCATGAGAGTAGGATTTTGTTTCGTTGTTTTGTCTCCATACATACAGAGGTGCTTAGCACATAGCAGACTCGCCAAATATCTTACAGTAATAAAATAAAACAAAAGCTGTAATAGTAATGAGAACATGATCAAACTCCTAGACAGAGAAAATGACTAATTTAATAATCACCATCAATATCAATATTGCTAATTGTTTCAGTCTGTATTTTCTTTCGGCCTCAATCTAAATACTTAAAAGGGAAGAAAATTAACATTTACTGGGCATCTGCCTTGTGCTGGCTGATGGAACTCCACATACATCATATCATTTAATCTACTTGATAACTCTTTGGCGTACTGTCATTTTATGGAGAAATAAACTAATATTCAGAGAAGTTCAAATAATTTACCCATGGTCACAAAGCTAAAAAAAAAAAAAAAAGTGGTGAATATAGATATTTTTTGGGCTCCAAATCAGCATACAAGAGATTTTTAAATTAAGGATTAAGATTAGGATTCAGAGAAAAAGAATTGTTAAATATGATTCAATTAAAAACTACCAAACTTACACAAATTATTTAGTGTTCCTGGATTGATATATATTTTTAATCTGCAAACTAAGTTGAATCTTAAGACAAATGTCGTCTCTTACCTGATGATTGCAAACATTGAGTTAAAATTCTTGCATTCCCTACAGTGCAGCGCTATCTTGATGAAATGCTTAATGATCTTCATCCTTTTCAGCTGGTTTGTCTCTCTCAGAATTTCAGATGCTACCCAAAATGTTTCCTGGTTAATGACTTCTTCAAATTTCTTCAAGTTGACACAGCTGGTTTTTGATTTGAGTTTAAATAAATCGTCTATATATTCAGTAGGTTCAATGTTACGGAAGAGTTCAAAATTTCTCATCGAGAGCTGTGTGGCAACTTCAACGGTACTGAGCTGCAGCAGGGAAATCTGACTCTCTCTCAGCAGCTCCTGAGCATCTTCGTCTGAACAAAGGGTTTCTGTCTCCATGTTGTTCTTCAAGTAATACCTACGAAAACACAGAATTCAAAGCCTAAGCAACGGTCACATGATATTCCTTGAAAGAATAACGCTACTTTTTGTAGAACGTTTGAGAGAACGCTGAATTGAATGATGGAAGAATTCTTTTTGACTAAGACAGAGTGCAGCTGCTGCCTCAGTCACCAGATCATAAAACTACTTCTCCAAAGTCGTTGATGGAAACTAACGATCACATGGAATTTCATTTGTGCCGATTGTAATTCCTTTTTCTCCTGTCCTTTCCTGCTTTCTAGATTTTATCTCTGTTTTTGCTAAAAATGACAGAAAATAGCTAAATTTAAATTTTCAGTTTAAGTAAGGAAATAGACTCTAAGGAATGAAGCAGGAGAGATGAGACACAGGTTATCATTCTATTTTCCCAGAGAGAATCTCTGCTATTGATGGGTTCAAAGTAGATCAATCCAAGTTTACTTATTTATTCAAATACCAAGGAAACCTACAAGCTGTTTTCCTCTACTTAATACTATGAGTAGAACAGACTTTAACTTTTAAATATCTGATTTTCATGAAAACCCCACAAGTAAGTGGGTCAGGTCTTATTCCTATTTGTCAGATGAGGAAACAGAGGCTCCCAAAGAATAATGACTAGTTAATACCAGTTGCAGAGACTCAAGAATTAGTGCTCCTTTCCCTTTGTAAGCAACTTGTTGAAAATAGAATCCAGATGTTTGTCCTATGATTTTTTTTTTCAATGTTGTAGACAGATGCTTTCCCTAGGCCAAATTCCATAAACGAAGAAACAAATCACAATGGGGGTCCTGCCAAACTGGTCTTTTGCAAATTTCACCTAGGCAAATTGACAGGAACACATACCTTGGGCCGTTGACATTCACAGATTTCAGATTCTCAATCTTAATTGCTTATGAAGCCCATGACATGTATCCATCTATAATTTTCTTGAATAATGAAGGGGAATCATGAATCTGCACCTCAGTGGAGATCTGTAGAGCTCCATCATGGTTACAGATATATCAACGTACATTCAAATGATAATGAGAAAAATCAACTTCCTAAAACAATACTACCTACTAGTGTCAGGGTTGGAAATAAAGTAAAAGTGAAGAAGAGTAAGAAGGTTATAGTTGACAGCAGGAAAACAGAAGTTTTGAATGAATCATATCATGGTTTAGCTGTATAATATGAAAAAGTACAATGAAACACTCCATGTGGTGAGAAAAATAGGAAAAATGATTTATGGCACTACTTAATTTTCAGTCAGTGCAGAATCTAGTCATTAAATGAGAGTCAAAACTTAACTTTTTCAACTTTCACTAATTTGTGCCCTGAGGATACAAATTACATATATCTATAAATGGAAATAACCATTTGAGAGACTGACAAAACCAGATACAACGTTTTCTTGGAAGTTACATATGTGATATAAGCACTTAGGCAGCAGGGGACCAATCTTTGCAGCAACTAAAGTTTGGTTCCAGAGGTAAGAAGTATTTTTCATAGTGTAATATACAATAATAGGCAGCATCAGCCAACTATATTGTCAAGATGCCTCCACCTAAATAAACGAAGCTCCTAGAAAAGTTAGGTAGGCAGGAGCAAATGACACTAGAATATTATTAAAAATCATGTTTGTGAACGCACATATGCAAGGAGAAGAGAGCATTAGGGTTTACTCTGTGAGTGATGTAAATTCTGCCATTCTGCCAGACCAGTGTCCTGAAGGTGAACAAGAGAAGTTCAGGTCATAGCGCCCATGTTTTGAACAAGTTTCTAAGAGATCCTTGTTGAGGGTTAACAATCTACTCTGTGCATTTACTTTGATATAGCAATTCTTGGTGAACGGGGAAAAACTTCTTTTTAATCTGCAAGGGTACTTACTCATTTTAAAAACCCTTTGACAATGTTCATCTTTTAGACTTTGACATGGGTTTGAAGAGGGGGTAAAGAAATCCAATAGGATAGATATTGTATACCTTCCACTCAGTTGTATTCTATCAGCAAGTTTGGAAAGCTGATCTGGAAGTCTTCTTTGTTTGATTACTCCCTCAGGTGTGACAGAGACCTCACAGAGCGAATATTGATCTGGGGTGGCAGTCACAGCAAACTCCCTGATGGCCTGAATAACCACTTCCTTCGCTGTGGTGTCCTTACTGATCATGATGTATCGACTTTGCTGATCAGCCTTAAAAACCCTTAACACTTGATCTGGCAAGTCTAGGGGAAAGAAAAGCCATACGTAAGTAGAAAGGATTTTAATACATGGCAATACAATTAAGCGAAGTAATCTGAAAAAACCTCCTTAGAAAAGATAATACTAAACTTTCACCTCTCCCTTCCTACAGCTCTTCTTCAAAGATTCAATCAGTCAACATACTGATATGCTGCAAGGACACATTTTTCCCTATAGATAACTGAATGATCTACAGACAAACGCAAACACATCAATACACAACAACAGCCTACAAGACTGTCAAGTTAGTAGCAAAAAATGAAAAATTTAAATCTAGAGTTCATCTTTATTATATTGAAAAGCCCATCAAGCTGGCCTAAAATATGCCTTTTACTCTATTTAATATGATGTAGTATTACCTCTATCATATGTGTGATCTTCATTTTATGAAAGAGAAAAGTTTAGAGAGATTAATTTGCCCATGACCGTATCACAATAGTCTGAAGAATAAAAAAGAGCTGGTTCCAACTGTTTGAAATTTAAGGTTCACCCTGACTCTTAGCATCTGATATAATCTATGGTAAACCAAGAGTGATACATACAGCATTACCATTATGTTAGAAGGAAAAAGATTACTACAATAAAAAAAAGGAAATATGGGAGATGCTCACCAGGAGTAGTACTGAAGTCTAAAATGCGATGATGTGACTGCAATAAATCAGGATTACTGGATGATAAGGTGCCACTGACGGGCAGTGCAGTTGGGATATGCTTCGTTTGCCTTAATCCTACTATGCTGTCATCTTGAGACTGACCAATCCCAATATCACTGAACAAAGAAGAAAATTAGAAAATAAATAATCAGCAAGTTAGAAAGCTATAACTCCTCAATATATAATAGACACAGACCATAAATAAACCATATTTCATAAAACTTACAGTTAATGTAAAAATATCATTAATAAATTTAGTTGAAAATTGCAAAAGCAACTACTGCTTAAGTGTATCCAACTCATTTTGCTGTTTCTTAAGTGTATAGTATGTTTCTCTAAAACCTGTCTTTTTAACTAGACAAATCATAATAAATATTAGTAGTTTCTCAGTATAGAAATATATTAAAGAAAAGATAAGCTCTAGTTACTGATGGAAATAGATTTAAGAAAAAAGCACATTAAAAAGAATGCATTTTGGGGCCGGCCCTGTGGCCAAGTGATTAAGTTCACGCGTTCCACTTGGGTGGCCTGGGGTTTTGCCAGTTCAGATCCCGGGCACGGACATGGCACTGCTCATCAGGCCATGGTGAGGCGGCATCCCACATGCCACAACTAGAGGCACTCACAACTAGAAGATACACTATATACTGGGGGGTTTTGGGGAAAAGAAGGAAAAAAAAAAGATTGGCAACAGATGTTAGCTCAGGTATCAATCTATAGGGAAAAAAAAATAGAGGAGGACTGGCACAGATGTTAGCTCAGGGCCAACTTTCCTCACCAAAATAAATAAATAAATAAGCATCACATGCAAAAAATAACTAGATCATAAGCAAATGGTTATAGTTCTGTCTAGTTTCTATAAATACCTTGAAACAAGGACAAAGAAAATTATACTAAGTTTGGGATGTAAACCAAGGTGTCATAAATAAATGGAGACATTTATCATTGATTAGGTTTTCAGACATTAGAGCTTGATCATATACCAACTATTTTTTAATGGCTGTGCTCAAAAGAAAGCCAGCAGCATTCTTTCTCTTTATTTTAGGGGGAAATGGAAATTAAAGAGGTAAATAAGCAAGGGCAAGAGCTTTCTTTTAAAGTCAAGATAAAAATTAAAGATGATTTTATAGTAAATTCTCCTAAATTCACAGGTAAATCCATGACAAATTTAAATTTCCATTTAAGCACATATACTTTTCATAAGCACATATAATTTTCATAATACAATACTTAAATGAGTCACATATTTTCTCAAATACAAATTAAGATGTTTCCTCAGTGTTTTAGAATAGGCATGCACATATAAAGACTAAAAGTTCTGAGAAACATTAAAATCTTCACATTATTAGTGGAATTTTATTTTTCAATCACATAAACCAGTCTTTAATGCCAAAAAGATTAGATGTAATACATGACACAGGACAACTGCTATGGGCTCAGGCTAAAGATATAAGCTCACTGGGCCACTCCTGACACAAATGGCTCTAGATACTAGTATACTCCAGGCACACCCAAAAAGAGCTGCCTTCTTAAGGAATGTTTCCTGGCAACATTTTAACACCTAACATGATCTGATTCTACTTTCACCTATATCTCTGTGGGGACATGGGATACTCTTGGACTGAAAGTACTTTATATTCCAGACAATTCAGAAATGTCCGTCTCTAAGTACATCCTCTTATTGTTCGACCTCTCTAATCCTCACTGTTATCAAATTGTTTTTTGGCCTTTGTTATTTTATAGGCTGTTGACTTATTCCCTCTTTTCTCTGGGTTCAACAATCTTTCTCTCTTTACTTACCTGACAACCAGATCTGAAATCTATAATCCCTTTTTCTTCCCCCCATTCACATCACTCTACTGTGCCTATCCTTGACAATTTCATCATCCAGCCTCTTAGCTTGTGTAATACTGATGATGTTTGAGAGACAGAAAAAAATAGTATATCTAGAAGATTTATCTGACCGACTAGTTTAGTGGCTTTGTCAAAAAAAAATGTTCATAAACACATGCTGATTTCTAGGAGAGAAAAGTTTAAGTAATAACTAGCATTAAATCAAGTCTATCATACCAATATAATAGGTCCTACAGTTTACTGAGCCTTCTTTTAAATATATATTTCTTTCATTTCAACTGCATTATATATTTGAATTACTTCAAATAATTTTCATAATACAATACTTAAATGAGTCATATATTTTCTCAAATACAAATTAAGATGTTTCCTTAGTGTTTTAGAATCAACGCATCTAATTATTATCTTTTTTCTTTTCCCTTCTCTAGCTTTTGAATATCTTTCTAAATACACATAGAACAAAATTATACATAGTCTTCTCATACTGTGTTCCTTGCCAACATCCTGTACTGTGGATGGATTACATCTCAGTTCTTACATGTCATATTTCTATTAATACTTGCCAGGGTCACGCTGACTTTTGTTTGATTTTTTTTAAGGTTCATATTTAACTCATGGTCAAATATGACTCTTAAGATCTTTCTTGTTATTGTGCTGCTAACAATTCTACATTTAAATGATTTATTTTTTATCCTTTTAAAAATAAGTTTTTCATCAAGAAGGGTCACTTTAAAAATCAATTCCTATTTTCTGTAATGCCAGCAGACCTAATCCATTGTCTCCTAGAAACTTACTCAGTATAAACATACTCTCACGTCTATAAATAAAACCATCATACTCAACGCTTATCCTTAGGACTCTTCTGTAGACTTCTTTTTTGGCTGATACAAAACCACCAATCATTAGAGTTCAATGGGGAAGACACAAGTTTGACACTCACCCATCAATAGTCTATTCTAGGCCATATCTCTCTAATCTGGGGATGAAAATTTTATCTGAAGTGGAACTAAAAAAACAGAAATGCATGATACAGTCCTGAATATCTATATCTACTGCTCCTCCGTAAGACTCATTGAATTACCAAAGAAAGAAAATAACCTACATGTTTTTAAGTTCTCTCTTATACCATTGTAGTTTGAGGAATATATAATAAATTAATTTGGCACACCCATGTTAACGTTAAAAGAATTTTGGCTGATGGTAATTAAATTTTATTCAGTTTATTCCTTTACTCAGAGGGAGCTAAAATGAAGAAATAAGCAAGCAAACAAGCCAACAAGCAAAGCTAAAAAAGTGTGACACCTACGACTTTGTCTAGTCTGAGCTCCTGGCATAAATAAAACAGCCAAGAAGAGATTCAAGAAAACACCTGACATTCTGACTGTAGAGCCCACTGGGAGGAAGGAAAGAAGTTCTGTGCTTGGTTGGTGGTATCTTGGCAACAGTTAAATAACTGAAAACAGAAGAGAGAGAGAAAAGAGAATGGCAAGGATGAATAGCAGCAACTGAAAGAAGCAATGATTTGGTTGGTAAAGAGCAGATGCTGATGGTAGAGAAGATATACAGAAAGAAAGAAACAGTAGCAAAAACAACTCCAAGTCATGGGGAAGACAGGAGGAAACACATACTCTTATTTTTTAAAGTTCAAATGAGAAAAAAAATAGTTCAAACGAGGAGGTGCTAACCTATCTCTAATGAAGATTGAGATGGACAAGTAAGTGGCAAAATGGGGTTCAAACAAACTTGATTGTTTAATGTTGCTTCTAAGATAACGCAGCTATAAAAGCTTAAAACATTTTTTAGACTCGTATGCAAACTTTACATCACTACCTAGGCAAATCATTTTAACAAAATAAAATAATGCACAGATAATTTATACAGACACTTACTTATATGGTTTCTGTGGCAAGATACTGATCCGAGTCTTGTCGAGTATCTTTTTTAGCTTGTTCCTTCCTCCAACAGTGTTGGCTTTACTTTTTTTATTTACTTTTTCAAGTCCTATCACCTGTTCTACATCTACAGCAAGATCTGGAATGGAGTAGCGACTGGCCTTTTTGATATCTCCAATTTTAGGAAGGTGAGGAGCACCATTTCTTTTCTCTTCTGACAATCTTGTTAGAAGTTCTTTAAATACTAAAATGGAAATAAACAGCACAAATTGGCCATTACAAGAAATCTGAACAATTCACAGGCAACTGTAGAACTTGGCGATAGATGACAAGAATAGGCTTCGGCTATCAAAACTATAATCATGTAGAAAAACACTACTCCAATGAATGAACGGCACCAGGAATCTGCTTTGTATATTGCTCTGTCACTTCCACTCAGAATAAGGTAAAACAGTAGTACACTCTTTAAATCTATAGATATTTAAAACATTTATCAATAAAAACATTGATAAAAAATTATTTTTATGGTCTTCAAATCAGATTTTGATTTAGATCAAAGACACATAATTCTATATCTATGCACTCTACTATAAATATTTTGATTCTTATGATGTTTGAAATATTACTTACAAGAATGACTTTTTTCATACTTAACACCTAAATGTAAAAAAAAAAAAGGACCGAAAGGAGAAAAATGAAAGTATGCAAAAATACTTACCAAATAAATTGGTTTTCACAGTGATAGATAAGTGTGTGTTATTTCTAAGAATTTCCATGGCTTTTGACAGCTGAATATTTTCAAAGTTTTGACCATTTACTTCTAATATCTAAAAATAAAATTATAAAATTAATTTCAGTATCCCAACTGACTGAAGAAAAAAGACACCAATATTCACCCTTAAGTTTGGATTTAGACATGTCATACCTGATCCCCTCGTTTCAAGCCTGCTTCAGTTGCTTTGCTACCTGAATCTACACTGTCAACAAAGATTCCAAATCCCTTCTCTGAACCTCCGAGTAAGATAAAAGGCAAAGGAGCTTCTCGGGACGGTTTTGTTAACGTCATCAATCTTCTTTTCGCTTTAGCTGCACATGCAATATTTAACAGCCTTAGATGTCCACCCATTTTCTGTAAGAGTTCATAAAGAGTCGTTTCAAAAGTGGGCTAAATGCAATGAACTTAAAGCTGTTGGTTTTTTAAGAATCACAAATATTACCTCTCTTTCCAGATTATTTTCAAATTCTTCTAGAAATCGAGTCATTGCAGGATCTCCTTCAAAGTCATTGAAGTGATTATTCACCCACAATAATACTACCCGTGTAACCTGAAAAATCAATTATTTTCAATGGGTTTTCTTCTTTTAACTGTTAAAAATTTGCAATTAAACTCATCTCAAAAAAGATATCTAACCACCAATTTTCCTAATAACAATAAACAAGAAAATAAACTAAGAACAACAAAAACTCTCATCAAGGACTTTTTTATTAGTGAAGATTTTATGCATAAGAAAATGACCCTCTAAAATATATATTTATACTTTGAATGTAGACTTTACATTGTTTTGCCAAGAAGGATTTTCAATCTATGAAGGATGGTAATTAACTTACATCTTGTTTACCCTCAAAATATATTTGAAACAGATCACAATAAAAACAAAGCTATAATAAAATCAAAATAAATTAATACAAGACAAAAGAAGACAGAAGCTAATAAGAAAGGTACAGGACAGAATAGACAAAAGAAATGAATAGTATTAAGCCTAGAAAGATCTAACGCAAGGGAACAAGTTGTAAAAGGAAGGAGCTAGCTGGGAGTGTGGGGAGTTATACATTATTTGCTAACTTTAAGCTTCAGTAGGATATTAACACTTAGAGTTTTTCAGGAAAAATGAGTAACCTTTTTTTACCCTGCACACGTGTTTTCAGAGCCCTACACCTTTATACAACCAATACACACACTCACAGTTATGGAATATTTGTTTTGTACCCAGCATGAACTATGTGATGTTCATTAGACTCTAAGTTCCAACAACTTTGCCTACCACGTTCTAAAGGCATACTTAACACTACTTATAACAACACCGGGCACAGAGTAAATTCTCAATAAAATTTTACTAAATGAAGTTAGTATAATTGCAACTTTAAATATGAAGTACTGGCTTTATTTTATATGAGTTTAATTTTCTAAATTTTGAATAACAAGATAAAAGAAATTTCTGTAGAATTGTTTTCAAACAGTGATGAACTTCTTAAAGTAAGAAAATTAAGTAGACTATTCTAGCAATAGAGAAACAGAGGTGACATTATATAGTTAATTGTTAACTATAGTTAAAATACTGTTTTTAGTTCATATACTGTGACAAGTCACAGTATATAATCTGACTAATCACTAAGGAGTCAAGTCTTGATAGTTACATTAATTTTTGTCCCTTACTATCTATTGTATGTCACTTACTAGCTATTGCCCATTTTTCAAAGTTAGGAAACCCAGAAGATCATCTCCTTTGAAGCTATAGCTAACACCTGACCTTTTCATAAAATTAAAATTTTGTAGCTGAGAAGCCAACTTAAAGTCATATTATCAGTTAGAAGAACAAGATTCATAAATTAATAAATTGAATACTACCAACTACCACCACCAATAAACCTTTAAGATATATTAAGTGCTTGCTGTGACGGAGGTACAACAGAAAGAACTTCTATTATTCATCTTCACAATAACCCCAAAAGGATTTTTATAAGTAAATAAATGAGTGTCAGGAGGGTTAGGGGATGCATAAGGTGAAAGGCGGAGGCAATATTCAAACCAAGTTTTTATGGCTAAAGAACTTTGCTGAGGTGTTCTAGGCCTGCGACTCTCAGAATATGAAAAGAAAAGCATTGCTGTCCAAATGATTTCTCTAAGGCCACAGAGCTAGTTAGTGACAGGACCAGCACTAGAACTTGGGGTTTTTCACTGTCAGTCTCCTGTTCTGGATTTTCCTAGCTCACCTCTCCCAAGTCTGTCTCATGTAAATCAGACTGCCACAAGGATAGGAGAAATAAGTACAGACTATGCTTAACTCTCAAACCTCCTAAGACTATGTAGTTTATCATGCAATCTGGCTTTGACAGATTTCTCAAGAGCTACTAAAGATGGTCTGTATAATGTTATATTACTGGGGCCTACCAGCCAGCAATGGTTGTAATGAAATGCTGCTCTGGCACCCATTTAAAAATTATAACTTTTGGGGCCGGCCTGATGGCTCAGCAGTTAAGTGTGCACATTCTGCTTTGGCAGCCCAGGGTTCACTGGTTCGAGTCCCGGGTGCAGACACGGCACCGCTTGGCAAGCCATGCTGTGGTAGGTGTCCCACATATAAAATAGAGGAAGATGGGCATGGATGTTAGCTCAGGGCCAGTCTTCCTCAAAAATAAATAAATAAATATAAAATAAAAATTATAACTTTTAGGGGCCAGCCCAGTGGCATACTGGTTAAGTTCGTGCACTCTGCTTCAGTGGCCTAGGGTTTATGGGTTTGGATCTCAGGCACGAACCTATACACCGCTCATCAAGCCATGCTGTGGCAGCATCCCACATACAAAATAGAGAGACACTGGCACAGATGTTGTCTCAGTGACAATCTTCCTCAAGCAAAAAGAGGAAGATTGGCAACAGATGTTAGCTCAGGGCCAATCTTCCTCACCAAAAAGAAAAAAAAAAAAGGATAACTTTCATCTGGCGTAGACTGACCATCTACCAAACTGCAGAATGCAGATTCTTATGGAACCCAGATGTTTGGGGGTTGCATTTTAACACATTCCCAACAGAACTAAAGTTTAAACATTTCTTGGCCAATTTACTGGCCCTTGCATTAAAAAAAAAAAAAAGACATTTCTAGGGCTGAATTTAGAAATCAATAGCAGTAACATTTGTATCACTTTTTTTTTTGCTTAAAAAGTACATTCTCTTATTCTATTAAAATAATTTACACATAACTGGCATGACAAATATATAGTAAAGTATCTTTAAGTTTCTATCTGAATATTTCATATTTAAAACCAAACTAGAATATATTTTCCGACCTTATCCCTGAGGCTCGGGTCATTAAACCACTCCAATAACTTTTTGCCCACTTCCATTGGGCTAGAAAGAAAAGTCCTATAGGTCAACAGGAAGTCTTCTATGAACGTTGGATCCACCACCGAATGCTCTTCCACCAAATGCATTGTTAATCTTTCTGAGGTGCCCTGCAACAAACAAAAGGTTTAATCACTATCCTGCATAAACACCATCTATATAGTACCTTGATTTCAAACTCCAACATAAGAACTGGGTAGTATTATATTATATATAATAATTAATAAAACTACTGTTCATCAGCAAATATAAAGAACTTTTACAACTGATAACTTTTAACGGAAGTTACACATGAAAATGGGGTAGGGGGCATCTTAAGTTCTCACAACTGAAAGTACCAAAAAAGTGCTTCCCATGTGACGGGGGCGTGTTCGTCTTACCTTGATGACGATGTGTCCCTTTCTTGTTCCAGTTCTATCAAGTTCTCGGTGTTCTTTCACCATAACAATTTCTCCTTCCTCCTCAACTTTTTGCATGTTCTTTTCTACTTGGTTGAGAATACGGCAGTAATCCTGCTGGGCTATGCAGACAAACTGAAATAAAATAAAAGTCACATGTTAATGATAAAGTGCTTGTGAGAGACCTAGCAGTACTAATAATTCAATATTTTAATTATTTAACATTGACATTTTTCCATGTCTTTCCCATACGTTCTAAATGAGTGCAGTAATAACCTTAATCAGACTTCTCTACTTTTTAATGCATTTCTTACTCAATCAAAAAAAGTTTCATTTTTAGACTATTTATACGTAGCTTATATTAAAAATCCTAACCATTTTAAAAATCAGAAGATAAAATTAGAAGAGCCTTTTTCACGCTGCTTCTTTGACAACTTAAAAACACTGGGTGAGGGGAGTGGAGTTTTAGAAGGACAAATGTAAAGACATTATTTCCATTTAGTGGGTTTTAAAAGCTTGAAAAGATTTTAAAAGTAACAATTTAAAAATAAAGATGGTTTCAGTAAAAGACATTGAAATTCAGAGATACCCATGAAGTCGATATTATAAATTTGCTAATTATATTGATAAGAAACCATATTAGAGGGTCTGTTCAAAAAAGGTCCACCAAACAAGCCACAGTCTTGCTAAGCTCAAATCCTTATTTCTTATAACTGGTATTAAAGGTAATCTTTGCTCTTAAAGAAAAAGTTAACAGTAATATGCACGTTAAGCCATTACTCCTCCATGACCCCAAATATAAAATATTTCAGGACTTAGAGCAAACCACTCAACTACATTTCTTAGTAGTTTTAAAGAAGGTTAAGAATGAATTACAGAAATCACTTATTACACAGTTTAACCAGAGGCCAGTGAGGAGACAAGAGTAGATTCTTAAGTAAATAAAAATCATTGTCTTATCTGAATTTTGAATAATTACATTTTTATTTAAGAAATCACTGGGAATGAAAAAAGCATGGACATTTCTTTTTCTCCTTTAATGTGAAAAGATGGAAAAAAAGAGAATGGTTAAATTAAAGCATATATAAGATAAAATATGATACAGCCATCCAAAATCATATTCTTATAGGACATTTAGAGTTCTGGCTTAACGTTCATGATACTACATTAAATTTTTTTTAAAGGTGCAAAATCAAATATTGTAATAACAATTATAATGACGATGACATCATTGTAATCATCATCATCATCATCATCATCATCACATCATACTACAGTAGCCTTATAGGAACTTTCTCAATTTATCCTCCCAATCACCCCATAAAGAAGGTACTACTGCTACCCCTATTGTATAGATGAGGAAACAGCTGTACCAACAGCGTGCTAATTTTCCCAATGTCTCATAATCACAATATTATAATATTGTTTCTTCTACTGAGTTCGCTGATACAATCTCACTAATTTTTCTATTAAGAGTTCAGAATCAAAAAGGTAAAATTCAAGATACATAGGCTTTTCTTGTAAGTAATTACATAGTTTAATTTTTTAATTAATCACAGGTGTGTGCGTGTGTGTGTGTGCGTATGTTTTGAAATATGTGGTCCTTAGTCTCTCGTCTCAAAAATATTTTTATTTTTTATTTTTACAGGGCAGTAAAATTGTTCCTCATGTCTCCAAATAATTTTAGGTGTTCTTTCTTATATTCAGAGAACATAATTATATCATTTTCTTCTTCGTCACCTAAAGAAGAATATATCCCTGAGTTAAAACAAGTAAGTAGATAGAGAAAAGAAGATGCTTTTTGAAGAGAAATGTACTAAAATTAATCTTCTTGACTAAGGTCTTAAGGAAATTAGAATAAGTTTGATTTAAAATTCCTGATGTCTAGACAGACATTTTTGGCATTTCTTCTGTAGCAAATTGAAATACCATCCAAAAAGAAAAAAAAAAAAATCCCAAACTGAATTTCTAATATAGCCATATCTAAAAGAAATAAACTTAAGATGAAAACATTTATCTACAATTTTATTAGCAGATTTTTGCTTTAAGAAGTCTGTGGACCTAAGAAAAAATTCATAAGTAGAAATATAATTTTAGCTAGTATGATGAAGCCAGTTGAAAATTTGTGAATTATATACATAATTGTTTTGGTGAAGTTTTATACTTTCAGGCAGCTGTTAACACATGAAAGTACTGTATGATCTTGGCACCCTGATATAAAAATTCAAACAAGATTTTGCTTATAAAAGGCCAAAGGCAGTTTATCTCACAGCATTATTTTCTTTTGGGTACATGACATCACAATTGATATGTAGTGGAAAAATTACAGATGATAAAAGAATGAAGTAAAATTAAACTTCAATCATAACACAGTGCAGTCAACTTTCAATTTATCCATGCAACTGCTTTCTCCTCCAAAACTACTTCTTAAATTCAAAGTGTCATTAGCTCCCAGGGTCTCAAGGAAAGGTGAGTCTAACAAGTTAACCTGATGAGGTTAGATCTATTTAAACTGGTACTTTGTGGCCTGTAAGGGAAATTCATACCTAGTTGTTCACACAGGTAGCCAAGTGTTCATTCCCCACTGAAGGGTGTAGGGCAGGGCTAAGCAATGCCTGGGGATCACTGGCAGGCCTAAGACGTAGGCAGTGGAGAAGGGAAAGGGGACTAGGAGAGTAGAAGAGGAGGAAAGGAAAAGAGGGATAGGAAGAGGGAAAAAGAAAAGAAAGAGGTATATAGGGGGAATGCAAAACCACTACCAATTGCCTATACCATAGGATGTCTACATCTGGTCCTGCCTTAGTCCTTCAAACCAAACGGGAACAAGGATAGACAGTGAAAGGAGAAAACTGGAAGAGGAGCACACAAAGAAGGGACCCAGAGCAAAATACAACCTTGAGCATATCATGGGATCCAAACAAACAGAAATCAATGTTAAATTTACCCACTCACTGTTGTGTCCTTAGGCTTAACATGAGCTCAACTAGATCACATTACCCAATTTTTATTTTTGGAATCCACTGGAATGTAAGAAAATGAGAGCCAATACTAGGCAAAGTTGCTGCTTCTTGGTAGAAAGAACACCATTTTTGTTCATTTCATTCAATAATTGCTGATTCCCTATAATGTACTCAGTGGAATGATAGAAACTTATGGAGGCCATTTTCAAGATGCATGAAAATACGATTCTCATTGTTTCCTTTACTTCCTCTAACAAGAGGATGGTCTAACATTTGTACTTTCTGATAAATATATGACATTTTAACAGAAATACACTAAAACACTATCCCAAACAAACATTTACATTAAATGCTCTAACTTCATTCTCCATTCTCCTATTAAGGGATTGAATGTCAGGCCTGAGCAGATGGGTCCATGGAAGTATAGGAATGATGCTTGAAACTCCTGATTTAACATGTTCCTTTTATAGTGGCTTGGAGTGGAGGGGAAAGGAAGAAAGAGACTTTCTCTAGCAGATACCTTACTCCTGATCCTCTTTGTATATCATAAAAGGAGCTATAGGAGTCTAGGAATCTTAATCAGAGGTTTCTTTTTTAATCAGTTTTCTTTTGGAGTCTACCTTGCTGACTGTCACTCTGAGTTTCCCACCAATTCCTCATCCAGTAAATAGATTAGACTTTCTTTGCTAACATCTACCTCCTCTTTCTTTCCCAGAACTCCTAGATAAATATTTAATGCTATCTGGTACATCTGACATTATTTAAGCACACTAATATTCAGTCATGGAACATTTTTATCAATTATTCTGAAACACTTCTATGCCTCTTATATGACTTCAGTCCCATGATTACAAAATTTCTAACAAAAAGCATTGGCCAATTAAGAGGTGTTAATGCAATAGCTGAATTCTCAGAAATAAAGTAACTTTTACTGCCCTTTAATGCTCTAGCAATGCCAACATGCAGAAGGGTTCAGGGAGGAACTGATAAGAGATAACAGGAAACAGAAATCTTCAACAATTTTCTGGTTTGTTTTGACTCAGTTTGGCCTTATTATTTTTTGGAGTACAGTTCCAGAGCTGAAATATCACATACGATCTCTTTTAAATGCACATTTCCAGGCCAAATAAAGACTTTGAGATTTACCTACCATTTTATTTCCCTCTATTATGCCAAATAATTGAGAGTCAATTATATTTAGAATGCTCTTCTGGCATTACATTTTCAAAACATTGATTCATAGCCATTGTTTTTTCTCTACGGTTTTCACTGAAGGATTATTTGGCAACACTATTTTGATTCTCCAGGGAAGATGATTATATTTATAGCCATAGTCATTTTCCTTTTAGTAAGTAAAATGCTTAAAATGAAAATTTAAATGAGTACTGTTTTACATTTATCAGATAATATAAAAATTCAATGATGTTCTTTTAAGATTTTTATTTTTCCTTTTCTCCCAACGCCCCCCAGTACATAGCTGTGTATTTTTAGTTGTGGGTCCTTCTAGTTGTGGCATGTGGGATGCCGCCTCAGCAGGGCTTGACGAGCGGTGCCATGTCCGCGCCCAGGATTCAAACCGGCGAAACCCTGGGCCACCGAAGCAGAGCAGTGAACTTAACCACTCGGCCACAGGGCCGGCCCCAATGATGTTCTTTTAGAATAAAGTATTTTCAGATGTATTTCAGACTGCAGTCTAATAAATACAATGAGCAGCACGTAACGTTTTAATTAGTCTAGGTCAAATCTTTTAGTTTATTTATATTAAAATATTTTACCTTTCAAAGACGAATTTTTTAATACAAGACAAACTATAAACACTTGATAACAGAAGCATCTTAAATTTCTTTCTCACTAATATAGAGATTACTGGTTATATCTATCTAATTAAATTTCACATTTGGTCTCAATATTTTCTCTAGTTTTGTTAAATGCTTTTAAATAATTAATATAATATTGACATTGACATTTTTCTTTTGCCATCAAGTATGTTCTTTTTATTAGCAATTTTTTTTTACTAGCAAGTCTTTCTACTGATTCATACTATGATTTTCACGACTTCTAAAAACAATTCCTTATCTTGTATGAATTTAAATAAAATACTGCATAACTGTATAACATCAACTTTATTAATCTACTTATAATTTCTTTTCATAATAAGCATTTTACTTTCATATTATTTGACAAATAGATTATCAGTTATTATTGATGCAAATTTTAAAATACCATATTTATAGAACACTTTTTTTAATAGAACACTTAGCTCTGTAGAGTTCAAATAACTTTAAGAGAGATTTATTTTTAATTTCCTGAGGCGTAATAACACTAAAAGTAATAGCGCTACTTTAAAATCTTATTTATAAATCTAAAACATGACCTATTTATATAGGCAGAAAAATCTTACCACAACTGCATACATAAGTGTTCTTTATTGAGCATAAAACATACATTTTTAATGATATTTTATACCTGGCAGTCATCCACCTTTGTTCTCATTACTCCTTTCATATATTCTTTGTCCATGGTAGGAGAGACACCAAAACTATTTCCCATACATAATATTTCTGCTTTTCCATCTGGATAAGTCACTTCCACAGAACCATTCAGAATCACAGACCAGGAGTCCAGCTAATTCAAAAAAATGAAGACAATGGAAAAAAAAACCCATCATGATCATGCAGCTGTAAACTCTAGAATAGTCCCTACAAATGATTTAGCAGATCTTTCATTTTAAAGATGGGACAAATCACTCAAATAAAGTTAACTGCTTACAAATTCACAGAGCAAGGAGTAAAGCACAGCCATAAATCTATAGATTTCCATATGCCTAGCACAGGGTTCAGATCATTTTACTCTTTTAATTTGACTTTGGATATTCTTCTCTAAAATGACACAGGGAAGAAACTTTCTTCTGTTCCCCAAAACACAGGTAAAAAAAATAAAATAATCACATTGCCTCAGTAAGAATATCATTTTGTTCTGACAAAAGGCATTATATTATAAACACTTGTTACAAAATCTGAAAAGTTAATACATCAAAATATCTCTAGTAATATCATATGAAATACTGTAAATAAAAGAAAATAATGGATTTGGAATACTTTGACATAACAATGAGAATATCATAATTCTTAAGTTATTCAAACTTATTGTTGCCTATCGTTTTCTAAGAGGAAAAAGTAAGAACTGATGTTTTGTTCATTTGCTGTTTTGAGAGATCCTCAAACAAACTTTTTAAGTGGTAGAAATATTTACTAACCTCTTCACCATCATTTAACACTATGGTCCCAGCTCTTTCCACTACTGCAAACACCATCACAGCACAGAGTTCTCGTCTCACTGACATTGTCATATTGGCAAAAGCAGGCAACTGGTGCATAAATTCCAAGAGTTGTTCTGAAAAGTAAAAGACATTCAGTAAAAATTACAACTTTAAAAAAAAAAAAAATTCAAAAAGAGTGCTCTAGGGTTCTTTCTTTTTAAATGCCCTACAATTCTGCCCACTGAAAAATACAATTACTTTAAGTATCTTAGCAAAGCTGAATTTCTTGCAGGTATACAAAGAATTCTGTCACTGCGGAAACTGACATTTCCTTGTTGATTCAGGAGCATAATATACATTGTAATTCAAATTCTGATGGGAATGAAAAAATTAATAAACTTCAAATGGGGAATTCCTATTGAAAAGGAATCCTGATCTTATTAAGGCTTATTAAGGGGTGAAATGATAACTGAAATGAAATAGAGCTCTGAGAATTCTCCAGAAAGTCAGCAGGTCCATTCCCGTGGCTTTTGGGCAAGTGGATGCCCGAAACAGTCAGCAAAAATAACTACCTTCAACCTAAAGATATTCCAGGATTTAGAAACAAAGGGATATTTTGTATGGATCAGATAAATCCATAAAAATTAATCAACTAAAAAATTACAACATTTTATGATAAATGCAAATGAAAACTGATATATTATTTCTTATCCCACAGATTGGTAGAAGAGAAGTTTAATCACTCTTCATATTGACTATGCTGTGGAGAAACAGCTTAGATTTTGGTATAATTCTAGCTGTTGACAAGATAGGTGACTTCACAGTCTTTTCAAGTCCTTTGGGCTCTATTTTTTATTTTCTCTATTATTAGTTAGCTTTTCTAATTATTCACTAAGTTCTTTCCTTACTCCTTAACATGGCTCTATGAGGTGCATGTTTTCTTTTTAATTTCACAGCAAGGAAACTGAGGCTCAAAGTCATATAATTAGGAGGTGGCAGTGACCTGATTCAGGACTGTCTGTCTCCAAAGCCCATGCTGGACATTATAGGTAGTGATAAAGAGCACAGGGTGTGTGTCAGACAGCATTTGAATACTTACTAGTTATATTACTTTGGTAGGTTAATTAATTTCCTTAAGGCATGTTTTTCTCATTTGTAAAAGAATGATATAATGCCTACCTTCACTGGACAGCTGTGAGGATCAAATCTTAGCACAGAGTAAACAATAAATGAGAATTGCTATTATTGTTATTATTATTATATTTGTATTATTCAAACTTCTGGCTAACTAAACATTCTACTACATTTTTCACGTCCCCTTATAATGAAACTGTCCCTACACACATTCCTTCTATCCATTAGGATTTAGTAACAAATTTTACGTTATTGGATATAGTTTGTTAATTGCAAAAACAACACAGAATAGAAAGATATGTTCCACGAAAACATTAGATTTCCAGAAGGTCAGACAGGGTGGTTTTCTCTGGCTCAGCTGGGTAACATCTGTTCTGATTAGACCCTACGTCATCCCTCCTGGTATAAGACTTCATTATACAGGGTGGCTTCGGTAATCAGAAGAAGAATGATAAGTGGTACCCTGGAACTCTGTCCATAGGACAGCGTTCTTCAACCTGACCTAGAACTGATGTGTCAGGAAATAATTTACTGTTGCAACTAGCGTTTTAAAAGAAGAAGAAGAAAGAGTACCAAAGCACATCACTTACAGAAAGAACAAAGTTCTGTTTAATGAAACATTTCTGAAATGAGTAGGTGTGTTTGTATCATGCCATAAAATATATTTATTCCTGGGGACAGCAGTAAAGCAATTTTGAATACTATTGCAAGAGATGACCCATATCTACTACATATGGGAGGTAGCAATCATTGTTTTACAAATCCACTGACCTTTTGATTTGAAACATAAAGGCAAATGAACAAGTTGAGGTCCTCTGAGTAGCACATCACAGTTACTTCTGCTGTTTCCAGCCTCTGTTTTCTTCAGTTATCATCTCCCACCCCTCACCATAAGGTATTAAAATATTACCTACAGACCACACATTTTACTCTTTTTCCTCCCCTAGTAATAGCTAAATTTCCTTGGACAAGCATGGTCTTAAGAAAAATATAAGACTAGAAATTGTCAGATTTATTTTTATTTTATTTTTTGGTGAGGAAGATTGTCCCTGAGCTAACATATGTTCCAATCTTGCTCTATTTTGTATCTGGGATGCTGCCACAGCATGGCTTGATGAGCAGTGTGTAGGTCCACAGCCGGGATCCAAACCTCGGAACCCTGGGTTGCTGAAGTGGAACACGCAAACTTAACCACTATGCCACCAGGCTGGCCCCATCAGAAGTGTTTTAAATTTAACATAATATGTTTAGCCAATAATAAAAGTCAACTTATCACCACATATATGACTGGAGAATATGAAGTATATAAAATATATTCATTAATACTTGGTGTAATGATTTTAAGTGGTTTGCGTAGACATTTTTCTTGCTTTTTGGCAGATTCCTACTCCATTAGTGGGTCATGATAGAACAGGATAGAAAATATCCATGTATTACATATAATAAGGATAAATAAAGGAGAAAGAAAAGATCTAATAAACAGTAAATGTACATAATTTTCTAGGCTCAGTTAAAAAACTAAAAATAAGTAAACGCTTAATCAATGGCATCTAAGAGCTTTTAAGACTCTCAAAGACTCAATAATGGTATCACTGGCTTTGTGATGACGTCTATTCTACTATTTATTACACTGGAGGATTAGAAAAAATTTAAAAATAAGGAATTTCTATCACCAATCTTTAAAAAATATAGTAAATATAAAATGGAAGCATTTGGCTATCACGGCTCAACACAGACTCCGATAGTGACACGGGGATCACAGAGGGCTAAAGGGGTTAGGGCAGCCAAGAATTCAGAGCTTGGAATGAGTAATAAGATAGTTCCTAGGACATCAGGAAAGAAGAAGCTGTGGATGGGGGAAGCAAGACTACTTTCTTCTATATTTCTTGGAAGAATCTATTAGAATAATACATTAATGTGACCTATTTTATTTTGTTAGGAAAAGAATATTCTTGTTTATAAAAGATATTAGACATTTTTAAAAACTTCTTTTCTAGTCAATGTAACACAAAGAAAAGCCAAACAATCAACTTAGAGACACCAGAAGCTAAGGTCAATTTAGAAAATTAGCTTAATCCCACAACTAGAAGGACATGCAACTAAGATATACAACTGTGTACAGGCAGGGTTGGGGAGATAAAGCAGGAAAAAAAAAAAAAAGAGATTGGCAACAGTTGTTAGCCCAGGTGCCAATCCTTAAGAAAAAAAAAAGAAAATTAGCTTATCTTATTTGCTTTGGTTTAATTTTATACAAGAAATGATTAATATTAAGATGTTTTTCAAAAAAGAATCTGTGGGGCCTGTTTGGTGGTACATGAAAGGGGGAAAAAAGGAATTCTTTGAAAGGGATCAAAGTAATTCTCTACCTTAATGTGTCAGGGCCTCAAAATAAAAAATTAAATTCACAACAGTTCAATGGTTGTGCCTACAAAGTTATGAGTTGGACAGCAAAAATGAATAAAGTCTCTTGCTTCAAAGTATCAAAACAAAGGTACATCGAAGAATCCAAGGGAACCCAAAGGCCAAATTTTTTAATTACTGCAGGTTTTAAAATATAATAAAATATTAGCAATTTCATTTGATCTAACTTAAACCATAAACACACAACACCATCCCTTTCTTTTTTTCTAGAGGTGGAGGAAGGTGGTCAGCAAGAGAGGCATCTGGAGAAAGCATCAATTATACAGATGTTTATATAGTTCATATGAAAGGTGTCTGGTTTTAAGTAAATACAGGAGGATGAGTTAGATTTAACAAGAGTGACAGCAGAAGAGCTAAAGAGTTCTGTGTATTCATTTGTAGGAATCATCATAGCTCTTGCTTTCCAGAAATTCTGGGAGAGAAAGCTTCTCAGATATGAAGTAAAAGTCTTAAGTTTTCAGGAATGTCATGCTACACATATTTTAGTAATCATCTTCTTCCATAACCATACGAAAATGAACATATTCAAAAGAGAAAATACATTAGCTTACAAAATGATAACTTCCACATTAATCTGTTTATAAGTATTGTTCAATCTAGTTTAAAAAAAATAAACCTATGAGGAAAGATTCTGGATTAAGATGTCAAATTGAACACACTTTGAATTTCATTTTCCCTTTAAAACTACAACAAAGATGGGGCTGGCCTGGTTGCATAGTGGTTAGGTTCATGCGTTCAGCTTCGGCAGCCCACGGTTCACAGTTTTGGATCCCAGGTGCAGACCTCCACATTGCTCATCAAGCCATGCTGTGGCAGCATCCCACATACAAAATAGAGGAATTTTGGCACAGATGTCAGCTCAGTGACAATCTTCCTCAAGCAAAAGGAGGAAGATTGGCAACAGATGCTAGCTCAGGGCCAAATCTCCCTAACCAAAAAAAAAAGACCTACAATAATTATATACATATATATTTTTAATTTTTTTAAAGATTTTATTTTTCCTTTTTCTCCCCAAAGCCCCTGGTACATAGTTGTGTATTTGCAGTTGTGGGTCCTTCTAGTTGTGGCATGTGGGATGCTGCCTCAGCATGGCCTGATGAGCAGTGCCATGTCCACGCCCAGGATTCGAACCAGCGAAACACTGGTCCACCAAAGCGGAGTGTGCGAGCTTAACCACTCGGCCATGGGGCCGGCCCCTACAATAAATATATTTTTAAAAAGAAGTTGGCAAGGACAAAGAAAATGGGAGAGTGAAATACAATTTTGGACACTGGAAATCAAATGAACATGTGGTATCAGACATAAGAAAGTGAAACCCCACGTTTTCAGAGGGTGAAACGGAACCACTCCAATTAATGCTGTAGAACTCCTAAAAGACTTATGAACTACCAGTACCCTTAGAATGGGGAATGGAGGTGATGAAGTAGGAAATGGGCTAAAATAATGAGGAATCAGAGATGGGAATTTGAGAAACAGTTAAATCCCTAACTCTAGCAGAAATCTAGAAGTTAATTATCCAGAAAGGGTTAATACAGAACAAATTTCTGTACTGGTGGCCATAGGGACAGCTGACTCCCCTTTTTCACTTCATTCAGGTCTGAGCCTCTTAAAGGGGCATTTCCAGCCCTTCCTTCTTAAAATAGGCTCCTGCTCAGTCCACTCCCCGACCTCCATCATCCTTAATCCCCACTTAATTCTTCAGATTGCAGTAGAGCAAGGACCTCATCTACCTTGTTCCCCACTGAGTTGCCAGGACCCAGAAAAATGCTCAGTCACATTAGCTGAATGAATGAATGGTTACCACCACATGATAGTCATCCATAAATAGTCAGCAATTCCTATAAATGACTTTAATTATATTTTAAATATCTAATCCAAGGTTTTGGTTTTTCATCCTTGATTTTCTAGCCAATGTATGTAGCTTAAGTGGTATGAATTTTTCCTTATATATAATGTTTGTCTCCCTCAAAACACATGCAACAAGCCGCTCATAATTATGTCCATACTGCCCTATATCAAATGCAAATAGATTCAGTTCCTTGAATTTCTCTTCAAATACGTATTGACTCAAACAGAGCTAGAGGAGCAGTAGAACAGATAATCCAGGCTCAAGCAAGGGTTAGAGATTCTCAACCTGTGGTAGGGGGGTGACTCTCAACAGAAATTGCTCTCACTGCCAGTATTCTAAGGAAGAAGCCAGAGTGTAGAAGACATACTCAAGCACTAAACCATTACTACACACAATCAACTCTTGCTCTGATGGCAATGTTAAGCAAAGGGAATCTCAAGGATGGGGAAATGGATACTAAGCCACTTAGATTTTTAACCTCAGGGTGCACCTAAAGAAAGTCTCAACCCCCCACAGCTCATATGCTGCTAACTTGACATTTTGCTATCTTCTTCCACTCAGTCACATCTTCATATGGAGCCAGAATAGGAGCAAATTCATTTACAAGACAGTTTTGGCCAACTGCCCCTTGACTAATGTTTACATACAGAAAACACGAGCTTAATAGGGATGATGCTCACAAGAAAAATAATGGAAGTAATATTGTTAGGAAGACTATTTTAATTTTTCTTTGTCATAAAGTAAGCAAAGAAAGAGCTCATGTGGAAGGATTTTATTAGGAAGTTTTATTATTTGTAGACTCTTGAAGGTATTGATGTAGTAAAATTGATTTTTTCAAATTTTTTTTCAACAAATGTTACTGTTCATATAAAGGAAATTTACGTATTAATGGCTTTTTAAAGCCCACTATTCTTGGGCCATATTATATCACACAATTTTACCTCTAAATATTTTAAATTGTTCTTTAATTCATTTTCTCAACTAAACTCACCAATGTCATCATCTGTCCTGTCAATTGGGTCCTTCTCCAGGCAGTCTCTCACAATGTCCCTGCTCATCAGAGGATCTGATGCCCTCTCAATGTCTTCTTCATCATCATCGTCCTCAGAATCGACTGCTGTTTCTGGCAACCCACTCAGGTCCATATCACCAGCCTCACTTTCTGTGGCCTTAAAATGAACCAAAAAAACATTTTTTAACTGTTTTAAGTAAATCTTTTGTATCAAAAAGAAATAAGTCGTTTGAAATAGTAAATTTGTGTTATATTAATTTTTCTGTAACTAAGTTACATGTATTCAATATCAACAAATATTTATGCACCAGGCATTATGTAAAAGAATTACTTCAACAAACCATGAGTGATTTTATCTCCTATTAAATTTTTAGTTAGGATTAATGATTTTATCTCAATAACTTTAACTTCTTATCTGAGCTGTCATATGGCATTTGAAACAGTAGAATAAAGAAGAAAAAGGCAGTATTTGTTTTCACTCCATTTTTCAAAGAGAATGGCTTAAGCTAAGACCATAAGGGTGACAACTGGTTCTAAGCAATTCCTTCCCTAAATGAGGTGTGGATTTATTAATGCCAAGAAGACTGAACCACTTCTCCCCTATTAGACAGTCTTTATGGAAAAGTGAATCACAAATTAAAGGTAACATGATCAATACGCAAACAAAACATTAACAATTAGTTTGATTATTGATTAGAGTCACAAATTTCAAAATGGTCTCTTTTCTTTATCTCAAGCCTAGAACAGTTATCCTTTTTAGGTCATTCTATTGCCTTTTGTGATTTTCATCTCAACAATATGTATAATCATATTGGCCTTGTTTGACATTATATACACAGAATTCACTAACCGCTTAATCATAGTAAAAATGAATTCAATTAAATATTAACTACATCAATCTTGAACACCACAACTGTGTTTTTCCAGATAAAATAAACTCTTGAAAGCATTTTATTATAAAACTGTTACCTTTGTAGAAGACATATATTATAAATTTACCAACTTCAAATAACTCATAACCCACATGATTTTCAAAGACAATAAGGACATCGTATTTTTAATAATAGGCAAATATAGATGAAAAATATGGGAGATTAAAACATAAAATGTTGAACCTGATAATAATAATAATAAGTTAACACTGAATGCTTACAATGTGCTGGGGAACTGCTCTAAGTGCTTTCTATATATTAACCCATTTGATCCTTAAAACAATCCTATGAAGTAAGTGCCATTATTAACTTTTATTATTCTCCAAACATTTAAGTAAAGAGAAAATATTTTTCAAAGGTTATGCTAATGATGAATTGTGGAATCAAGATTAGAACCAGCAATTCTGGCTCCAGAGTCTTAACCACATCCTAATCTGTCTGTGATAGATACTTACATACGAATGTGACCTATATAAGGATCTATACTTTTTCTATAATTTAGTTTGTCAATATTTTTAAAAAATAAATTGCATTATTTTTTTATCAACAAAATATCACCTTTCTAAAGTCTTGGTTTATATTATAGAACACAAGATTTAATCCCACATTTTGAAGCAATATAAGCACATGTTAATATTTTCTAAAGTTTAACAAAAAGAATTTTAATCACATTTTCAGTTCTTCAGATACCATTTCCTGAACTAAAGTACATAACATTATAAGAAAAAACTAAGGGGAAAATAAGTGAAGTCAAAATATTTAAAGAAGACAGAATAATTGAAAATGAAAAACCTAATGTCTACAAAAGCTCTTTAAACAATGGCCTTAGTAAATGCTATTGCTTAGCATTTATTATGAGCAATTATGAGTAAAGGTGCTCCAGGTGGGAGAGCAATAAGGCCTCACGGCTGAGGCAGAGAGAATTAATTGTGGCATGCTCAGAAACACATCTCCAACTTAAATTCAGAATTGACAGAATTGTCTCTAGATTCCAGAATGAAACTGAAGTAGAACTCGATGTGATGTAGTGTGCCAAGGCTATGATCAGAGAAACTAGGCCAACATTGCTATCATCACCTTAGTTCTGAAGTCTAGAAATGTGACAATTTGCTAATGCTTGCTATGATTACATTTTCACCTCAGTTTCATCTTAACATTGCAGATTATTATTCATCACCTTATATTTTCAAATATACATGTAATCAGTCCTCTATACACACATTCTTTAATATTAGCCTAGAGTGAAGAAGGAGCACTACTGAAGACAGAAATAAAATCAAAAACCAAAAACTCTTTAAATAATATAGTCATAGAACTTAATGTTTTTAATTTTTAAACTTCTAACATATGGTAAGAGATGAAAAAGATATTTTATACCAACCCAAAGATTCACTACTATCATTTATATAAACTATATTTAAGTCTTAAGAAGAACGAAAAGACTTCCAAATGTGAAGTGGATTAATCTCTCCAAAACTGAACCCTAAACCTTATTTGTGTAAACGATCATTAGTTGTTTTCCATCTGTTACATGAATTCCATCTTTAAGAAAGCAACTATTCATAAAATAACATTCACTAAACAAATTACTTAGAAGATTATTTTTATTCAAAATAAATATCCACTTTATTTTAAAATACTACAGAATATCTTTTAATAATACACTTTCAATAGAACTTGATAAACAATTTTTTAGGAATCTACTAAATTCATAATACCACTTTCTCATGAATAATGAGATGTGTACAGACTCAGTGGAGTTAAGTTTAATGAACACCACCTGGTCTGTAGGAGAAGCACACTAAACTTGTAAGGAGTGCCTGGAACCTAGTGTTACTGAATTTATATTCGCTGAATGAACAGACAAACCCAGAGGTTAGTAGTTCAAATCTCAGCTTTACCATTAAGAGACTTTAGCATAAAGCCACTTTACCTCTATGAAAGCAGTTTTATCATCAATAAACTGGAGTTACATCTTGCCATTCATAAGACTGTTTATGGATCAAATAAGAGAAAAGAAAGCCAGTTATAGGCTACATCAAAAGTCCCTTCCTCAAGAGGACACATTTTTCATCTCAGGACTTGCATATATTTACCTCTCCCCATTCCAGCAATAAGCTTGCACATAATTTACAGTGGCAGAATTTGTCAAAAAACCCAAAATTCTGTTAAACACTCCAACCTCTTACATACTGTAAAAGATTTTTCTCAGGCGAACTGCACCCATTAAATTCTGGCTAAATGGCTCATACAATAATTATAAAAACAGTGATCCTTACATTAAATGACTACTTATTTGATGCTTTTAATATATAATAATCAATTTTCATATCAATTCAGCAAATTAAGATTATCACCCCTGTTTTTCAGATGAGAAAACACTAGGGGAAATTAAAAAAATTCTTCAGTGTAAACAAAACAAGACAAAACCTAGTAATTGTGCCAGGACTCAAAATCAGGTCTGACCAACACAAACTACTAAACACTTTGCCCAGTTTTCTCAATAAACTGTCTTCATAAAGAAAACAGTTAAAATATAATAAAGTAATAAAATGTTTTCTGCTTTCTAAGTCAGAAAACATCAAATGTTTAAAAACATATTTGCATATAAACATAAACAAAACACTTGCTATTTTTTGGCTTCCTCCAAACTACAATATTACTAAGATTAACGCTAATCTTTAAATCCTTTTATTCTAAATAAAGATACGTACATAGACACTTTATATTTAAAAGGTTTTTGATTATATTTGTCTCAGGAGCAAGAAGAAAGGCTTATATGTTTCAGTTAGGCTAATAATCCTGTCCTAAATTAATTCACCTTCCACATGTACAACCTAACATAGATTTAAGTGCACATTATAGTTAAATAGTAATATTCTCCAAAAAACTAGTCATATTCTCAGATCGATGCTGAAAGCTCTATGATTTATTTAAATCACGAGGGACTAGATATATTGTCTTGTTATAAATACAGTTCTTAAATCAGTTTATTTTGAATTTTTTAAAGGATATCAAAAAATGAACAAACTCAGGAAATATTAAATGCCATAAAGCTCTAGTGAAGTGTTAATTTAACAAAAACAAAAATAAAATTACTACTAGACGTTTTATCATTAAGTACTTCAAAAGCATTTACAAAAAACCTTTTTGCTTACTAAATATCCTACACATATCCCTATGTTTAAGAGGGTTGCCTAACAAGTATTCTTCATGTAAATACATTTTGTGCAGAATTTCAAACATACATATTTAACCCAAATAACTCCTAAGTCAGACTCCAACTAAATTTACACTAGAAAGTTATACTGAATGCTAATGCTGATATTAATTTACTGAGACAACAAAGTGAGTAGGAACTGCAGACAACACCATATATATGTAGAAAGTATGAAAATACATTTGAAAATAATCTGATGCCTGCATTAAGTCTAGCTTGTGTATCATAATTTATGCTGTTACTAATTCTACACTATCAATGTTCTTTATTTCAATATAGGCTTTAAAAATATATACACATATGCCTAACAGAAAGGAACAGTTCTTTTAAGCTCTTAATGTAAATTGCTAGGTTTCTTTCCAAAAATTATAATCCTAATAGGTGTAGAATGTCTGTCTACAAATATTTGTTCTAAGTAAGAAAGTCTGTGCTAATTTGATAGGAAAAATAGTTTCATATTTAAATCCTCATATATTCAATTACTAATACATTTTAAATATTTTATTTCAGGTACAGACATTTGCATGTTCTCTTCTGCAATTACCTACTTTTGTCCTTTGAATATTGTTACATTGTGAGCTGAATATTTTTCTTGTTAATTTGCATAAGTGAGTTACATGATGACTTTAAATCTGTCTCAATTGATCTTTTAATTATTAAATTTTTTGATCATTCATTATACCATTAAGAGTTTGCTAACTCTTTAGTTTATCTGGAATTTAATCTTAATTATGATATACAGTGAGACTATAAAATGACTCCCCCACCCCAAAGGTCATTTATTGAAGAATCCATCACTTTCTTCATTGATTTGTGAATTTTTCTCTATGACATATTACATCCTTACACATCAATTGCATTTTGCTTGAACTTTCTGTTCTATCGATCGATCTATTTTTATACAACTATTTCCAGTCCACCTAAGCCACTGCTCTGATAATCATACCATTTAACTAGGACCTACTCATGGCTGGAAATTGCATTGTCTCATATCACCAACTTAGGCATTTCGCTTTCTATCACCAACAACCACCTACTCTTCAGATTGCTTCCTTCTGCTTCAAAGGTATGCCTTTTTCAACTCAAGCATAATCTTCAGTCTTCAAGACTCTACTACCTTCTATGTCTAGCTCTCACACCTCCAGCTTATATTCCCTAGTCTAATATTTCAGTCACATTCATTCAACACATCTTTACTGAATGCCTACGACTTCCAGGCTCTATATTAGGCTCTAGAGAGAAAATGGAGACAAGACAGAGAAGTTCCCTGCCTTCCTGAAGCTGTCATTCTAGTAGGCAGATGGAACAACAAAGAAAGTAATAATTGTTTCAGTTAAAGTCTAAATAAAAGAACTAGTCAGGAAAGGAACCAAAATGTAGGACCCACTTTTCAGAGAATAATAAGGAAAGAACTCTCACACAAGATAGTATTTGAAAATGAAGGCAGAAAAGGATCAAGCTGGGAGAAAACATTCCAGGCAGAAGGCATGCAAAAACAAAGCTCTGCGGTTAGAAAGAACCTGGCACGTTGCTCCATTCGTCTTTGTGTTACACTCACTGAACAAAACGTCAGTCCTGTGTGATGCCAAATCTTTGCTTTCTTCGTGCTTACTGTGGAGAAAATTGCTTAACAGGGCAGAGGGAAATCAGTCTGTATGTGAGAGCACCAACTCAACTGAGCCTCCATTGCTCTGGTCAATTTGCTCTAGTCCTACTCTCTGAAACTATTTCAAAACTTCTCTCTTCTTAAAGCTCTCTATCCACCAACTCTCTCACTCTCAGCAAATGAACTCTTCAGAGAGGAAAATTGAAGCTAACACACAGAAACACCCTCAACTCCCAAATTCCCTACTCCAAACCTGCCATGACCTGTCCCTGTTAAAACAGAGGAGGGTTTCTTTTCTTAAAGCTGGTTATTCCACTTTGCTCTTGAATTCCTCTCCTCTTATTCTCTCAAGAAAATTACTCTACTCTTTTCTCTCTTGTACACAGCATTCAGCTTCAACTTCAGTGACCATCTAATGAGCATTTATACTCGCTTCACTGTGACATCTTTCTCCTAAGTCAGAATTGTACAAAGATTAGATGGGCTGCCAGGGGAGATAGGTGCCCAGACTTGGAATTGTTCAAGAATAAACTGGATGCTCGACTGATAGGAGAGTAGTAGAGGATTCAAATACAAGATTGGGTACTGAACCAGGTGCATGTGTCAGATTTCTTCTCAAGAATTTCTGATTTAAAGATAATATAAATGATCTATTGGGGATCTCCCTATTAAAAGTTAAGTTTTGTATAGACAATAATTAAATCCTTAGATATACCTATGGATTTTTCCTTATGAAGGATAGAAATTTAACAGGTTATATGCCTGTCATCAAGTTTGAAGTGAATAGCCTTGAAACTCAACTAAAATGAATCAAAATACACAAGATGGATCTTCTTTTCAGTCTACACCCCCAGATAAAGTCAGGCTGCAGGCTGCAAGCTCCAGCCAAGTCAGAGCAATTGGAGTTCTCACCCACATTATGGATTCTCAGACATTCTGATGGTAGCTGGGGACAGCAGAAGGACCATCAAGGATTTCCTCATGAACTTACCCCAGCCTACTCAAGGTAATAACAAATAAGGCTAGAATTCTCAGAATATGTCTCAATAAATTACATAAACAACTTACTTCATTCTTATAAATTTGCCTTCTAGAAGTTCCATTCAGGTTGTAGATACTTGAAGAAAGCAGTGATAACTGCAACAACCTCAAGCTGTGTTCCCAATACAGATCTTTAAAATGTATAATCATCTCAAAGTTTAGAAGACGAGGGCTCTATCATGATGTTTCAGTTAAGATAAAGTACAGCTTTTATTTATACTGTTCATTGTTCTATTATAAGGGGTACTCGAATAAACATTAAAAAATCAACTTCTGAAAACAGGCAGGGGGTATGGGAGAGGAGAGTAAATTTCCTCTGATCCACCACCTTCTCCTCCTCTAACATTTGAAAATAGGATTACTTTCTAAAGACTTAGTTAACACAATGCATCAAAGTAGAAATTTGAAAAGTTACTTTAAGGAGCCAGATAATTATATTTCTTATTCCAAAATAATAAAGAAATTTTTAATCAGCCAAGAATCTGCAAATAATTGCATTTGTGGCTATCAATTATTAGTCTATAAGCTCTCAACAACATCCCTGAATTATCGAAAAGTATGTACCTATTATTTCCTTAAAATAAAATTAATTTTCTAAGATATACTAAATTTAGGACTTAAACAAATATGTTTTGCCCTGATGGTATTCTAACTGTTTAGTTACTTTTAGTAATTGTTTTAAAAAACAGAAACTTAGCACTGCCTGAATACATCAATGATCCTGAAACACTGTAATGTTTCTAAACAAAGGTACTTTTATGGTCACCTCATATCACAATTCCTGAGAAGCCAAGAATTATACTTTGTAAAGTGAGTATTATGTTCTTTTTGTTTGAAACCATCCAAAATCCCATAGAAGTATTATATATTTAAAGATCCCAAAAAAGGACCTTTTATTGCATATTTTAGTCAATTTGCCTAAATTTGCATTTCTAAGCCAATGAACTATTCCTTAATTAAAATTACTTTGCTTTTAAAACATTTCTGGAATTCCATAGTTTAGCTTTTTCTTTTCCTTTTTTTAAAATTTTTTTTAAAGATTTTATTTTTTCCTTTTTCTCCCCAAAGCCCCCCGGTACATAGTTGTATATTCTTCGTTGTGGGTCCTTCTAGTTGTGGCATGTGGGATGCTGCCTCAGCATGGTTTGATGAGCAGTGCCACGTCCGCACCCAGGATTCGAACCAACGAAACACTGGGCCGCCTGCAGCAGAGCGCAAACTTAACCACTCGGCCACGAGGCCAGCCCCAGTAGTTTAGTTTTTTCTATTCATCAGTATAATAAGAATTTAAACACATAACTAATCTATAGGTAATTTTAAAAATACAAGAAAAACAATTGAATGATCCAATCTTAATAATCTCTTCTCTTTTGTCATACTCAAGACTTTAATAAGAAAAACTTACTATAAACAGATAATGCTGCAGTTTCCCCTAGAGTTTTAGTCAAGAAAGAGTCATAAGCCTAATATATCTTTAGTAAAATTAATAAAATATTTCAAGTCAAGAGAAATATTTCCATTGTAATGACTCTATTTAAATTTCTGACAACCGGTAATAGCAGAGGCAAATACAATTAGACAGTAGTTCTACTTCCTAAAACAAACATATAAGGTACTATACGTCTGTATGAAGCATAAACATTAACATTTTATGTACATGTATATGCACATATAATATACACATATATTTACTTTATAGATGCTATCAATTAAGAATCATAAAACTCCTTGGAATACAGGAAAATGAAGCAAATGACAAGGAAAACACCTTCTTACCTGGTAGATATCAGAAAGACTGCTGCTTCCAGAATCACTAGTGATACTACATCCTGAATGGCTAGAAGAAACGTGGGTCACCTGTGGGTGGAGACTATCAGTAAGGTGTAGCTTTGTGAAATCTGCAGGAAGCTATGGAAGGAGCAGGAAAAACTAGGATTACAATTTGAATCAAGAACTCCAATAAGACATTTAAAAATTATATTATGCTCTACCCCACACCATTTAGCAAAAAATATTATTAGGAAAGATCCTTATTTTTCAAGTTCACAAATTACTAAATACTGTCCTATTATCCCAAATCATAAAATAATTTTTTTTAAGTTTATGGGCATTCAATGAACCTTAAATAATACTAAATTCAATGCTTAAATAGGTGGGTTGGGTGGTTAAGATGAACTTGGGTGAGCATTTAACTCAATGAGCTACAATTTTCAAATTACACACCAATGAGCAAATTAGTCTACTACTATTTGTTAGCCATCACAAATGCAACTTTGTAGCAAGAAACAGCTTAAATAAGAAAACAGATTTGAGGTTCTTATATGCCTAAATGATGTTTAAAGGGGAAAAAAAAGGTGCATCTTAGAATTGACGAAGTGTATTGTTATTCAAGAAACTGTGCTAGGCTCTATGGAGAAAACAGAGGAAAGAATGCCCTCAAGCAACTTAGAATTGAGAAAGTTATAGACAACATTTACCTGTCTATACACATACACCTAAATATCAATTTTCTACTTACTTGTGTTTAAAGTCTTAAATAAAAATAGCCTCTACTGATCAGATTCACTCACTACACATCCCTGAAGTGCTTCTACCACTCCCCCATATAGCAGAGAAAACGCATTGAAAAAGGACACATTCATACAAATATTTACTGAGCCCTTTTCCTCTTACTACGTGCTAGTCAGTGAATGAGACACTAAGAAAAATTGCCCTTAAGAATCTTACACTCATATGTTATTACCAATTCTTTTGAATTAAGAAAAGGGCACTATTTATCTATAATATCACATTATACACTGGCCAATAACATACAGGACATTTCAAAACATATGCTAACTGACATCATGCAATACTGATAACATTCTTTCTTTCCTGCCTGCATATTGATCTTATTTAGCTGTTGAATAATAATAAAGACTAACTGTTAAAATAAAACTTAAATAAGAGTTTACCTTAGCAACATTCCCTTCTCTCCTTTGACCCTCATCCCTTCTCCCCTTTGAAAAAGAAGATGCCATTCCATAGTTTAGAATAAGCTTTACAGGGAGCCGATTCAGGTTTATGACAATGACCAATGGGTTTTGCTACCTCAAAGTTCCAAACAAAGAGGCAAAATGTATTTATATCCCACAGTCATTCAGACCTGATTTGACAGATTATGATATTTAATATTTAATACAATTTGTACAGAAATAAGACTTTTTAACTTCATGGGAGATAAAGTATACAATGAAAAGATTCAAACACAAATTCATTAGGGGGAGCATATTATCAGATGCCAAGTAAATGGATAAACATATGAGGGAGGAGCTCAGAGAAGTGAGATGTTTATTGAAATGTGTGAAATCATTGCAAATATGACATATCTCACTAAGAGTGTTTTTAAAAAACTGATAATTGCAGATGTGAAATATTAGATAAAATTTAGGAGAATAGCAGTTTCCCTGTAAGGAATATATAGGCAAATATCTCTAAACTGAGAATTTTTATGTATTTTATTCATAATGTAGAATAGTGGAATATTCGCGAGATTTCTTCAGAAACAATTTGAAGACAGAAGTTTACAGAGATGTGTTAATGACAATGATTTTACATGTAGTTAAGCGACAGATATCAGATATTAAATAATATGTTCAAAGCCAGCTTAAACATCCTTCATCATCCTAGCCACATTTCCATTTAATTCAGTTATTCGCCACAGACAGCAAGTGGGGAAATGTTACTCAACGGCTCAGCGATTTTAAAAGGCATCAATCAATACATGTAATTACAGAAAAATAAACTGATTCCTATTGATTATCTTTCATAGACATGACTCATGTTGACATGTGCCACAGTGTGATTTTTTTAAAAAATTAACTTAAATATGTCAAATGAAGATATAACTATCTAATGAATTTTTACTCACTAAACAATTATTTATTCAAGTCTCATAGGACTCTCTCCACTTCAGTATTCATCAGCCAGAGAATTCCCTGTGTGGAAAGTACTAGGAGCCATAGAGCTCCATATCTAACAGAAGAGAGATGGATTCAGCCTTTATATACCACAATCTTCATCTATTCCTACTTAGAGCCACAAATACAGAATTACATGGCTATATTAGTCTAAGAATTATAAAGACTGCCTAAAGAGAAAAGGAGAAATACTTTCACTCTTAAGAATTCAATTCTATTCTATAAATACTTATTGAGTATCTGCAATATCAGACACTCTGTTAGGGGCATGGAATATCAAGATGAATAAGACATTCCCAATTCCAAATGTAACATCTACTACCCAAAAAGTCACTGAAATAAGTGTTATGCATAATAGAAAAATAAATCAAACATAGCTTTTTAAGTATGGTTTTTATCTCCCCACCACCACCTATGTTCTTTGCATAACAACATGAAATAATGTTATATTAAACTTAGAATAAATGCACACACAATTTAGTATTAACTAAATACTTCTTTATATTAGAATAGATGCCATGTTTAAGAAAGTTTGAAATTTTTCCCCATAGATTGGGATAACAGTACCATGATTAAACTTTATTGACAGTACACATCAGCCTAGGTTATAGAATGGGAAAAGTTGTGGAAGTTGTTCCCATAAGGGAAAAGAGTCTGAAATACATTTGGCCCAGCCATAACACTCTAAGAGAATAGAGACCTGAGCCCATACTTAGGGAAAATGGGTCTTTAAGAGGCAAATGAACTATATAGGGATTGGAATTCAAGGGGCAAACACTGGTACAGGCACTCATGTTTAAACCAGAGGGCAATAGGATAACACAGAATCCCTAGGGAGACAGTAATTCATGGTCTCAGTAAAATATACAAAAAAGGAGCACATATGCCACAGACAACAGGATTCACTTATTCTAAACTTTTCTAGGCTTGAGCCAATGTCTATCTAAATTACTATCAGTATGCTATTCAATTAAATTTCAGATTAAAATGGGGCTGTGAATTATCTTGTGACTCTAGCCACCATTTATAACAGAAATTCTGTTCAAAGAATAAGAAAATTTTTTGAAGCTGAGACTATAAGAGTAATTATATGAATGAAATTAAATAATAAATAAATTAAAGGAGAATAACACACTTTATACCTTTTGATCTTAGTAATATATTTCACAGCAGTGCATTAAGAACGCTATTCAAAGGAACCTCTTACATTTTTCTTATCATTTAAATATTTTTATTTTAATATTTGATTATATGAACGTAATACTACTCAAATTTTTCCTGGATCAAGCAACCAATTTTCCTAAAAAGATAGTACTTGTGAATCACAATTGTAATAAACTACTATTAGGCAAATGATTGAATCATAGTTTAACCATAAACACTACTAACTACATAAGAAATAACATGGGTAATATTTAAATCGGATTCTTAAATGCATTAAGTAAGCATAAATTTAAAATTAATCATAGTTTTGTAAAATCTGGGTATAAATTGTATAATAACTTGTTTTGTTTCCTTTTCTGGGAGAAACAGGGATGCTACACCAATTAGCTTTAAACAAGAAGTCGTGCAAAAGATACTGAAGTCTCATATATGAACAGGCATTTGATAGTCTTTGATTTATTAATTAATCTAATGACTGGCATTTATAAAATTACTAGCTAATAAATGAACTCATTTTGACCATAAATGCAATGAGTATGGAATGCCTTGAAGTCTCTGACAGCACTAAGAAAATACTTTGTTGAATTGGTAAAATTCTTCAACGTGGTGATAATGACCATAGTAGAGACTAGGGTGGCTGCCCTTCTTCCCTTTCTTTCTCTCCCCCCAAACGACTGCTTTATGTTCATGTTTTCAAGCTCTACAAGGAAGAGTTGGTATATTACTGGAAATGTAATAGAGATTCATGTTCCACAATGTATTATTATGAACTTAAGGTCACTGAGAAATAGTTAAAAAAACAAAATAAAAAACAAAAAAATACTGCCACCGTCAGTTGAAATTTATTTAACTGAAAATTTCCCCAAGTAACCTTAGAATCACTTTATTTCAAGAAATAGTTACAACAGAATACACAAGGTTTGGGGTGATTGTTGAAATCTACGGAATCTTCCCTGGCAACTTATCTTGAGTAACACTACCTAAGGTAAGTGAAATATCACACTTAGTGACTAAAAACTAACTTCATATTAAGATGTATCACTAACAATTTATCCAAATGAATATTCTTTTCCCTATATTATCACTGGAGTTTTGTGAGTGTTCTTTATGCTCATGTTTTCAAGCTCTGCAAGGAAGAGTTGGTTTATTACTGAACACATTTCCTATTTTTCTCTGAGGTGTCAGTGAAAATGCAGTCTCCTATATTTTCTATTCATTCATCATTTATTGAAAAAACTGTGTTGTGAGGATTAAAGGAATGACTGGGCATAAAGCACTTAAGAGGGGCCTGGCACACAGAAATCACTACGGAAGTGTGTTAGCTATAGATTACCACCTGCCGGACTCTGTGTAAGACACAGGTCCTTTCCAGCTCTAGAATTCCTGTAGCTGGAATCTAAGATTAGATACCAGCAGGTTAGTGAGCTACTCCCAGAAAGGGCTTTAGTGACCAAAGTCATCGATCTGCAGACACTATTCCCTTACTCACTTTAGAACTCAAGTTGTGTTTTAAAAACAGTTCATATTTTCTCTCTGCATGTACACAAACACATACATTGATTTTCTTTTACTACTGATCTTTTCAGATACTACTCTTCCTGACACTATCTGACCCGTTTCTATGTACAGCTTGAATGGGCAGGAATATTATTTAACAGCTCATTTTAAAGAACACTTTACAATATGATCAACTTTTATTTCTCTAAATCATATTTCTTTAAGAACACCAGAAAAAGTAAACATTTGGACTCTTAAATATTATTCATTAGAAGTAACTTTTGCTTCCCTCATACCCTCTTAAGATATGCTCTAGATCCAACAGTCATCCTTGAATATTTCATCCATCAGTATTCCACAAAGCAAAGAGAAAGATTTTTGCACAATATACAATTTCTCTTGTTCATAAATATATATATTAAGGCAAGAAACAAAGTTTTCTCAAAAGTGTCATGAGACAATAGTTTAATAAACCGATAAATATAATAATATTGCTCATTAAAATAAAGTAGATGTTAAAAACACTGATCTATGTTTTATAGTAACGGTTCTACATAAATTTGCTTTACATCCACTGGAGAAAATTGCCAAAAAATTAACAATGTGTAAGAATTGTTTACATTCTCCCAGCTTCCTGCCAGGCTCAAAAGACATAAGCTTCAAGTGAGACATACACGGAGTTATCTTCTGTTCAACTTCCTCATAAGTCAGGTAACATTGAGCAAGTTAATTAACTTCTGTGCACCTTAGTTTCTTCCATAAAATAAGTACAATGTAATACAATGACTAAACGAAATAATCATTGTGACCTATAGAATCTACCTTACAGATGCCTCGCTCTTCCTTTTCATTCTCTCTGTCATTTTTCCAGCCAAGGTCCTCCAGCATCTTAGGTCAGATATTTTTCAAATTCAATGAAAAACAAACAAACAAAAAAACTAACTTATTTTTGACATTGTCATACCTAACACTACCATTATAGTAGTTTACTTATATATATTGCCCAAAAAGTCCATATATTACATTTTAAATAAATTATATTTATACTGTTCAGTATATTTATACAGCAGTATATTTATACTGCTCAGAATACTGTACTAAATTTTGCAAAGTAAATAATAACCTCATTGTCATGATATGCTTATAGTCTGATTACTCTCTTTTATAATCACTCAAATTTTCATAGCTAAGAATTCTCTCAAAATGATAACACCTTGGGAGTTTGTGCTTTTGTGTGTACAGTCTTACTCTGTTTGACTGCAAAAACCTCCAAACAGTTGTGTATTTGGCCTAGACACATGCTGTCAACTAGGTGTGGTTTAACCATAAAACATTTTTCTTGCCATCCTGAGCACACTGACTCTAGATGACAGTCTGAACAGAAGCAACACTGTGCAGGAAGGAAAGTGCAAGTGTGCTCACGCTTTATTTAAAAAATTCCCAGCTACTTTCCTACATTAAAATAATGTGTTAGAGGGAGCTGTAACAGAGAGGACTTGAGATTAAGATATAGCTTATATACATGAATATTTCACATGGCTTTCCGTCAAACATATACTTTTATGTGTTAGAAATAGCTACTGAAATGTGGTAGTGACCTAGCCCTCTGCCCAGGGCAGAAGGGCCACCCAGATGTTTTTTAGGGTTAGTAACACATAAATGAATCATAAACTTCATTGGCTATAGCTGGGAAAATTACAATCTAACTAAATTTAATTCCTACGTTTATGAACCGGGGTTCGTAAATAGGGTTTATTTGTGTTCAAACTTGAACACAAATAAAACACTTTAGGAGCCCTGATGAGGAAAATAAACAATCAAAACTAGTAAATTGATTGAAAGGCTGTCGGTTACATGACTGATGTTTTCAATCAAATACTTTTAGAAAGGTTTTACTATTGGAATATTGAAATAAAGCACTGAATAGAAGGAAACCCACATGAACTTCACTTCAAAACATAAGAGTGGAATCTAGCAAAGTGAGAAAGTATGATCTAAGTACCATATATTCCAAAATGTAAGGCTATGCCCTATTTTTCTCAAAGAAAAGGCAATAAGAAGATTATGTATATACCATTACTATGTGCCAGGCCCTGTTCTAAGCACTTGCATACATATTAGCTCATTTAATTCTGACAACAATCTTATGAAGTAGGTATCATTACGACCATTTTAGATAGAGGGAAACTAAGACACTGAAAAGTTAAGTGATTTGCACCAAGATCATACAGCGAAAAGGTGGCTGACAGAGATCCCAGCCCTGGAGGTCCACCTCTGGAGCACACACATTTAAGCATTAAACTTCAGTGTATTTCTTAATTTATGAGTTGACTTGAAACATTCATGGATTTTGATGAAATGGCCAAATGGCTGCTCATATCAATTTACTAATGTAGTTTCTCATACCAATTTCAAAATTACACAGAAAATATTCATCTAAAATAATTCTTCACTCTCACTTTAAACTAATCTTTAAAATGTTTATGGTAATATCCAGTACTTATAATTTTGAGATATGTGTATCCAGGAATCATTATTAAATCTGTGTAAAATGTAAAACTTCATTTACTCCTTTATATCAATTTTATCATGTGACCTTATAAGCATTCCAAGTTAGCACTGCTTCAGGTCATTTCAGCTTTATGTTCCTTATTGAAAAGAACTTTTTTGTATTACAAAAAAAAGGTAAAATAAATTGAGAGAATCTTATAACAGATGAAAGCAACTCCTTTTCTAGTAGTTAAATTTTGCAGAAATAAAACCTTGCCTTATTTATCATTTCCCTAACATTTGACAATCAGAAAAAAATTTATGCACACACATACACAGTTAGTTAATGATATAAGCCTGTCAACTAATTTCATCACCTTAAAGAAAGACACCCAGCATACTGAGAGCAGTTCTATAATTAATATCAGAACAACTGAAAGTTTGTCGTCTGAAAGAAGGTTGTATTTTTTCAAAATGAAAATGTTTATCTGGGACCTAAAACAAAACAATCCAAACTATTTATATAATTTTCCACAGAAATATTGAGGTTGTTGATTAATATATGTATAGCCAAATGAAATGTACTCATGCCTATGAAGAAACACAATTTTATGATGGTTTTCAAGTGACAGCCACTCCATTCTCACTTCAAACACACACACAGAGCATATAATCCCTTTTCCTTTTCAATTTGTTGTTTGCAACTGTCAATAACCACTGACCTGAAAAGCACACATTTCTATGAGGGATACCAAAATAATTCTTAGATCACTCAGTCCAAGAAATTTTCAATAAAATACATGGTAACTGTTGGCACTGAGTCAAGTAATTTAAAAATCATCTTCTAGGTAGCATTTCACCTATTTAAATCCGAACTCCTTTGTATGTTTTCTCTTCATGTTAGTAATAATTACCGCCGTTATTCCAGGGACATGTACTATGTAATGAGCAATGTGCTGAATATTCGATGTCTGTTTGTTCTAATACTTACAAAGAGCCCAGATGTGGCATTTAATTGCTGAAGTAAGAGAAGCTCAAACAGCTCCAGTGCTTTGTCCACCAGTTACAAGCTCCAAAATTTATACCCTTCTTACTTTGGACCCTGACTTTATTTATTATTTGGGGCCATATTCTCACCTAATCTTTGCACCTGTCTTCTGTCTCATTTAAACAGTAAATGCCTTAAGGAAATCTTACACTAAAATAACCATAGCTTCATTTTCTAATGGGAAAAACAATTCAATAAATATATTTTTTAGCAAAATTTATGACTACCTATATGGTAATACTGATAATATTCTACAGTTACTAAAACTTGAGTTGTCAGTCTCTTGTTTTCCAGGACCAAGTGGGATTTGTGCTATGGAAGTAACAGTCCCTGGAGAGGGTGGGAGCTGCTGGCAATATCAGAAGACAGTTTCTATGACCAATTAGACAACACCTCTGATGAGCTCTAAAGGGACTGCCCTTCGTTATCCCCACTGTACAAATGCTCAAGGGAGTATGGAGCTAGGGAAAAGCATGTTTAAAGTCAAGGAAAAAAATATTCCTATGGGATCCATGGAGGATCCTAAGCTGCCTTCTTTTTGAACAAAAATAAACAGTTGGTTTGGGGAGAAAGCCTCACACAGAATTAAAAACATTAACCTGCAAGTAATTTTTAAGTCTTTAAAAGCTGTAAAAGACCTTACATCCAAACACAAATGTACTTAGGTCTCTACAATAAAATACCATAAAATGGCCAAGACTGGCTAGTTATTGACCAATGTCCTCCTCTTCCAGTGAACACAGCTGGATCACATTTCCCAATCTCCCTTACAGTTACATGTGTGACAATATAATGGAGTTCAAGCCTTTGGAGAATGAACAAACAGAAGTGATACATGCCAGTTTTACACCCTACTTGTAAAAATCTTCCACAAACCCACCATGATCTTTCCCCTTGCATCAAGAGAGTCTCTGTCAGAAGACAATAGAAGCTTTGTGTTGAAGCTTAGCCAACCAAGCCACAAAATGGAGGGGCCTGGATCCCTGAATCACTGCTTAGAGAAGAACTGTCCACCCATCAAGAGTACTTGCTTTGGATTTTACGCAAAGGAAAAATAAACTGTGTTTCAACCATTATGTTTTGTCTGGTTTGGTACAACGGCCAGCATTATCTTAACTCATACAAACACTATGATCATTTTTGTGACCTATTTGTGAAAAATCCTCCACAATGAAATTCTAAATTCCTTAAGGTGAAGTAGTTTGGGCTCTGATGACATTCTGACCTCAGAATATTGTGTGCAATTTGGATAAAATAAATATTAGATTTCCTTTACTTATTCACTCAGACACATTTATTAAAAATCCACTTTACCAGTATGCAAGGCACTGTTCCAGGTTTTCTAAATATAGCACTAAGATAAACTCCCTGCTGTCATGGATCTTACACTAGTAAGTGGAGAAAAATAATAAAAGGATAATGAAGAAAATTGTCAAGTAGTGACAAATACTATATCCAGCAAAGATTAAGAGAGACTGATGTGATATTGACTGGATAGCCAGGGAAGATCTAAGATGTGATACTGAGGTGAGAAAATTTTTTATTATCTCTCACTTAGTGCCTAAAGAAATCATTCTAATCATACTATTTTAGTAGATAAATATATATATTATGTATAAACACACACACATACATATACACACATACATATATGTATATATACACACATATTTTTACATATAACATATATCACATTTCATATATGTATAAAGTATATGTTATAAAGTAAACTTTATATTTGTTTTTGTGTAAAATTCACTTTAGTACATAACTAAGCCAAAGGAATATAATTACTAAAAATTTTATGAAAAATTCTTGTGCTATTTATACAAGTTAAAAACAAAATCAACTAAGTATCATAGTTCCTTATGAAGCAAAGACAGTATAAAATATATTTAGAGTTGTTTGGTGCCCTAGGAGTTGGAGAGCACTAATCTCTACTCAGTCAGATTTCAAGACGCAAATATTATATGATGGGAATATAAGGCTTTCAACTAATAATTTGTCCTCAAAATGTACTGTTTAATAGGTTAAATGGAAAATTAAGTCTAGAAGCTACCTACTTAGTCAATTGATTTTTTTTTTTTTTTTTTTTTTTAAAGATTTTATTATTTCCTTTTTCTCCCCAAAGCCCCCCGGTACATAGTTGTATATTCTTCGTTGTGGGTTCTTCTAGTTGTGGCATGTGGGACGCTGCCTCAGCGTGGTCTGATGAGCAGTGCCATGTCCGTGCCCAGGATTCGAACCAACGAAACACTGGGCTGCCTGTAGTAGAGCGCGCGAACTTAACCACTCGGCCACGGGGCCAGCCCCATTAGTCAATTGATTTTGAGTACTCAAAAATTCACTGAATGGACTGCTTGAGAAAAAAATACTTCTATTGAAATTTATGCTATGGGCTTTTAAAAAACAGGAAGTAATGAAACTTTATTTCCCTAGAAAGAAGCGTGGATTCTTGATCCTACAGACTTTATATCCTAGCATTTGTATGTGGGGGTAAGAGGGAAGAAGACCATTAAACAAACAAGAATATGTCACATAGAGGTAAGTAATTTGAAAATTAATAAAGTAGGACACAGGATACAGAGGGTGAAATGTCTCACTGCTAAGGTAATATTTGAATAAAGACCTTGATGGAGTGAATGCCTGAACCCTGCAGATACACACTGTGGAAAGGCTTTTCAGGTACAAGGACATCAAGAACAAAAGCAAAAGGCAGGGGTGGCCTTGGCATGTTTCAGGCATAGACAGGTGAGTACATGCTCTGACAAGATCAGAGGGAATCAGGACAGAGATATTCTATGGTGAAATCATGAAGGAAAGCTGTGGTAATGATTTTGGATTTTACTCTGAGTGAGCTGGGAAGCCAGTGGGGGTTTTGAACACTCACAATGGTTTGCATCATGAAATTAAAACTTTTTCTAAAGTTTTTAATGTGAATATGTATTATTTTTGTTATAACAAAAATTTAATAGTAATTCCACATAACTCAAATAGAAAAAGATGTTTATTACAACTTGTATTAAGAGATCATCAACAAAAAAGGGCATCATAGCTTATTTTGATGGATGTACCATGGGTAGCGACTCAACTGTGAAGCCGTGTCTGTTATTGTTTATGAGTATATTGGCTATATAATGTTATTTACTGAGAAATCCCATCCCATTCCTCTTATATATGTGTGAAACACACACATAAAGGAAACTACCTTATTTTTAAATGACATCTCAGATCTTACCTCTAATAGGTCATTTCTAGATTTCCTTGAAATGCTACTACAACTGCTGCTTTTTCTAAGTATTACACCTTAGCTAAACAATACTCTTTAAATCAAAAAATAATTATATGTTATCCCTCTTAAGTTACTAACAAAAATAGTAGTAATAGTAGGTATTAATTTTATGTGTCTAGTACATCAGTTTTTACTTTTACTTCAATGATAAAGATACTCATTTTAGCATTTATTTCCAAGGACTTCAAAGATAAGACATTTAACATTTATTTTCAAGGGCTTTATGTGTCAACTCTGGCACACCAGATAACTTTATCACTTTAGCTCTGTCTGAATGGCATTATGGGAGAACTGACTGAATATTTGGGGTGCGTTACTCATTGCCCAGGGCCAGCAGAAATATTTACTGCATAAACTGCAAGACGTCTAATAGATTTTTCTTTTCCTTTTGCCTTCATCTTGCCTTTTTTTTTTTTGTTTAGACTGGTAGACTTTAGACACCATATCATCAAATGAATAGTGTGAATTACTAAGACACAGTCAAGCACACATTACCTCATAAGAAGACTCCTTCCTAATACCCTCACTTCTGCCAATGCTCCAGCATTTTTCATGACCTTCTCAGTCATCTGCAAAGATTTATTTACATAATCAATTGAGCAACTCTCTTAGAAAGGACATCCTTCCTAAATTAATACCAACATTTAGTATTCTATCACTCTATTAAGCTTTTACTTTCCTTAAACTTCAACTACTTTCTCTGAACTTTTCTGTTATGTGTGTACGTGTATACATATTAATTTATTATCCCAAGTTTAAATCAGGGAAATAGAATAGCATTAATCAAAATACACTTAGGGAACCTTATGACAGGTTTAATATAATCAGTGGTGTCATTAGTGTGTGCATGTGCACACACACACATGCAAATACTAATAACTTGAAAGTATCTTTAGATATAAACAGTTTAACTTCCATAACCTAGAAGTTACATAGCCTTAATTCATGATCAGCAAAAACAAGAACTTACAAAATTAACCAAACTCCCACTCTGTGTTGGAAACACTCTGATACGGGATTTATAAACATCATCCCACTTCACTCCAATACACTGCCATTGTCCTATCTTGCTTCTTGCAACAATCTATTTCCCTTTCAATCTCTTCTCCATGTTGCAGCCAGAGTAAAACTTTTAAAAGATAATAGAAAAGTACACACCTGATCATGTCAATCCCCTGCCAAAAATCTTTTAGTGGACTCTCTTTACCTTCAGGAAAAAGTTTACACTCCTAACCACTGCACCCATTATCTTCTCCTTTTGATCTTTTCACAACCTTTCTGCCTCTCATTCTCTGTACTAGATACACAAACTATTCATGATTATTTAAAATGTCACACTCTGTATCTCTCTCCTGGATCTTTGTTATGCCCTCCTCCTAGAACAACACTTTCACCCCAGGGCTAGGTAATTCTCTGAACTCTTCTCCTGGAGTTAGAAGTGCTCGTAAGATGTTCCTGTGGCACCTAGAATGTTGCCTGTCACAGAACTTAACCAGACTTTACAGTAGTTGCTGATTTAACAGTCCACAGCTTTGTCTAGATGAGTTCAAAAGGAAATATCAGCCTTTTTCATCACTCTTTCCCTTGCTTCAAACAAAGTGCCTAAAATATAGTCCGTACTTAATACAAACACAAATCATTGAACTACAAACCCTCGTTTAGAGTTGAGGATGCTGAGGTTGAGAGAAATTGAACAAAGGCTGTCTGATCTCAATGTTCTCTCCCTTTCCAATTCTATATTCACCCCTTTTCCACCAGCGTTTACAGGTAGGATTGCCAGAATAAAATGAAAAGACATAGGAGAAGGATGAAATTATACTAAACCTAGGCTAACAGTAACTATACTTAGCAATATATTTAGTTTGGATTTCCTAGAAATCAGGACAAAAAGTTAAGGACAAAACTTCTAGATTCAAAATTTTTTGACTTCCTATCTATAGATTCCAACAGAGAAGCCTAGAAAATGAAGAGTCTTTGAATGCTACTCAGAATTCTAAGATTCATTCATCTACTCAATTATTTAACAAGTATTTATTCACCTACTTCAATGAGCCAGGCATTGTTACAGGAGCTAGTTATATGGCAATGCTTGGCATTGGCAAAGTCCCTGCTCCCTGGAATTTACACTTCTGGAGGCAAGAGGGGCTTGAGAGTGGAAGGGGAAAGAAGAGATAACTAACAAGAAATAAAATAAATATAGATATCAGTAAGTACCATAAAGACAATACTAAAAAACAAGGGTAATGTAATGGACAGTGATGGTTGGGAATGGAGAGGCTATTTTAGATGGGGCAACCTCGGAAGGCTGCTCTGAGAAAATAGCATTTGAGATGAGAGAGGAATAAATACAAAGGATCCAGCAAAGCAAAGATCTGGGGGAGAGCTTTACAGACGGAAGGAATATCAAGGGCAAAGGCCCTAGGTGGGAAGAACCTAGGAATATTCAAGAAACAGAAAGGAGCTCAAGGTGACTGGAGGGTAGAGAGTGAGAATGGTTGAGGGAGAAAGTGGTACAAATGAGGTCAGAGTAATACAAACTAATCCTACTAAAAAGTAGGCTTTTTAAGTGCAATAGGAAGCCACAGGCCTTTTTAAACAGGCAATTAACAAGATCCAGTTATGTGTTAGATCATTCTTTCAGAGGCATTGGGGAGGGAGAATGGATTCTAAAGGATTAGAATGGAAGTGGGAAGAGAAGTTAGGATGGAGTGAGGCGTCCCATCTGGACTACAGCAAACAAACTTAAAAATGTCATTTCAAAACCTAACCTGATGATACTTAGAGGGGCTTCTATAATTAACTGTTCAACTTATTCAAAAGATAAAAATTCTATCTACTTAAAGTACCATAAAGGTGATTAGTTATGTGTCACTGATTGCTATAATACTTTAGTAATTAGTTCTGGCCTCTTAGAAGTTATATGGGTGCCTAACCAAATTTCCAAGGAACAAGGGGTCAGATTATAAAAATACTCACATTATTATAGAATAACAATTTATTAAATATCCTAATCAAAATATATACTTATTTTGACCACGTCCCTAACCAGAGATTAGCATTAGGATAATATGAAATTCTAGAAAGAATATATGGCTAGTTCCAAACTGTCTGTATGACTCAAGAAAATCATTTTAATTCCTTGCAGTTCAATTTCCTCACTAGTGTAGAACAGATATAACAAAGTCTGTCCTACCCACCTCACAAGAGAGTTGTGAGAATGAATGGAGGACAGATGTGAAAGAATTCTAGTAATACAAAACATTATGCAAATGCAAGTTTTTGTATAAAAGTACAATGATAGATCTGGAAGGATTTTTAGGGATTCATTTAGCAAAATATCCTTATTTCACAATTGTGGGATCTGATGTCAAGAAAGGTGAACTAGCTATGGCACTGCTAAAACGAGAATCCAGATCTTACTTTTATGTAACAGAAAAAAATTAATTTGAATAATTTACAAGTTTCCTACAACATTATTGTAGCACTAATACTTTAAATAAGTATTCTGAAGAAAACAAAAATACTAAAAGGGAAAAGTAATTTGGAATTCATTATTAATGATTTATTATATTATATAAACCAAAATTAACATAGGATTAATTTTAACCTCAATTCTATGATATATATATATTAAAACATTGACTGCTCTTAGAGAAGCATATAACTTTCATAATGGTACATGATCAAGGGTCCATCAGTTAAAGCTACAAGCAAGTACCTTTACCTGCTTTTTGGCGCTGAATTATATTAAAAGCCTTCAAAGATAGCTTGATCTTCAATATAATCCAAAGTAATATTCTTTCTAAGTAAAATGTATGAGTGTCCAAAACTTCATATCATCCAAAATTCCTAAGCAGCTTATATCAGAAACTTTTTGCTGCTTAGGTGAATAATATTTATTTCCATATTCTATGCAAATGCTAAAAAATCACATGACTTATTATAACAAAATTCTGATCTAAACAATGTTAATCTTAATTTTTCATTAGGATTGCTAATGTAAATATTCAGTGGTTGATGTTTGCTGGCTCCTTATTGCCTTCAGTCTTTATAGCCTATTCAGTTTCATCTAAGTTTGTCTAACCACAGGAAAAAAAATCTTCCCAAGGTGAAATAATTAACTACTAATTCTAAACTTAATGACATTTGCCTATATCTGAATTTTTGTACTTTTTATTAATTTATCTCTCACACATTTAGTAAGTATTTATTAAATGGCTCTTTCATGTTAAGGATATCCTAGGCAGTCCAGATAAACTGCTGAATCTAACAGATGAGGTCCCTACTCTCATGAGGCTTACATTTCAATGGGGAAAGACATAACATAAACAACAACAAAAAGTAAAAACATAACAACAAGAACAAGAAAAACATAATAATAAATTCTTGGCAGAGAATTAAAATACTATGATGTAATAGAAATGCCTGAGTGGCTACTTTGGCTGGACCTGCCAGGAGACCTTCCTATACCTGAGATCTGAGAGTCAAGGAGTCAGCTGGATCAAGATCACAAGAGATTGAATTCTGGAGAGGACAGGAAGGAGAGTAGTACAAGATGAGGTAAGAAGAGCAAGCCTGAGCTAGTTCATGCGTGGCTTTGTAGGGAGTGTAGATTTTATTCCAAATGCAATAGGCAGCTACTGAAGAGTGTTAAAAGAAATGACATGGTCTGATTTATATTTTATAAGATAAATTGGGCTGCTATGTAAAGAATGGTGTGGAGAAGGGCAAGATTAAAAATAAGGGGAACACTAGGAGTCAACTGGAACAGTCCAAGTAAGAAGATGACGGTAGCTTCAACCAGGATGATAATAATGGAGATGGAGACAAGAGCATGAATTCATGACAAGTAGGGCAGAATAAACAAGACTTGCTGAAGAATATGAAGTTTTGGGCAACCTGAAGAACCAAAGATAATTCACAGGTCTGGGGCTTCAAAATCTTAATAGATGGTAATGCCAATGATAGTGAGATGAGGAAACCTGGAGGACCGTAAGAGTTTGTTGCCTATTTGGTTGACTGGTCAGTTGGTTGTTTGGGTTTATTTTCTTGGTGGTGGCTGGAAGAACACTCAGGAGTTATGTTTTGGCCATGTCAAATCTGAGATGACAACATCCACATCAAGATATCTAGTGAGCGGGGCTGGCCCCGTGGCCGAGTGGTTAAGTTCGCGCGCTCCGCTGCAGGCGGCCCAGTGTTTCGTCGGTTCGAATCCTGGGCGCGGACATGGCACTGCTTGTCAGACCACGATGAGGCGGCGTCCCGCATGCCACAACTAGAGGAACCCGCAACGGAGAATACACAGCTATGTACCGGGGGGCTTTGGGGAGAAAAAGGAAATAATAAAAAATCTTTAAAAAAAAAAAAAAGATATCTAGTGAGCAACTGAATATACGGCCTTGAATTTTATTATAATCAGCCAAGGGATGTCTGATTTGGGGGGACAAACTTCGTAAAACTTTTCACCTTTTCATTAAGTACTCACATGTTGATACATACAAAAATAAAAAATGGCGATCAAGATAATTATGATGATGAGGAAGAGGATATTTTGATCCATACTGTGATAGAGTAAGGATTCCTGAAATCAGTAAACGGATGGAGTACTGAGAGATAAGAGGTCTCAAGTTTTCTGTCCATTTTGAGCTAAACTATTAATATAAAAGTGTTAGATATATATAGCAAAAAAAAAAAAGGAGCCCCACAGGAATGTAAAATATGAATTCATTGACATTGTAAAGTAAAGTTGGCTTAAACATCTGGAATTTCCCTCATAGAATCTTTTAAGGAATTTGAGAAATACCTAGTGCCTCCTCCAAATGTATAAACCTAATAAGAGTTCAGGTGTGTTATGAACTTTGCTAGATGTTTGTCACTGGACTTAATGCACCTTTGTAAATAAAGTCTGTTCTTTAATACTTTCAATTTTATCAATAGGATTAACGAATCTCCTGAGATTGAAATCGTCCTCCTTTTACATCTTAACTCATAGAACTCAAAGATTAAAACCAAGAAAAAATAAATAGTATCCAAGACACTAATAAGAAAACACATCAAGCAAATAAGACATAAACTCTGATTTCTTGCATGTCCTCTTCCCTTGAAGGCCGTGGTCTGACATCTATTATTCTCTGATACTTATAAACTACATATCTTCATATACGACTGAACAAGGCTTATTCCAAGGTATTCTACCAACTATGGAAAATTGGACAATGAGAAATATATTCCAATTATGAAAAACTGGAGAATAAAAAATTAAAAGTAATGGAGGTGGAAAATAATCTCTAGTCAATGCAGAGAGAGTAAATGAAGGCATCTCTAACTCCAAAGTGAATAAGGGCTTTACATGGTGAAAGGAGGGGAAAGGGGATAAATTACACAATTGCCAAGAATTCTATATATTCCAGTTAATGATGGTTCAAATCTATGAGATATTTTGAAGTGAAAAGAAAAAAAAAAAAGATTTAATCACCTTTAAATCAGAAAAAGGGGGACAGGTGTCAATTTGAACAAACACCTGAAAAGTCAGGCCTGAGGACAGAGTGCAAATGGCTGGCTGTGTTTGTAAGTGTGTGCACAGGTGTGCCAGTGGAGGGGGAGGGGGAAAGAGGGGAAAGCAAGGATCAACTACATTCTTAATATTACCAACCTAAATCCTCCCCAGGGTGGTTAGAGTCACCAGGTAGCTTAGGAAAAAATCTTGAAGTTTCCAATCACACAGTTCCTAAAGGGCTCCTCACGGTTTTGTGTGCAAGAAGTTTGTCTCAGTGTCTCCCTCTAAGTCAGTGATAAGACAAGAAAGCACTTGGCCTACAACACAGCATGTTTAGTTGATACGGTTAGTATATTACTGTGTTAGAAGAAGATAAGTGCCTTCCTCACTTGATTTGGGGAAAACAATTCTGAAAGAACAAGGGGGGAGGTACTATGGGAAGTAAGAGGAGGAGACAATAAAGCCAGATTTAGGAGCCTTTATGCCACTTTAGAAACTTTAGCCTGAAGTTGGTCACTTTTTTAAGACTGAAATATAGATGATTTCACTGAGAAACAGCCTAAATAAAATATGTTACACTTAGCATATAAGAATTTCAGTGCTAACACCTCTTTTGGCACAGATTCTCAATTTTTATTGCATGCAAATTTGGGGGGAAGGGAGAATGAACTCATGGCTTAAGAATCTGGCAACTGCTTGAATTTCACTGTAAAGAAGCATCATTAAGAAGCTAGGAATCTGAGTCACTTAATATCAGGCTTCAGCTAAATTCTTAAATGGTTACATAACACCACTAATTTTTAAGAACAAGAAAGGGTATTTTTTTTAAATGTCAGGGCTTTAGGATTCCTCTTACTGTTTTTCATACTACAAAAATGTCTTGTCTGACCCTTGCATATATATATATGTATTCCTTATTGCTGTTTTCTTGAAGAATGAAAGATCCTCACATCTTCTGATAGATGCCCATTATTAACCTGACTCTCCAAGATCACGTCTTTCTTCAGGTCAAGTAACTCATCACTCTGTGACAATGCTTCATGTTTACAAAATAAGGTAAAATATGAGGAATTCCACTGAGATAACTAAAATATCACTAAAATCCCAGTTGGTTCACACATTATCAAATAACTGAACTAAAAATTAAAAACCATGCTTGAAATCGGGATGCTTCACACCACACAGGTAACACATTTGAATGAATAACAAAAGTTTTCACTCAAGCTTCGACATTTTGACAAGACACAGATATAAATTTCAAATTTTGGAAAATGAATAAAGAACATATGTTTACTTAATTTAAAAAATCTTTTGAACTTCCATATGAATAGTTTCCAAAAATTAGAAAAACAAATATGTATGTTCTATGTTTATTATTAAGGAAAGTTACCCTTTTGTGAGAACAAGTGTCACAAACAACTAACACTAATTTGCTTAAGCTGTAAGAGCTTCTTTCCTCAGAATTTCAAAAGAGATGAAAAGAACCAGATAACAGAAGATATTATCGTAACTTAACACATAACACTATGTTCAGAGCAGCAAGAAAGCAAATAGCCATGTCCCTCTTACATGCTCAGCATTAAATTATCTTTCACAAAGCAAAAGGCATTTTTCTGACCGATAAAGCAATATGTACAGTTAAGAGGCATAGAACTCCCACATCCTGGCCTTAAATTGTTCTTCTTATAAGAAAGCAGCATTTATGAGCCCCATAATGACTATTTTAAATCCCTGGAATCACATCGCAATAGAAAAATACTGTGTAGCATAATATATAACAGCATATTTAAATACGAACCCAAATTCCATGCTTCTATAATCGATATTAAGTTGTGAGCAAATCAAAGCATTTCTACCTTGATCATTTCTCTAAGCAAAGGTTAACTAAAAAGGCCAGCCTTAGGAAGAAATAGAATACATACCATGATATAGTCTCTTTCGTTAGAAAAGGCAAGAAGAACAGATTTAGATTAAGACTTGGTGTATAACAGCTGAAAGCATAGAATTTGTATCCACATAATGAACTGATGTCTCCTCTAAAGACGTCAGATTGCTGTTCAGCTAAACTATCTAAAAATACCTCCTTGCAAACACACACACACACGAAATGACTACAAAGACAGGTCTTACTAAGCAGCTCTACTTGCACAAAATCACTTAATAAGTGGGGAAAAATTTTAAAGTACTTAGGGAAAATTTAACAGGAATTTTTCATAGCAACTATGATCTTTTATAAGCTATTTTGAAAACCAGTACCAATTTATAAGAAGTAGTTAATGAAGGATCTTAAAGCAAATCATAACTGATCTAAGATATCCAATAGAGGATCATGTTCTATGAACCTAAAATTAAATAAAGAAAAATAAATCTCTGAATCACTCTATTTAAAAACTATTCTATTTAAAAACCAAGAAAAGGGAAATTTTCTGGCTGGAAAAGCAGGAATCGAATTTATAGATGCCACTGTGTGCCAAACCCTGTGTCAGATATGTAATCCCTACAAATAACCTACAAAGTATGCACCATTAACAGCACTTCATAGACTAGAAACATGGTTCAGAACATTTAAGTAATCTGCTCAATGTCACACAGCTACAAAGAAGAGGTAGGATTCCAACCACATAGTAATGACTCTAGAGCATTAAAATCTAACTGACATATCATCAATAACTGACATTCACATAGACTCTACAGTTTGCAAAAAGATTCTGAAAATATTAACTTTTTATATTTTCCTTACTTGAACCTCAAGTTTTCCATCTGTAAAATGGGGAGAATCTCTCTTCACTCCTAGTATTTTGTTCATGATTAAAGAAAACAACATATGTAAAGTACTTAGTTAAAATAATTATAACTATTTCTGTAATCATTAATAATCTTCAAAACAATGTTGTGAGGAAGAACAGTATTATAATCATGATCTCCGTTTTGAAGTGAGAAAACAGAAACTTTAAGAAGTTAAATGACTTGCCTAACAGTTGCACAGCGAGTCAACATCACAACTAGGACTCAAAGCAAGGTCTTCGTACATAAAGCATTTTATTGTTTTACTACACAAAAAACCTAGTTGGAATAGTTCGTTCCTATTACTATGGGGACAAGTTCACAGTTGGAATAAGAAGGATTTTGCTTTTAAATATCTCTATTAGCATGCTTGAAGATGATGTGCAATGAGTACTGTTAATAAGTGAGTTTTGCTACACTATGACATTTCAATATGCACCCCTTTTGCTCTGAGGCTCAGGGTAACATTTCAAAGCCACTCATTAACTTTATTATAAACCAATTGAAGGCAACATCTTTTCCCATAGCATCTTTGGATAACCCTTAAGGGAGCGAACAAAATAGAAAAAGAAGTAATGTATACATCCATTGCTAACAAAGCCAATACTTGACACACGACCTTGAAGGATGTTCTCTAATCCTGCCTACTACAATGCGCCGCCCATCGTCTTACTACAGAGAATGAAGACTGAACCCAGGGTCATTAGCACCGCCAAGAAAAGGCCATTCTTAATGCAAGGAGGACCATAATCAAATGGATTTCAGGTCACTCTACTGTGGCCAGGTTAAAGTATATTTTAATACAGCTTTCTAAAAGGTATAATTATATTCAACAGTCCCAAGAATATGTGTTATAGTGATGTAGGTTAACGAAATGCCAAAATTGTAATTAAGATGGACCTAATTATCATTCATTTTTCTGTATTTTAAATGGCTAAGACAATGTTGCTAAGTCTGGCTGAGAAAACTGTTTCATCTGGCTATATGCTAAAATTAGCTCCTTGTAAATTACTTATCTAACTGGAAACAAATTAAGAGATCAATCAGATCACCCAAACAATAAGTCAAAAACTGGATTCTTTTCTATATTCAAGTCTAAAAACAGAGTAACATGAAAGACCTCTGGAGAACCATACAGATGAGAAATCTCAGATGAGCATGGCGACCTTCTCGTTAAAGGTTAAATTAACTAGATAAAACTTTCATGTAAAGAGTTAAAGAGTAATTCTTCAATACAAAATTGTATCCTTGCAATTCTGGTCAAGCTTGAAGGGAAATAAAATATAATGCTTTTATTTCCGTCAAGATCAAGGTAGGGATGGTAGTTACTACATCACACATACGAAATCCCTTTGAAACTTACACTAAAGAAAATCAACTCTGAATGTAGGGGGAGGAATAATCTGTTCTCAAACTTTCTGATGAGAATTACAATCCACAGGACACACAGAAAACAAGGAATTGGTCCATCCTTGCCACAGTGTATTAGGAGCAAAGTTAAAGTATTTCATGCACCTTCCAAAAATAAATCTGCATGTGCACGTCAGGGCGCGCGCGTGTGTGTACGCGCACCCATGCAGGACAAGAAAAGACTGCCACTGGCTCCACCTTGTATGAGCTGTGTGACTTTGGGAAAGTTACTTTACCTCTCATGTCTGATTTCTTTGTGTATAAAAAGGACAATATACTTATATTGTGAGGATTAAATGAGATACTATAGGAAAAGAGTTTAGAACATTACCTAGAACATAGGAAGCCTTCAATTCTAGCTAATGACACTATTACTGTTGCTTTCTTTTACTCTAACACAAATTAGTTAACAGATGGCTGCTTGCTGAGATGAACCTATAGATGAAAAAAGTGAATTAACTTAAGGACATGTCATCCAGGCAAAGGGAAAACCTGACAGTCTCTGACCCTCTTGCTTGACAGATTCAATTATCCTTACCTCTTGGATAATGGAGTGTAAACAATATCTTTAAAAAACATAAGAATTGTGTTTATTATGAGCCATGCATTACTCTAAGCACTTTATAGGTTTTACCTCATTTAATCTTCACACAACCCTATTATCTCCATTTTACAAGTGAGGATTCCAAGTAATAGGGAAGCTAAATGACTTAACCAGGGTGACACAAAGAGTGAGTAGTGAAGCCAGAATATTAATCCAAGTTCCTGGCTCCAGAGCCCTCCTCTGACCAACAGGCTACAGCTCTTACTGATCCCTTCTTTTCATGTAACTTTCTTCACAAAGCTTACAACTGGTCAGATTACAGTTTTCATTATCACATGTATAAACTATTTCCTAAATTGGGTTATTTTTCTAGATAGGTTACAGGAAGCAGTTTCACTTTCTAAGTGAAATCCACCCCCCTCCTATACACTGGTGAGTTCTGAGAGTTCCTGAGGATCCCCAGGCAGTTATTTCAATATATTTCAGTATTCAGGTTCCTTTGGTGGTAGGAACAGTAGCATCACATAAATTACAAGAGTATGGTATTGAAACCAATATGAGAGCAGAGCATCTTCAACCCTGTTTTACCCTGGGCTTCTCAAATCCTGTAATCTAGCTCTTTTGGACGACTCTGCTATGCTGCTTAAAATCTCCAAAATCCATCTACCTGATATACCTTATTCCCTATGTCTACCCATATCCACCTGGTGGGCCACAGCTGCCCCGTGAACATTCCTCTGTTAAGCCCCATACATAACACTTAGTGCAGCTGTCAGCAGGTCTCTCCTGCTACTACTCTGTGAGCAACTCGAAGACAGAGGCCAAGTCTTATTCACAACCAAATAACCAAGATCAAACACAGAGCATATTGTCCTCAAACAAGGAAACTAGCAAGACTAATAGTATATCTAGTTCCACAACTATTTGCACACTGCTACTACTGTAATATACAAATGTTGTACTAAACACACAATTATACTAATGTGGCTAATACCACATAGTGTTGATTCTAAGATGCACAATTTCTGTTTTATTTTAACATCTTTGAAATCGGGATCCATCTTACAAAAAACGAAAAGAAAAAACTGGGTCATTTAAAGTAAGGTCAATCAATCAATGATGTCTTAGATTCGATGAGAAATGATATTTTCATTAAAATATATACAATCAAATTTTTAAGGAAAATAACCCCAGGGAATTCTTGATCCTTCCCACCTTCTAACACAGTGTAGTTAGAAGTGAGAAATGATTTAGTCAGCTATGTCTAGATCAATAGAGATGGTCTGACTCCTGGCTACCCTAAATGAAGACCGAAAATAAAGCCCGTACTTCAGAAACTTAACTCATGAACTTTATAATCCCACAGAGATACCCTGGCCACATCATACTTTGATTTCACTATATTCTACCGTTAATGGCTTTCTAATTATTACATGAATCTCAGCATTAGGTCAAAACTCTTTGACCTGACATTCAAAGGCTTCTATAGCCTCACCCCTCTCTTCTCATCAACCTATGTTCCTCCAGTTGCCCCTCCATCTCAGCTAAACTGATCTACTCATTGTCCCTTGATTGCAAATGAATGCTTTTGATTCAATGCTTTAGCTCATTCCGTTTGCCTTGCAAAAATTCCTCCCATTTCCTTTTTTCTTCACATCTTGTTTATGTCCTACCCTTACTTGTGGCATAGCTCAAGTCTTATTTCCTTCTTTTCAGAATAGTCAAATTACACGTGACACTCATGCCTGTGCACTGTTGCGTATTTTTTGTCCATACTGCTCACCCAGCATTTAAATATATGCTACTCCAACCAGATGTGAAATTTTCAAGCCATATTTTTAAATCTCTGTTACAGAAATCTGAAGAAGATCCACAAGAAAACATTCAAGATATATTGTTTCATTATTAATTCTCTCTTCTCAAAAGGCAAATAAGCAGAACATATAGCTTCAAAACAAAATGAAACTTCTCAGATGAAAAAAGCACAATGGTAATCCAAATAATGTTTTGTAATTTTTTTATTCCCAGGTATGGTTCATTTTTTACAATGATTTGAGATTGCTGCTGCACTAGTCAGTGGCTGTTCTTATGTAAAAACATATTTCTTTTCATCTATATGCTTTTAATATCAATATAGATTTACTTCTTTTCTGCTTAGTCACAAATTTAATACTCAATTTATTTGACATTTTAATTCAGTGAACACTGAAGACACTTTTATTAAATGAGAACTACAATCTATAGTCTCCTCTCCTATTCAAAGATAGCACTTAAGTAGTCTTGCTCTAAGAAAAAACTGAGACATTTAAGTTATCCACATTTCTTTTTCTAGAGCAAAACAAACTTTTCATTTAATATCATCTAGAATCAACTTCTGTGACATTTGTTCTTCAAGAGACATTCTTTAAGTCTTATTTATATCAGGTTGTTGATTTTTTTCGGGGGGGGGGGCAAAAAGAAAACAGGATAAGGAAGGGTAAAGAAATCTGGGAATATGACCAACTAAAAGGAGTGCAATGAAAAGATTTCAATGATAAAAGACATGAAAATACAGTGGAAAGGGAAGAAGAAAGAAATGTTGTCACAGGTGTTTATATTTTCTCTAGCTAAGCTATTTAAAAGTTAACTCTTTGTCTTTTGACACTTTAATATTGACTTCCCCTATCTAAAAATTTTGTATAAACTTCAAGAAAAGCACAATGTTATGAATATAGAAAGCTTTATTAAAATCACGCTGCATTCTTTCTCTCCCACATTTGAGATGGAATTCCAACACTAGCTGAAGAAGCTCTTAAGTAAATAACTTTTCCTTCAAAATTTAAAATATTATATATAATACATATATATTAATATATATTATAATACACGACAAACTTTAAAACTATAAAGTAGACAAAACAGCTTACGATAGAAGCTTCATAATAGTTAGAGTGTGTCTCTTAAATCAGATGTCCTTAGCCTGCATATTATTTTTTGGGAGGGGGAATCTAGGACAAATTACATTACTAGATTTTATACTATGGTATATTATAAACATTTCCATAAGAGGATATGTATCAAAATGTTACCAATGGTTTTATCTGGGTAGTAAAATTGTGATTCTCTTTCTGTCCTTGTCTCTATTTTCTATTTTTTCCTCAATGAACATATAGCTATGTATTTTTTTAGTTATAAATTATGATGCACAAAAATTACCAACACAGACAAGCCACAGACTAAACAGCCACCTGAATAACTATAACACAAAACAGTGAAAATTAACTATTGCAAGGGTATCTCTTCTCAATAAAACAGTTTTAAAATATTTTTATGTTTAGGTAAATGTTATCCCTCAAATAGTGTAATTTTCACATTCAATTGTTTCCACAAATGGAATTAATTTCAACAAGACATAGGAAGCCTGATACATTCATATAATATGAATGTATTATAAAACACATTCATATTTTTAATTGCCATTTAAAATGAAGAAAAGTGTATTTTTGGGTTTTTGGTGAGGAAGACTGACCCTGAGCTAACATCCGTGCCAATCTTCCTCTATTTTGTATGTGGGATGCCACCACAGCATGGCTTGATGAGCTGTGTGTAGGTCCACACCCAGGATCTGAACCTGCAAACCCTGGCCACTGAAGCAGAGCATGCAAACTTAACTACTATGCCACTGGGCTGGCCCTGAAAAGTGTATTTTTAAGGAAACAAGTCAGGGCAAAGAAAAAGTTAATTTCATCTTTCACATTTTCAATCACTGGAAACCCAGGGTACAAACTCTACTCATCACTCACCTTCTGCCAATCTTCCCCCACCCCCACCAACCCAGCCACTATAGGCCCAGTGACCATAGAATCCTTCTAAATCCTTATTGACAACTCTAAGCAATCTTATTTTTCACTCATATTAAGGGTACTATAAACTTCTCAGTTTCATAAAACCTAGAAAAACTATCTGCCACAATACTCCCGCTTAACTCCAAATCTTTCTTGATTTACTGAGAAAAATTTTAGAAAGAGTACTTTCACTTGCTAAACATACTTCAAAGAGTAAAAAATATCTAGTTGAATACATTCTTTTTTTCTAGGAGAACAGAAGCAATCAAAAGATTAAAATTCTATAGGTTTTTTACTGTTTCATTGTCTTCTTTTATTATGAAAGGTGTGAAGTTGTGTACTGGCACTTAAAATTAGTGAAATGTTGACCTATTGGAAATAATCCATAATAAGGTGCCTGCATTGTAATCTTTATTTTTGAGATCTTATATAGGGTGGTAAGAAAACATTTATCACAAGAGATAGGGCATATATTCCTGAAAATTAGCCTTTACTGATAAAGTAAACTAGGCAGAATCTTAAGTTCTAGCTTTTTCCATATGCCTAAATTAGAAATGCAATTATGGATTAATTATATTTATACAAACACACATATATGCATGAAATATGTGCATGTATATCTATGTTGACAGAGAAAGAGACAGGTATGTTCCATTTAATAATCAAACCAAGTCAATATTATAAACATCCAATGTATTTCTCTAGAACTCCCTAAAGAAGAATATGAACCTTAATTGAAAGGAGTTTTTCAGACTGTCACTTTATCTATCAACAAATCTAAGGTAATCCATGTCTAAGATGTCTCTGAGAACAGCCTTTATAATGAACATGCAGTATAAGTTATAAAAGAGGATCTGGTGTGTTGATATGGAATGAGGAGATTTGAATCATATGAGGAATATCTATACAGTGACAAAGTACAAAGGCAACACAGGTTAGAGATTGATAAGTTATGCAGATACAACACATATCATAGACTATGGAATTAAATAAGACTAATCATTACATATCATACACACACTATATATATAGAGAGAGAGAGAGAGAATACAACATAACTAATATAAAAGGCCTAAGCTAGAGGTTCAATTAATAAGAAGAAATGGCAGAGGTTCACAATTGACTAGTTCTATGTGGCAAAGGTGTTTCTATCCCAACAGGAAAGGTGGGGCAGAGACCAAGAGCTTAAGGGGACTACCTGTGTGATATAATATGTAGAGGGACATGTTGCTTCTGTGAGTGTGCTTTGTTATATCATCTCTTTGCGTGTTTTAGAGTATAAATGTGTATTTACGTTCTCTTATATGTCTTTGTACAAGCTTCTTATCTTATCTATGTTCTAAAAAATAGGTACTATTCTATTTAACCCCTTCTGTGTAATACCTAAGACAGGACTAACAGCACTAGAATTTTAATACTGTAAATGGACATAATCGCAAGCATGTGTCAGGTCTCCAAAAATAAAAAGCACTTCTTAATGATGAAGAAAAATAAAGAGGTCAGAGAGAGCAAAGATCTTAGACAAGGAAATTAACAGAGATCTTGAGGACACATTTACAAACTTTCATTTAAATTACACACATGTACACACACACTTGCACGGCTATATCTAATCTACATCTATGTAGATCCTGACATTAATTCTTGCTTTTAAAATCCTTTTTCTTTTTAAAAAAAAAAAAGCTCATAACCAAACCATAATCCAAGTAAAATATATAGATAATGACAAAAGTGGTTATTTGATCTAATCAGGACAAGTTTTCAAAAGTTTAGAAAAGATTGCTATAGACATGACAGTAATGTTATCCCTTTTTTTCTTTTTACTATGCACATAAAGGAAGCAATAAAAAAGTAGTTCATTAAGGATTTAAAAATAATTTCTACATGATTATTATTAAGCATAGGAAAATGAAGAAAACTGAAACATCACTCTGGAAGGATTCTTAACAGATTACCTGAATAAAATATTTAAGAATGTGGTCAGGCCTAAAATCAAGGAAATGGACTAAAGAAATTTCAAGTTATATTTCAGGGATAATTATACCTATATGACCAAACTGATAGAGCACTTATTTGGTGCATATTTCAGTGTTTCAAACATATAAAATATGTTTTAAATGAAAAACTATGATTGGTGATCTTTCCATGATTAAATAGTTAAAGGAGAAGAAATAATTGAGCTTCTAATGATGCATTTCGAGCATTCTCTTTTTTTTTTAAGTTGATCATTCTCTTTTTCACTAATCTTAATTGATTTTATTTTTATGTAGTCTGTTTTTAAATGGATCATTACTAAACAATATTTAAAAGCACGGATGTGAAGTATGCTTCTTCTTTTGACTAAAAGTAAGGATTTTTCTTTAATGTCCTATGAGATAAAGCTTTTTTCAATCTCATACATATAAGTAGTGTATGTAATGCATTGGCAAGTTTCTAAAATACATTTTTTCAATTCTAACAGGGTAAAAAGATCTATTATTTGTTGTCAGAGTTTCTTGGCCCAAATCCAAGGCAAGACAACCTTGTCCTTGAGTAAAACAATAGGATATTGCTTCCTCTCAGGCCTCTCTGCTAGCTAGCATGGTGGAAAACCTCCCCAACCTCCCCAAGAGGTAAGTTTATTTCATCTCAGGAGATATAGCTGTCATAATAGACAAAATAAAGATCAGATAAAGAAAAGGTGGAGTCTTATCCCAAAAGAGGCATCACCTAACAGCTATAATTAATCTTGGTTTTATTTTCTACATCGCCAAGGAAAATCTATCAATCAAATTATGTTAAAAAAGACACTCTACCCAATGTTTACAGACAAGGTCAAATTGTCATGGTAGGATAAAAGCAATTTTTAAAAAACTGAGTTTTCTTAAATCTGTTCTAGTTAAAGACAGGAAGTGGAGGTGGGGGTGGGGGAGGAGGAGGTAGTTACACTTCCTTGCTGTATCTTCAAATTATAGTCATTAATTTGTCAGGTATCCTAACATCTTCTTCTCTGTCACCTGTATTGAACTATTTATTCTCCCTAACACAATCCATTCCAATAGTGATGATCTCATTAAATTTCCTCATAACCTTCTGATTCCTCATATCCTTCTACATCTTCCTGCCTTGGACCCTCACATGTTATTCTTACGTCCTAGAAAAGCCTTCTCTATACGGCACTCTCAATAGTTCATACATAGTTTTGAATTGCAACCATATCCTTATGGTATGAAGAAGGAGGAGAATTCACTCAAGATATGATCTCTCATCTAAGGGTAAAGACCAAACCAATTTACAAGCACCAATTAGAAGAATTAATAAAATTAACAATCACCTATTAAGTGGCACTAAATCATTAATCAGAGAAAGCAGAGATGAATACGAAGAGACAAGGAGCAAATGAAAGTCAAGCAAGGAGCAGTGCAAGCTGAGAAATGAGAAAAGAAAATGAGCCTGAAGTGTCTGTAATCAGACCATCTTGTCCTAAATTTTAAAAATCATAGTTGAGGAAAAAATATGTTCCTTAGGGAGATAATGCAGATTATAGAGGGTCTTGGTGACCAGTAGGAATTTAGACATATAGTTAAGATATATTACATCCTTCTTGGTTAAGAGGCTTATGAAATGATGAAATTGATATTTATGGCTACAAACGAGAGATGACCAGCATGCACTTCAGAGAGGTGATCATTAACTGAAGTTGGGCTCTATGATAGATGCAGACTTCACCAAAGCAGAAACGGGAGACAAAACAGCAAGACTAAGTGCTTCCAATGGAGCACAAGTGGCCAAGGTCAGGCTACCAGAAGTTACAAAGGGAACAGACAGAAGAAGTTGAGGCATCAAGTTTGTGTTTAAAAAGCTAAGCTTCAAAATGAGAAAGTACTTGGTAGGGCCAAACACAGAAAAGCAGAAGGAGAAAGGGATTGGGCTAATGGCGTCTGTTCTTGATCAACCCAACCCAAGTCTCAAGATTACATCAAAAAAGATAGACTCATTATTGATTGCATTTTTCACTAAATAACCTTATACAACTATTTTTATAATTCAGAAATTGATAATAATGTACGCCTGAAATTACAGTTATAAACCATTATAATCTCAATAAAATTACTTACAAAAGAAAAAAACTATTTTTATAAAATAGTTCTGATCATGATATTGTTATTCCTTTACATTAACAGTGCTTGGAATGTCACCCATACCAGGAAAAACAGAGTAGCAAGAGAAAAATCAAGCTTTTTTTTCAAGTCATGTATTCCACTAGCTAATACCAGCTCTCATAATTATACAATCTACACACGTAATTTAGATTAAATTTGGCCGGGTAAGGAGTAGTAGTATAGGTTTGTGGTTAAAGCAGGGCTACGAAATCAGATGAACCTGAGTTCCAGTGATGACTCCACCACTTACTAGTCCTTGGAAAAAACTGATTTTTTTTTTAAAGATTGGCACCTGAGCTAACATCTGTTGCCAATCTTCCTCTTTTTTTATTCTTCTTCCCAAAGCCCTCAGTACATAGTCATATATTCTAGTTGTAGGTCCTTCTGGCTCTGCTATGTGGGACACCACCTCAGCATGGATTGATGAGCAGCGTGTAGGTCCATGCCCAGGATCTGAACCGGCAACACCCTGAGCCACTGAAGCGGAAAATGCAAACTTAACCACTCAGCCATGGGGCCAGCCCCAGAAGAAACTATTTTTTAACCTTGCTAAAGCCTTAGTTTCATCAATCATCTCTTAAGAGGTGATAATACAGCTTCCTTTAGAGGGTTGTTGTAATAATTAAGTCAGACAATACGGAATATAGTGCCTGTCATACAATAAGTGCTCAATTGCTATTTATTCCCTACATTTAAGTAAGGCACTTCTTACATATACCACTTTTTAAAATTATTTAATCTTGACTAAAGTTTCATTTATTATAAGTACAGCACCCTACATATATCAATACTTTCCATAAAAATGTACAACTGGAAAATAGATTATCAGTTTGATAGTATCAAGTTGATTTGTTTTAAATGGTTCATTTTAAGAATTTACCAAGTTTCAAAGTCATCCTATATTGCAGAACTTCCAAAAGCACACTTAAGGGATACTATTCCCATGAGACAATCTGAGCTAGGCAAAAAAGGGAGAGGCAGGTGAAAAACAAAACAGGTGGTAAATAGAGTAATGAAACCTTTAATGTTATCCCAAGGTTTTCCCCAACTTACTGAGCCTATAGAATTGTTTTCAGTTAACATCTATTAACCATCCATACAACAAGTTTTCCACAGTAGTCTTTTGAATAATGCAGTTTTATAATACATTTTTAACATGTTAATAATCTCCTTTTATTTTCAAAATTTACAAAATCACAAGGTTCCTCTGAAGGGTAACTGAAACCACTAGATGACTATGAGAACACAGGCCAGCGCTGGGTGCATTTTTGCTGACACATGGATTTTCATCTCAGTGTCATCAACTGACCATATATAATGGGGAGGGGAGGCAATGTGATAAAACATAGAACATTTACTAGTTTAAAGGCTTAAATGAGACTTCATTAACCCAAAATTCAGTTAAATGAGCAGTTCAACAGTATTTATTGTACACTTATGTGACAGCAACTGAGATATGCACTGAGCTAGACAGAAAATGAACAAAGAATAAAAACCCGTAAGATCTGAAAGAGTCTGACAAAGCAGAATAACTGAGTTTACTGCTTGTGCCCAACCATAGCTTAAACAAATGCCCCTAATTTAGTTTTTGCTTTTTAGTATCTCACTCCCTTCTGCAGTCAAAGAAGCAAAGCCATTTAAAAAGTCACAAAGTTTTTGAAGAAGCAAAAACGGAAGTACTTGTGAATTTACCTAAATTTTACTCTTTTAAAATTAGCTCTGACATTATTCCAAAAAGCCTCATAGGTCAAAAGAGGGGCATTCTTACTCATTTTTGCTCAACAACTGTTTACTGAGTCATCTATTATGTGAGAGCCAGAGTAATTATTCTCCTATTCAACTCCTTGCATATAATTAAAATTTTAAAGGTTTGCTCATTAAACAGCAAAGTCTAGATAACCAAAGGACTCATCAACAAGTATATAGCAAGATCTTGATATCATAAGCTGCCAACTCTACTGCGTATGATGCTCGGGGATGGCAAATTCTAGTATTCCAATTTGTAACAAAAGTATCAGGAAATGCCACTCACATGTTTTCTAGAAATTGCTTGATTCAAAGCTATCTTACAGCTAGTGTTACTTTTGTCATAGCTTTACCCTAAATTTCAGTAAAATATAAAGCACTTGTCAGGAAACAAGCTTACAGAATAGGATACTGGGCACTCTATACGTACTATTTGGTATTATCTGTCCCAACTGCTCTTGTTTTCACAACTCTCGTAATATTGTTTCCCCCTCCACCAGTAAATAGTTTTAGCAATTTTCTCTGTTCATTAAAATTATATTATTATTAATTTAAACACCCTCCTCCCTTCATTTTGAGAAAGGATATATGAAAAAGGTAAACAAGAAGCCTGTGGTTTAAACTTTGCTTCTAAGGTTCCACAAGTCAGTTTAAGTAACACCCTCACTTTTACCTGACAAAATCATGACTACAGAGGAGCTTCACTTCAAAGGTCCTGTTAACAAAATCAAACTATAGTGGAACTTCTCTATAACAACCTTTCTTATTAGTAAAATTAAGTATAAGGTTGGTCTTTTTCTGGATCTGATCCGAAGAGATTTCATTAGTGAGGTACCACAAGGATCTCATTATGAGGAGGCTGGGCTCTAAGCACAGCACCATATCACGCTTCCAACACACTTCCTGCCTTAAGGACATCCCAAGGTTCACTAGCAAAGTGAGATAATGCCTTAAGAGTCACTTCATCTAAGAAAGTCTCTTGGATTTAGTTAATAATTTTGTTCATAATGAAGAACAAAACCAAATTATAACGATAAATCTAAGCATCTAATATTCTAAATTCATGGCCTTCTGTCTATAAATTTTCAAAGCCTTGGCAATTTATCTCCATTTTTTAAGTTTAACATCTTATCCTTTTAGAATACATAAAAGATAATTCCTCTACCCTAATATAATACCTGCTAGATGCTAGGATGTAAAAAGAGACATTTCAAAAATACTTAGACTACTATATAAGCTGCCTAAATTTATGCGTTTTCATTTTGGGGATGTAAAATATGTATATATATATATATATATATATATATATATATATAAAACATGAATTAGTGTGGTAAAATATGTATATATATATATATATATAAAACATGAATTAGTGTGATGACAGAAAACTTCTAACGTGGTGGTTGCTATAAAAGTAGCACTGTGAGAACTCGAATTCCTGTAACAGGAGGCTCAGATTTGGTGTTAACCATAGAAAAGTATTTCTCACAAACTGCAGTAGCTGCCTGTGGGATTTCAGCATGACAAATGCATAGCTGACTCATGGGATCAATTATAAAGAAGTAAGACTTGTGGCATTAAAAAATATATTCTGTGTTTTCATCACCTATTAATATAGGTTAAGAAGTCAGATGAGCCCCACTGATTGTTTTATTACCAAATCAATAACCAAAGCTCTCCCTGCCTCCCTCGAACCTATGTGTGAATTCCTTACTACAGATGCCCGTTCCCAGTAACCTTTTTCATGAGCTTTCATTAAATTCAACTATAAAAACATTTTTTAAAAACTATTTGAGTATTAAGTTAAAGCTGAATTGTCAAGCTTTAATTTCTGATGATAAAAATCAGCTGTCCAATATTTCTCAATGTTCGTGATTTTGCTTTAAATGAATTGTTGGTCTTGTTTAAAATTTTTTTAAAATCACAACAAAATTAGAAGAACAAGCCAGTTTTAACTTACCCTCCCTCCTCCAAGCAGACCATTATACCCTCTAAAAAACCTGTTTTTCCTGAAGAGAAACAGCAATAATTCCCATTTTAAAGCAGTTCTCTATGACGTGCTGTTGAAGCACAAGCAGCATTTGCAATACTTACTGAATGCTTCTCCTGCTGGCCCATAACTCCATGGTTAGCTGGGATTGCTAGTGGTTTCATAATGAAGAAACATATGCTGAACTGAATTTACACATCATGTACCAATCTCTCATGGATGGCAAGTCACCCTCTACAGCATTAAATTAAAAAAGAAAAAGAAAAAAAAAAGAGGGAGGAGGAAACCAAGCTGCAGCTTAAAGTGTCACTACTGGTAAGCTTAAAAAACCCCTCACACTTGTAGACCAGAAAAGGAATCCGAACAACGGTGTTCGTCTCCATTTTTATAACATTGAAACTCTAACCATCTTAGGCTATGACAAGACCGAGGAAACCTTTTACAGCTCTCAGTCTTCCAAGAGAACAAGATCATTTCTGAGATTGAAGAACAAGAGGCAAAAGAAAAGGAGGAAAAAAAAAAAGCTAAAATGGCTGACTGCACACAGACTCCCCTCAAAAAGGCTTAATACAGAATTATATTAGTCAGGGTGGTATAAGAACCAGTCTCTAGCATTCAGCCAAGCATTGTTAATACTCTTGTTTCATTTGCAATCACATATACGGACCCCTCCAACCAAGAAAAAAGAAAAAGAAAGAAAAAATCAGGGCAGAGCGTGTGAATCGGGACCTCCTCCCTAGCTGCTAATGATGCTGACAGAGTGGTGACCAGTGATCTCTGTCCCACTCCACTCACCAAGTTTGCACAATTAATCTTAGCAGCATGACACTGATGGACATTTAATTTAATGATGTCTGTCCCTCACACTCAACACAAGCATGACTGCTAGCAAGAGAGTCACTAACAGAAACACAGCACATGCACACACACAATCTCGAGAATCATGAGTCTGAATGCAATACACCAATATAATTACATTATTGTGCTTACTTTGGAGGACCATGGCTGCAGGCAGTTGGCATAGCAACGCACAAGGAAAGCCATTTCCTGGGTAGAGAGAAAGCTTCCTTTTCTAAATAAAAAATTCCTCTTAGGAAACAAACGGCATTGCTGCTTCCCGCAGAAAGCAAGACACTGTAGTCTGTCTCTTAACCTGCAAGGCTCACACTCAATGCAGTTCTAGTGATGTAAGTGGATTTCTCTCTCACCCTCCCTCTCCTTCTATACACTGAAATATTCAGCTCAAATGGTACACACATTCCTTAAGGCTCGCCCCCTCCTCTACTTAACCATTTCACTCATTAAGGTAGCGATGGACAATTCAGATAAAGTAACAAGCTCTTGCCTGTATTATATCAGCGGCTGTAGGTTAAGCAAGTCTCAGAGGGATGGAATCCATTGATTGCTGACTCCAAATAATATCACTGAAGACAGGGTGGGAAAACGGAGCAAGGACTTACTTGAACAGCTTTGAACTAAAATACGATTTTTCACCACGGTGAAGATAAAAGAATGGATGTGACCTCTTCCCCACCCTCAAATATCACTGTGCTATAGGGAACAAGTACCTATCAAAAATTTACAAAATGTACATTTAACAAGCTTTATATAAAGATGATGTGATTTTCACACACATCCATACACACACACAGCACCTTGCAAATAATGTCAAAATACATCCACTCAGGTTTTTTTAGAAACCAAATCAAACTTCTTTTAGGAGTAGTGAGTTGAAATTTAATGAGGATATGTTATTCTACCATCAACCCTTAATTTCACCTAGGTTAGTAGGTTATTTGAAAGATGTCATTATAGTTGACAAGGAATAAGAACATTTTAACTCTGAAGCACTGGTCAGTTTCTCACAGTGAAATCTATCTATAAATGTTAAATATAATAGAAAATAGATACAGAAAACCTAGCAACTTTAATAATTGACTTTAAAATTGTCAGTGCTTGCTAATTGTGTGTCTTGTCTACCTACCTGATGCTGCACCCATACTATTCTCTTTCCTTTTTTCCTCTCATATCCAAAGGCAACCACTCCCACCACATCACTATTTCCTACCCATCCTCAACATACCTCTTCCATAGACTTCTTATATTATCCATTATCCCTTTTCTCCCAATTTATTCAACCTCTCCCCAACAACTAGAGGTTCTCCACACTGGCTTTTAAATATGTTCGGGTCTCTCCCATTTCAAAAACAAAACAAAAACCAGAAACCTTCCCTAGATCCTACATTCTCCTATGGCCACAGTCACTTCACAATCAAATCTCTCCAGAATTTCCTACTTTGGCTTCCACCATTTCTTCATCCCTTGCACTTCTAAAATGAAGGACCATCGTGGTCCTGTTATATAACTTATACACCTCTCTCCATGTCCAATCCATCACAATACTCCATTGATTAAATTCTCCACCTTTTCTTAAATTCAGATTTCTCTTATCTCTTCTGCTATCTTTCCACTCCAAATACTATTTTTTGCCTTGAAAATTGTAAAAGTCTCCTTATTAACCTGTCTGGATTCAATTCTAACCCCATCCAGCCAATCCATTTACCATACTGCCTCCTGAGATCTTTTAAAAACTAAAATCTGGTCATTTTCACCTAATCCACTGAGCCCCTTTTTCAAATTAAAACACATCAATGGCTTCCCATTGCTCTGGCATACACACTAAAACTCTTATTATAGTCTGCATGATTTATACGTTTTCAAGACCTTTCACGCCCAAGCCCTCCAGGTCACCTGGGCTGCTCTTGGTTCCTTGAATAGGGCAAGAGGCCTTTTTCACACGTTATTTACTCTGCCTGGAACTCTCCCTCACCCTCCCTTTGCTGATTGAGCCCCACCCCCTCCCTGAAAATATTGGAGAAATGCCCTCAAAGTTATCATGATATTGTGTATCACTTCCCTGTAGTGCTTATTACAGTTATGACTTTACATTTACTCATGAAATTATTTAAGCAGTTAGTGTCTGCTCCCCCCACTACACTCTAATCTCCATGACAGCCGGCACCATGTTTGTCTGTGTGCCACTGTACTTGCAGCAGCACCTAGCATGGTACACATCGTAGGCACTCACATTTTTTGAATGAATGAAATCTCTAGTAACTGGGAATGGACATTAGCAAGACTATATTTGATCCTGTAAACTGGTTCCTATCAGAATCCCAAATACTTTCAATAATAGACGAATGATTTAACAGTAAATGGCGCTGATCTTTGAAAAAGGAGCAAAGGCAATATCATAGAGCAAAGATAGTCTCTTCATAACGCTGAAACAACTGGATAATTACATGCAAAAAAAAAATGAATCTAGACACAGACCTTACACTCTTCACAAAAATTAACTCAAAATGGATCACAGACCTAAATGTAAAACGTGAAACTTTAGGAGCTAAGGATAAAACATCTAAAGATAACAGGAGAAAACCTAGATGATCTTGGTTATGGTGATGCCTTTTTTTTTTTTGAGGGAGACTAGCCCTGAGATAACATCTGCCACCAATGCTCTTTTTTTTTTTTCTGAGGAAGACTGGCCCTGAGCTAACATCTGTGACCATCTTCCTCTACTTTATATGTGGGATGCCTACCACAGCATGGCTTGACAAGTGGTGCGTAGGTCAACACCCAGGATCTGAACCAGCGAACCCCGGGCTGCTGAAGCAGAACATGCAAACTTAACTGTGTTGCACCACTAGGCCAGCCCCTGGTGATGCCTTTTTAGATACAGCACTAAAGACACAATGCACGAAACAAATAATTGATAAGGTGGAATTCATTAAAATAAAAAGCTTGTGCTCTATGAAAGACAATATTAAGAGACTTAGAAGACAATCCACAGACTGGGAGAAAATATTTGCAAAAGACACATCTGATAAAGGACTCATCCAAGATATACAAAGGACTCTTAAAACTCAACAATAAGATGAACTTGATCAAAAAACAGACCAAGGGGCCGGCCCAGAAGCGTAGTGGTTAAGTTCACACACTCCACCAGGGTTCACCAGTTTGGATACCAGGCGTGGACCTACATGCTGCTCATCAAGCCATGCTGTTGCGGCAACCCACATACAAAATAGAGGAAGATTGGCACAGATGTTAGGTCAGGGCCAAACTTCCTCACCAAAAAAAAAAGAAAAACAGACCAAAGACCTTAACAGACGTACCTCACCAAAGAAGATATACAGATAGTAACTAAGCATATGAAAAGACATTCCACAACATATGTCATCAGGGAAATGCTAATTAAAACAACAATGACATACCACTACATAGTTATTAGAATGGTCAAAGTCCAAAACTCTGACAACACCAAATGCTGGTGAGGATGGTAGAGCAACAGGAACTCTCATTCATTGCTGGTGAAGATGCAAAATGGTGTGGCCACTTTGGTAGATAGTGTGGTGGTTTCTTACAAAACTAAACATACTCATCATAAAATCCAGCAATTGGGCTACCTGGTATTTACCCAAAGGAGTTAAAAACTTATGTCCACACAAAAAGCCGCACACATGTGTTTATAGTAGCTTTATTCATAATTGCCAAAACTTGGAAGCAACAAAGATGTCTTTCAGCAGGTGAATGGATAAACAAACTGTGGTACATCAAGACAATGGAATATTATTTGGTGTTAAAAAGAAATGAGCTATCAAGCCATAAATGACATGGAGGAACCTTAACCATATAATACTAAGTAAAGTCAATCAGAAAAGACTACACACTGTATGATTCCAACTATATGACATTCTGGATAAGGCAAAACTGTGGACACAATAAAAAGATCAGTGGTTGCCAGCGGTTGTAGGGAGATGAACAGGCAGAGCACAGAGAATTTTTAGGGCATAGAAAATACTCTGTATGATATTATAATGATAGATATATGTCATTATACATTTGTCCAAACCCATAGAATGTACAACACCAAGAATCCTATGGACTTTGGATGAATATGATATGTCAATATAGGTTCCTCCTTGGTTAAAAAAAAAAAAATGTACCATTCTGGTGAGTGATGTTGATAATGGGGACAGCTATGCATACGTGGGGGCAGGGGTATATGAGAAACCTCTATACCTTTCTCTCAATTTTGTTGTAAACCTAAAACTGCTCTAAAAACTTAAAGTCTTAAAAAAAATTAAGTAAATGGCATCAACAGGTAGAAGCAGCCCAAGTGTCCATCTGTGAATGAATGTATAAACAAAATGTGGTATATACATACAAAGGGATATTATTCAGTTTCAAAAAGGAACACAATTCTGTTTCAAGCTAGAACAAGGATAAACCTTGAAGGCACTACTCTAAGTGAAATAATCCAGTCACAAAAAGAAAAACACTGTATGATTCCACTTACATGAAGCACCTAGAATAGTCAAATTCATAGACAGAAAGGAGAATGGTGGTTGTCAAGGGCTGAGGGAAAAGGGTAATGAGGAGTTATTGTTTAATGGGTATGGAGTTTCAGTTTGGGAAGATACGAAAAATTCTGGAGATAGATGATGGTAATGGTTGCCTAACAATGTAAGTGTGCTTCACCCAGATATACACTTAAAAATGCTTAAAATGGTCAATTTACAAGTTATATATAGTTTACCACAACAGATTTTTTAAAAGTAAATGGCAATTCAAGAACTAAATAATCAAAGTCTACAACTTTCATCCATCTAGCCATATCCCACACATCCATGTGACAAAAATCTTCTCCAACTTTAAGTCAAATTACCCCTGTGCTGATGGTGTCTGACCTTATATGTGAAGATTTCCCATTGCTTGCTTCTCTCTGGAAAAACGTGTCACTTCTCTCAAGAAGGAAACTAACTTAATCAGGGAACCTGATAGATGAAGTCAGAAAATCACACATCCTCAGGCACTGATGCTTTTCTATGCTGAGACTTGGTGTGATTTTTCTCACAACCTGGCTTCTTTCTCACAACCTACATATCTCTAAACTCATGATTGTTAATACTGAAATTTTACTATTCATACTATCTTGTACATTGAAACACAATTGTGCCAGTTTATAATATGCCAAACACTGCTTAAGAAATAAAATACAAACTGAAGATTTAAGAGAATCCCATACTACAGATTTGACACAAATAAGAGTAAATCACACTAACCTTGAAGTACTGTAACTTAGATTATATTCATCCCATTCCTTAACCATCTAGATTTAGCAAGTGGCATTAAATAGCTCCAGCTAGAAAAAGGAGCATGTAACAATTTTCTGCCCTGTGTCAAGAACATCTACTAACTTCTAAATTATCAGTAACAATGATCCAAAAGATAGCGATTACATACATAGTTCAGAAAACTACTTAATGTAAAGCCCTTCCATGCTAAATTTAATACCACGGTATTCATTTATATTTTTTCCACTTAAAGTATTTGCTTTCTAATTACTACGAAATTGAGAAAAATGATCTGCTCTTCTCAGTAATTATTAATCACATTTAGGATTAATATGTGTTTATTTATTTATAATATCTATGGTGTTTATCCACAGATCTCCATGTGCTTTATGAACATAATTAAGCTTGGTCAAAACCCAAGGGAAGCAATAAAACAATGTATTCATCTTTCATAGAAAAATAAAGTGTATTAGATTATAGAGTTAGTAGTTTAGAAGAATACAAAATAGAACTCCAGGTTTCTAGTATCATTTACTTCACTATCCACTATATATTATTGATTTCTTCCCTCTTCCCCCTGCCCCAGAGAAAAACTATAGAGGGTGATGAAAATTTGTGGGAGCAGCAGGAAGAACTTATTCTTTGATATCTGGAAACGAGAAATTTTATAAATTTGATTCCTAATGTTTTATTGTTCACCAAAGAAATGATATTTAAAAATGCTATTTTCTATATAAATATACAAACCAATTAAGTACTAGGTCAATGAAAAATAAAGCTATTGTACTAGGTATGGTCAGAAGTTTTTCTTCTCTTTTCCTAAACCCAATACGCATTCCCCCATTAGTACTATGATTTCTTTCCAAAAGAAAAGTTGATTATCTGACAAATTCTTTATACCATAACTCAGTCCTACATTTCCCATAATCTCTTCCATCTTTGGGTATACCTCAGACAGGTCCTTCACACAGACTCTCCCAAAGCAATCATAGAGGAAATACGGGCTAGAATTTTATGTTTTTATTTTGACCAAATAAAATGATACTCCAGGTTCATTATTAAAAATAATTTAATTATGAAATAAAATGAAAGATACCAATACAATGTCTGACATAATAATTGTAGAATAAATATCTGAGTTAAATTTAAATACAGGCTTTAGAAATACTGGGAACCTATTACTTAAATTAGGACTTAGTATCAGAAAGATCTAACTGAAAGTCCAAAAAGATCACCCAGATATACTCCAAAGACATGTTCCAAAGAAATCTTTAGGCTATTTCTTTAATAAAAAGTTTCTGACAACAAACTGTTTACGTTGCATCTGAATCATAATTGGAAAATTAATGTAGTAACCTATCCATAATAAAGATGCTCAATATTTACATGGAACATGTTAGAAGAGAAAGATTAAAAGATGGCATGAGGGGCCAGCCCGGTGGTGCAGTGGTTGGATTCACACAATCTGCTTCGCAGCCTGGGGTTCATGGATTCAGATCTCAGGCACAGACCTACACACTGCTCATCGGGCCATGCTGTGGTGGCATCCCACATGCAAAAATAGAGGAGGATTGGCACACCTGTTAGCTCAGGGACAATATTCCTGAAGCAAAAAGAGGAAGATCGGCAACAGATGTTAGCTCAGGACCAATCTTCCTCACCAAAAAAAAAAGATGGCATGTAAAACAAGTAAAATAAAGAAGCCTGTAAGTCAGTGAGAAATTCCAACATAAAGAGTGGTGCTTTTAAAAATGCACTTATTTGAAAAGTGAACAAACTTTATTAGCTGATTTAACAAAGCTTACTTCATTTCCTAGGACCTATTTTAAGAAATGACCAGACTTCATCTTGAAATGCTCAAGGTTTCAAAGGTAGAGTCCTTATACACAGGTCACAAGAAAAGCATTTCACTGCTTTTTCTAGGGGAAAGGGCCTGAAAGTGGGCTCTCTACTATAGTATTTCACAAAGCTACACTCCAATGTAAATAGCAATTATCTTTATTATTAATTTGGCATGTAACATTTTCTCTTATGATTAATATGTTTGCATGAGCACAATGAATTGTTAATTATCCCTCTATTTTTATTTAACAAAAAGAGAAATATTGATCATAAACTGGAATACAAATTAGTTGAAGGCAGAGACCATACAACATTTTATTTATTTGATATTGTCAATGATAAATTATGCTTTATCTCTAATACCTAACACACAGTAATTGCTCAGACAAAGGATGAATGCATAAATGATTCCACTTAAACTTTTTCAAAACTAACCTGTGAAGTACTGTTACACTGGCTTTAAGATGAGAAAACAGACATAGGATAGTCTGTAGCCACAAAAGATGTCCAATTTGTTTACTGACAAAATTAAGTGTTTTAAATAACTCGCCAGGTGAAAAGAGTAGGCTAAAACCAGCAAATTTAAATATAACAGGAATAAATATAAAGACCTACATGTGTACCATCAAAATGTCACTTGTACAAATAGAGGATAGGGGAGATTAGGCTGGAGGAACAATGCATATGAGGGTGGGAGATGGGAAGAGTTATCTGTAAAATTGAGCTGGCCAAAGGCTCCATATGAGCCAATGTACAATGCCTTAAAATCCTAATACAATCTCAGGTCACATTATCAGACATGTAATGTCCCAAGCAAGGAAGACAGGAAGTTCTGCTGTAATCTGTATTTGTAGGGTAATGTAGGACCTTATCATCTAAGTTATAGCAACCAGTTCTAGACATCATGACTTAGGAGAGATAATGAGTAACTGTAGTGTTCAAGAGCAGAAACCTAGGTGATAAGGTGTCTAGGAAAACTACAAGAAGTTAGGAATGTTTAACCCAGAGAAGAGGCTTAGTGGAGTAGGATCTCTTTAAATATCTGAAACACAGTTATATGAAAGTGGAATATGAATATTCATTTATGTTGCTTTAGAGGATACTTAGAACCATGAATTAAAATTATAGAGAGAGAGATTTTAGCTAAACATAAGGAAAAGTTTCTTAATAATTACACTCTTCCTACAATACACAGTAGCTGCTATGATTTACTAAAACTTTACTTTGTTATCAGGCAGTAGGGTACAATTTTGACACATATTATGTAAGGACTATCTTGCAAATATCAGCTCTAAGTGTAATTAAAAATCCTAAAGCAGAGGCTGAATGCCAGTGATTATATAGAAAAAAATAATTTGTTTTAAGATATACTTATACTGATAATTAGACAATAGTTTATAGGTTTTCCTTTTAACATCATTACTTTGCTAATTAAAAGTTCCCAAACTTAAAAATAGGTAAGTGAAAGGTGATTTTCTTAATGTTAGAAATAATTTGAACTATTAAAAATTGTACATACCTAGATAATTGGTTTTAAAGAAAGTTTTAAAACCCCTTGAAATTACCTACTGTATGTCTTTAATATTCTTAAATATTACCAAAATATGTCCAATATTTTCTGGTGCAGAAGTAAGCAATTTTAAGACAGTGTTTTTTCACTTCTAAAAACTAGGACTACTTTCAGACAACTTTAAGTTGTTTTGATTCATTAAAAAGTAATACTTACAAAAGATCTTTCAGCAGGATTTGGCTTTTGTTACTTATCATATTAGCAGACCTAACTTTTAAAATACACTAATTAATTACATGGTCATCCTTTGTTACGATGTGGTACTACTTATCAGTGAAAATCCATGTCTATATTGGAATGAAACTAGAAAGGTTAAAGAGGAAGAAAACATGCCATGCTTTACTGATGAGCGATAACATGGTTTGAAAAGGGAAAGCACTTAATTACAACAAAAAAAGACTGATGAATCAACCAAAGGCTATCATCACTGCAAATATAACTCAGTAATTGTTCTTCACATTGGATATTCTATACTCCAGCCTATTTCTTTTAAAGGTACTTAAATAGTAGGCATCTAAAGTGGTTGAATTATTTGATATATATCTCTTTGGGATCAAATTTAAAGTATAAGTAACATAAAAGCAATATACGTTAAATTCTTTTTTAAAAATAAATAAGTTTACGTATTGGGAATGGAAAGGACCCATGTCTATGTTTGACTCTATCTCAGTGACCATGAACATTGAACATGTTACTTAACCTCTTTGACTTTAGCATGTTTGTCTCCTAAGAGTGGAGACACCATTGCCCAGCATTTAGAACTGCAAGAGGTTTAATTGACAAAATATATGAGAAAACACCTAGCCAACTAGTATATATCATAAGCATTCAATAAGGGTCAATTTTATTCCTTCCAAGATAGTCTAAAAAGTCGGTTGCACTCAAGGTTTGGGCAACCCATTGATCAATGTTGTATAGATAGCTGGGATTATTATCCTTGTGCAGATAACCCTGTGTGGAATTGTTAATGCAGGTGGATCTACAACGCCACTCCTAGAAATATTAACTAATACTAATTCTGGGAGTTTGATACAAAGACATCAGCATATAACCAAGATACTGCTGAGCACCGATTACATGCAGCACAAAAGGTATACAATGGCATACAAGATGATATCTGCTTTCAAAGACTCTATTGACTCTTCAGGAATTTAACTTTTAACAAATATATTTTCATTTTTAAAATCTAATGTCTTCAAATAAACATCAAAATGTCTAAGTTCTCATAATGGTTCAATAATCTTCATTCTAAAAGAAAATGACAATATTTATAAATGGGAGTATTAATCAATGGACTTCACTACCAGGAATAAAATTGTGACTGCCTCTCTGTTGTAATTAAATATATTCCAGACAGGAAATGCTTCCAAGTAAATTTGCCTGGAAAATAATTAAATATAGAAGATTGTCTCAACATAGAAAATATTTTAGATGCCACAGAAATATTTTAAATGTTCTCTTGAAAAAGAAGTTAGCCTACTGATATGACCACATGAACTTAAGATGACAACATTCAATCTTCCTTCTCATAAATAAATGAATAAACAAAGCCCAAACCACACATGTAATTTCTCCCTCTCCTTAAAAGCTCTTAAAAGGCAGAGTATTTTACCTATTCATATTTTAGTTGTATTTTGAAATTTTCAATTACTACCATGCTGATATTTTAAGAGGATAATATAAGAATATTTAATTGAATATATCATACAATTAAAATTGTTAGAATTGCTCACAACTGGCCAGATGGATCATATTCATGGAAGATTATATCTCCTTGTTGTACCATAAAGTAACAGTTCACAGTACTAACCATAACCATAAATCTATAATGAAATACTAAACAGAATAAGGTATTCACTCATCCATTCTACATTTGACCCCAAGACTAACTGGGCTACGAGAAGAAACAAGAAATCAGGGATGAACTTCAGAAAACATCTTGGTCAGTTTACACATTGGGAGACATAAGTGAAATGTTCATCACAGGAAATGCCTACTAAAAGATCATCTTAGAGCAAATGTATAACAAAATCTATTTTTCTTGATGGCTGGTATTTTATAGGAAATAAATAAATGTATTTTCAAGGACATAAAGCAAAATAAAAATTTATCAGACCAAGATTTAAGAATATATATCACACAATCCAGTGGGTTTTTAAGATTAAAAACAAAAACCAAAACTAATAAGATATTAATATTATACTCACATTACTAGGAAGCATGGTATTTACAATAAAGGTAAAGATACAGTAGGGACGAAAAAGAGATAATTATTTAAAGGAGAAATTTCTCTAAGTGAGAAATGATGCATGACTGTATAGTGACCATTAACCCCACAGAATATTCACGTGGACATTTTAGCTTCCACCAAGGGAAACCCACCATTTCACATTTGAGGAGGGGGTAGTTCCAGTCCCTTTCCAAAGGCAGCTCTATCTTTCAGATATTTTGCGTTAGTAGCTGATTACTGAATCACATTGAACCTCAGAGCACGATCAAGAGTAGTAGTCTTAACATAAGCAGAACAAGTGGATAGAAAAGATTGAAGGCAGCATCTTTATTTAGACACAAAACAAAAAATGGAGCCAGTTAAAAAAAAAAAGAAAATGGATACTCAAAGTAGAGGATAACGAAGATAGAGTTTTAAATACATAGCTAGGTTATTTGTATTTATTTTGTACTATGAAACAAAAACAATTTGTAATAAATTAGATCAGATTATCCTGAACATTAACTATTAATCACCCACACTATGCTGTTAAAACTATCCACGGTAATCTTTTTTTGAGGGTTTTTGGGGGGAAGCACCTTAAACTAGTCTTATTGTATTGGTGTCAGACGAAAAACCCATTTTAAAGGTTATCTAACAGACACTTTACATTTATGATTATACCATACTTTCATACCACACAAATTTTTGCATAAAAGATTTTAAATTATTTTATAATTCCACATAACAGCTCATAATTATCTTAATACAGAAGGGGAGTCAGAGAACTTTTTTGGGAGAAAAGAGACTGCTAAAATAAAATTCCTAAAGAAAAAAAAAAAACTTTAAATGAGAAATGCTAAATAAATTAGGTAAAAATATCTATCTTTAAAGATCACTGCAGTAACAACAAAATGTATTGTTGATAACCATCCAATACAATTAATATATTTAAAACACAATTATTTAATGTAAAGCATTTAAAAATACTTCTGGTTCCACCCCAAGTTTAGCATAGGATCTTTCCATTTTCTCCTAGTACCCATCAGGGAATTAAGCAGCAAGAAGGAAAAGGAAGTAAGGAGAAAAGTCATACAGCAAACAAAGTCCGGGCCAGCTTCACAGGTGTGTCACACAGGGCCCGGTGCTCAAAAGGGCCCCTACACTTGGTTTTTCCAAGGAACACTATTTTTATTTGAAAAAAACACATAATGGACAAACTAAGGTTATTCAGACTTGGGCATTTGGCAGACATTTTCTTGAAAATGAACAAACTGAGCTTGTCACTTCAAGGAAAACAGCTGATAGGACTTTGTTTGCCAATGACAAAACTTTAGCTTTTAAGTAAAAATCGGACTTTTGAAAAATTTATATCCAACATCATTAGTTTTACAGCTTCCCAATAATTGAGGCCTTTTCGAATGAGACTGGCAGTGATATTAACAAATGTCATTTTTTTTGATATTGCATAAGGTGCCAAAATTTGGAGGACTGCTTAACTCAGTGACCAATGCATATTACAAAATCACGCATGATATTACAAACCATGCATGAGTAAAAGGATCCATTCGCTGTGTAAGTAAGACCAATGGGTTTTAATAAAAGAGAGTAAGACAAGTTGACTGACATAGTTTCACATTCCTCATTGCAACTAAACCTTTAAGAAACTACCACCTGTCAAATTTTGGTGTAGTATATCAATAAGATTATTTGAAAAAGCTGTTAAAATACTCCTCCCTTTTCCAACTACCTGTGAAGCCAGATTTTCTACCTATATTTTATACACTTCAACCAGAAGAGCATCACAACAGATTGAATCCAGGAGTAGATATGAAAATCCAACTGTTTTCTATTAGGCCAAATATTAAACATATTGGCAAAAGTATAAAACAACACTACTCTTCTTATAATTTTTCTTGTTTTGTAAAATATAGTTATTTTTCACTAATAAAAAACCCTTAGCTAATGTATAACGGGTTTACTATTTTTAAATTAATGAATGAATAAATATTTTTAAATTTCTGTTTCAATTTCTAATATGGCAAATAATGATATAGATAACTCACATAAACAAAAGGTTGTTGGAGCCCTCAAAAAGTTTTAAGAGTGTAGAGGAGTCCTGAGATTAAAAAAAATTTGACAACTGCTGCTCTAGGAAATGAACTAGAAAATAATCAGCCTCTTAGCTCTTTTAAAGAATGCACAGTTATCAACTCTCTTTAGATTCCTTTAATCAAAACTCTGTGTTTCCATAAAATACCACTTCAGCTGAACCCTCTAACAACTTAATCCACAAGCAGGATAGTTAGCTACTCATAGTCCTCCAGGCTAACTAGAGTTAGTACCAAAATTTAGGCAAACATTTGTAACAAGGAGAAATGAAACATCTGGTGAGACCGGCTCTGTGGCATAGTGGTTAAGTTCACACACCCTGCATTGGCAGCCGAGGGTTTGAGAGTTCAGATCCTGGGTGTGGACCTACACACTACTCATCAAGCCATGCTGAGGAGGTGTCCCACATACAAAATAGAGGAAGATTGTCACAGATGTTAGCTCAGTGACAATCTTCCTCAAGCAAAATAGAGGGAGATTGGCAACAGACATTAGCTCAGGGCCAATCTTCCTCACCAAAAAAAAAAGAAAGAAAAGATGAGAGCTATCATGTGCTCATCAATGACACTCATTGTGAAGCGCATCAATATCATCAAGAATATCAACAATGCCAAAGGATTCTCTACACCCCAATTGGTTGGGGATATGCTTATTCCACCAATTAACAAATGGTAAATGATCTTTTTTCTAAAAACTCGCCTGATATTCCAAAATTCCTGATGATTCAAATAGCTCTTTTAAGGTTCAGTTTTAAAAAGTTGTATAAAGAAATGGACAGAAAGTAGAAGTGTTCTAATAATCAGTGAAAGAGAAATGTTATAACTTATAATGAGATTTTAACTTTATTTTCTAACACTCCCAAATGCCTTCTGGATTGTACCAAAACCACAGGCGAGCAATTATCATTGTAACCTCACAGACATCTGAGTAAAAATCAAGACAACCTGAATATTTTCTTTTATCATCCTCAAATCCTTCCCTTCTGAATCACTCCACCATTTAGCCCAATCAGCAATTAGTATTTCAGAATTGGCTGTCTCTGCTGTCACATTTCTCCCCTAGGGTAGCAATTCCAAATTCCAAATTCCATCCAACTAGCGCCTACGTTCCACTTAGAGAAAGGAAGCCTCAAGAAAAAAAGATAAGGCTACTTGATCCCATACTAAGTTCATTAGAAATTGCTCTAATACAAACAATTACTCGGTAAGGCTTTTTTCCCCCAATATATTCTATAATTATTGTTTTCCAAAACATTTTAAAGTTATTTTTTTTGCCCATTTGTAATTTAAACAATCAGAAAGGATGCTAGGTCCATCTGTGAATTAGATATATTCAAGTTAGTCAAACGTTTACTACTGATATTCTTAGCAGTACTGAACCGTACACTTTAAAAATAGCTAAGATGGTAAATTTTACGTATGTGTTTTTTTACCAAAGAAAGAAAAGAAAAAAGAAAAACCATTGAATGATGCAATTTGAATGGGTGAATTGCATGGTATCTGAATTATAACTCAATAAAGCTGTTATTTTTTAAAAAGTATAAGTTTGCTCCTAATTCATTTTTAAAAGGAAAAAAAAGGTTTACTGCTGAGATATAAAGACTAATTTTTTGACAAAATAAGAGAGAAAATTTACATAAATATGTACAAAATATAGTAGGCATTTAAAAATTATTTTAATATAAATAATTAACATATTTCTTTTCACGAGTGATTTAAACCTAACACCTATGCTAGAGTTTCTTCCAGAAGTCAATAATATCTTCTAGCTAATAAAAAGGCAGTTCAGGTTAATAATGTTTTAACACTGGATTCAAAATCAAAAGAAAACATTTCTAGTCACCCGATATTTCAAATAGTGAAAACAGACAACTTACGACTGATAACTTAATTGTAAAAAGATCAATTCAGCACTGGTAGGAAATAGGTCTAAATATCAAAGTAGATTCTTCCAAAGAAAAGAGACATTTTTCAAATCAGCATGTGGCACTGCAAAACCTCATGACAGAAAATAAAAAATAAAAAAAGATCACATGATAAGAAATGAAACAGTCAAAGATGAAAAGGATCTTTGCTGTGGAGACTAAAAGCTAAATTTTAGCCAAGTATATTTAAAACATGAACAGGCACAGAAAGCCACCAGTGTTCACAATTAGGGGCAGGACAAAGTAGCAGTGATCTTTCTGACAAATAAATTACTTGAAATATTGCATGACTTGCTACACAACACCCTTATTACTTTCAATTTCCAAGTGCAACCAAAAGATGGGTCCAATTATGACATCAATACAAGCTTTCTTTCAAGAGGGAATGAAAGAACAGTAAATCCCAGTGGACACGGGAGTTCTGCAGCAGAGATGATGTAATATATAAAAATAGACATCCTCTAACAGAAGCTGAAACTTGTGTAAACAGCACACTGCATACTACTCTCAACTGCCTTGCATGAATTTGCAATGCGTACTGTTAATAGCACGAGAGAAATCATTTCATGTTTTAAACTATTTCCTGATTTACATTTCAATTTCTATACATACTCAACAGTGTAATTTGTCAATCTATATAAATTAAATCAACATAAATACCTGATTATAACTGCAACAAAGAGAAATAGTCCCCCTAAGGCAAGGAGATTGAGACCACCGCAGCAGTTTTAACATGCTGCGTTTTGCCAGAAATTGCAGCACATATGGCACAGTATTGTTACGTCCACCTATTGTTCAAAGACCCTTCCACAGGGATCTGTCTGCAAGATGTTTAAATGCAACATGATCTGGGTGAAGAGGAACCAGTTAACCTCCTGATAATGAGTGTGAAAAGCAAAGGATACTTTTGACACTTCTCTTTAAAAGACTCTTTGATGCAAATATAAAACATCAGGCACGCAATAATAAATAATGTCTAGCAAAATTTGTGGGGTTTTTTTTTATATATATCACTCCTCTCTAACACTCTTGCCACAACTCTGTTTTCCATTCTTTATTACCTGATTCAGTTTTCACATTTCTATTGGGCTTTCCTGGATTAAAGAATATTTTCTTTTGAGCCAAGGCATTAAGACCATTCAAGAAGCCATGCCTTATTACTCAGGGTGCCCTGTCTATGTGCCTCCATAGTACCTGGAATTCCCTACATTTTAGTTGCCCATTTATTTATCTATATTCCCTGTGAGACTATAAGGGCAAGATATAAGGTCTTGAGGGCAAGATTCTGTCTGTCCTGTAGACCTTTATAGCCCTAGAGTCTGGCACAGACCTGAAACAAGGTGGGCACTCAGTACATGTCTGTTAAAAGAATAAAAGTATGTAAATGAAAATACTGAGCTTTTCCTCTCTATGATACAAGAAATAGAATACGAACATTTTTGAAACTCTATCCTATTATAATTCACAAAGAAGCACGGATGGCAATATTGAAGACAAAGTCTTTAAGTTCAATTGAGCAAACATATGCTTGATGAATTTAAATTAAAGAAGAATGAAAATACTGAAATAATTAAGAAATCTCCCCTATATTTGAATAATTTCTATATAAGTATACAAAGAGATTTTAACATATCATATGAATAACCTGTAGTCATGTGGGATATGATATAAACTGATTGTTATAAGTTAAAATTCTAAGATCTTAATATTTTAGGAAATTTAATAGATACACAAGTCATTGATATATTACTCAAAACGTATTCTCTTACTTTTATGTAGCAAATATTGGATTAAATGAAGGAGAACTCAGTAAAAAAATTAAATAAATAACTGAAATAATAAGTGACAAAGAAAAGCTATAACGTAAGTGAAAATATTGCCTACTTCTAATTCAAGTACAATAGCTCAAGTCAAAAAGTCTAATGCCAAATAAATGTGTGTAGTGACAGAAACAATGTAATTTTTTCATGTTTCAATATCTAAACAATTTTTGAAACTAATCAAACCTACCAAGAAGTCCTTAACTGAAGATGAAACCAATCTAAATCAGATCTATCTCTAAAAAAAAATCTACTTCAGAGATATATAATATGTAACCTAAGAATAATTAGATAACCATTATAAAAAATAGGATTTATATTATTATAAAGCATAACCTGATAAAAATGGGACTTATTTACATAAGCCTCATAAATGAACCAATCTTTTATTGGTGCCACATTTTATAGATATTGTATTATCACTGACTATAATTAAAAACTATTCCCATATTGGGCCGGCCCCATGGCTGAGTGGTTAAGTTCGCGTGCTCCATTTCAGTGGCCCAGGGTTCGGATCCTGGGGGCAGACATAGCATCACTCATTAGGCCATGTTGAGGCGGCGTCCTACATGCCACAACTGAAGGAGCCACAACTAAAATATACAACTATATACTGGGGGGATTTGGGGAGGAAAAAAACAGGAAAAATAATTATTCCCATATTGTATTATACACTGCATTCAACTTACATTATATTAACTTAATTTTACGCAATATTTTTCATTACTTTTGTACATCTTCCCCAAGAACTTTAAGCCTAATCTACTGAAAAAATTCAATACATAATCATTAAACAGTGCTCTGAAGTGTATATTCACATTGTAGAAAAGGACTACTGATAAAATGTGGGAGAATCTTTTTATACAATCAATAGTTTTCATTATTTCAAAAATTTTGCATTGATTGAAACTTGATGAATATGTTTTCTGTTATACTGTGTTCAAATCCTCCTAGTTCAAATTTGTATAAAACAGAGCCACATTCTTTTGGGGGAGTAGGAGTGGGAATGGAAAGTCAATCAGAACTTCAAAGTGTGGAAAGGATTTTAATTATGCAACCAGCCAAGAAAGGCTGGAAACTTTTGAAAAGTCCATTGGTACACATAACCTCCATAGTGTGGACAGTTTTCAATCTAGTATCTCTGTACAACTTTTGCTCTTTCAAACTGAGAAGAGAGTCGAGCCATTTTTTCATTAGTACCAGTTTCGCCATCACTCCAGTTAGGCACAAGTTAAGAAGGTCCTCTTTCTGCCCCTTAAGTCCTACTACCTCTCCTCTCCATTTTTATTATGGAACTCAGATTTCCCTGCCCACACAAACTTCTAGAATAAATTACCCATGAATGCAGAGAGGGCCTGTAATTATGAGTAAAATAAACAAAGCCTTTTTTCCCCTACCCTATTCTGAACCTGGAGACAAGGTAAACCTTTCAAAAGCCCCAAGTCAGTCCCCTTAGAGACTGACCCCAAATCTTCCACCCTTTGCCAGGAACCTTATCTACTACCTGCCTCTATAACCTTTACCAACAATAAGACTGAAAATTCATGCCACATCCTATTTTCTGGCAGTCTTAAATACAGCCTCAACCTCCACTCATCAAAATATAAGAAAATGCTAATGAAGTCATCTCCAATCTTCCCTTCTCACTGCATTTTAAAATGCTTCTTCTCTCTGCAAACCTCACACACTTGTCTTGAAAAAATGTCCTAAAAACACTCTACATGGACTATATGAGTATTCGTGTTTCTGAAGAAAATTATTATAATCTGTTTTAAACTACTGCAACACATCTAATTTTAAAAAGTGTACATAAGGTATACATCATAACTCAGTGCACATTTGAAATTTAATTCCTAGCTCTAAGTGGGAATTAGACTAACTGGTAATTTTCATACTAAAAAAGAAGATGATTAATTACATACTGATGTATCTTTTAAAATATTAAAGTTATATGTTTTTAAAGTATACTTTTACCAGATAAAAGCTCAAAACATTGATGCAATTAAAAAATTCTGATACAATTTTATCAAATTTAAAAATTGTATCAAAATTTTTTAGCTTTATCACATCATTTAAAAATTAGCAGTGCCTCTAAAATACAATATAGCAATCATGCCACCTGTGGCATTTTAATACGTATTCTCTTGTATAGAGCATAAAGTAACTGCCTCTTTTTAATTTGAAAGAATATATAAATATTTTATGCTTTCAGGCAAAGTTACTGTAATAGTCAAAGGTATTATATTGATGGTAGACTTCTTCTAATATGAATTAAATTACTCATGATCTTTCTCCTTGCAATAAGAAAACACAACTATAAAATTTTACTAGTTACTTAACCAATTAATTTCCAGAGATAAATCAGATTTTCTTCCTTGACTCCCAATTCCCTGATAACCCCAAATTTGACCCATAATTTCAAAAGAGTAACACTGAAAATCATAAATTAGTCATGTATTGGCATGAAAGAAATGAGCACAGATACTATGATAGGCCTTGATTAAAATACAGAATGAAATAAAAGTATGAAATCCAGTTATAAATAAAGGACAAATAAGAAAATACAAGCAATTTTAAATTCTTATTTCCTTTTTGACTAAGCATTTATTCTATCTGACTAAAATTTTCCCAGTGGTCTCCCAAAATGTTCTCATACTAGATTCCTGAAATTTAAAGCTTTTGCCTATAGCATTTAAAATGTAAATATCTAATGGATTTGCCATAACCTTTCACACAAAAAGCAATTAAACTTCCATTATATCTATCTGTCTATCTTTGTTTCTCGACTTGCAAAGCAGTTTAGTTAAGAACATCCACTCGTTTTTAAAAATGAGTAGGTTGCACTTTTATTCTTTCTTCAAAGAAGGCGGGCAATTCATCCCTACATTTGCACAAATAAAGCAGCCAGTACCATCACCTAAACCACTGATAGTTTCAAAGTTTTAAGAGATTTTACTAAATCAGGGCAAAATACAAAAGAATAGGACCAAGCAAAACACATCAATATTATAAACTCATTAGTTACAAGGCAAATTCACAAATAAACTTAGGTTAGTATTAGGAGACCACACACAAATTACAATACCTGAGATTTAGTGCATTCCTTTGAGCCAAAATGAAATGAATGCCATAAAGGAGGAAAGGAAAAGATGAACATTATCAGACATGCTATATAGTATATCTGCCAAAATGAAGATAATGTTAAAATTAGGTTAAGAATGACCATATAGAATTGCCTATACATATAATGTTCTCTATGTTCTTGGCCATGCACTTGAAATGCACCGGTAATCATTTAAAATCACCTGTGAAGTATGATCATGCATCTTTTAAATAAACTTTCCTCTGTCCCACCTTACTAGGGTTCTTTCGAAGAAAAGTATTTCTTTTAAGAATGAGTAAATATGACTTGGGCTAACAAAGAATAATAATTTTCATTTAATTCTTTTTATTCTGTGGTACCATATATACAAAACAAAATTTTATTGTTTTCAAATGTTAAAATCATGTATTTAGGTGAAATAATAAATATTAGATAAATATAATTAAAACACAATATGCAAAAAGAACAGGATCCAATATTTCCAATTATGACAAAGTTGTTGCCAATCTGAACTTACTAAAATTAATATCAACGTGTCAAATTTAGTAAACTAGCACATGATCCACTAGTAATAAAGTTAAATTTTTCATCTTAGTACTGAATTTTTGCTAATAAAAGTATCTGTTGACCAGGTAAGACATTTTTTAAAACCACTAAAAAAAAAAGCAATCTTGTAATAATAAAAACTACACATGTTTTTAAAAAAGGGGAGTCATGTAAGAAAAGCAAATGAAATATTTCATAAAAGGGGAAAGCATGGAGATGGGAGAGAGAAACAGTTATAAAATGACACCCCCCCCCCAACATAAGTGTGACAAATATGACTATAAAATTAAGCCAATCAGCTTTAACACTAAATTTTAAGTGACCCACACTCCTGCCAACTGTCCTTGTATGGAATCTGATTTGGAAAAATGATTCCAAAGCAGAAAGAATATTAATAACATTAGTACTAGACTAAAATATTATAATATATTATACTATTAATATGTACAACTATTTTTAATCCATATTTCCTTCTTCCAAAATGCTACATCTACACTAAAAATACTACCTTCTTTTGTAGACAACGGTAACAAAAAAACCTTTCATAGGTTTTTTTTTAATACCAAGTCTCTCCAACAGACAAACAAAGCTGTCTTTATGATGAGCAAAAAGCAACCCTTTCCAAAAGAGCTCAATGAAATGATTCAACTATGAAATTCATGATAAATTAAAATAATGCATGGGTAGTGAAAGGAGTAGGCGGGTAACTGGTGGTCAAAACTGCTTAAATATTCAAATACAAAGAGCTCTCAGAAATAGAACATATGAAGTGTGGGTATAAAATATATCATATCACTTAAAGTTACTAAAAATTGAGTACATAGTTTTAAGTCTATATAAGTTTTCCCATGCATTTTGCATTTATACTTATTTGCAAAAAGAAAGAAAAGAATAGGTAAGAAAAACAAATGAGAAACGTAAAATAGTTGTCAATTACCTATTTTTTTATCATATTTTTATTTTAAAATTAATTTCACATATAATGACTACTCATTCAATGGTATTATATGTATAGATAAACCATCTTTGACCTTAAGATGACATACATAAGAATTCAAGTTACTTCCTTTTTAAAAACAGAAATTCTCAAATACATTTGCAACTATTTTGGATTGGCCATTGGGGGAAATATACATAGTGCAGCTAAGAAGAAAGAAGGGAATAAGAAAAGTAAGGCTCTAACACAGACTATAGTGAGGTCTTGTACAAATCACTCATTATCTGTGCCTTGGTTTCCCCAAACATAAAAAGTAGCTTATCGAATATTTATGAAATAAATTACAATTAAGTGGGCTATAGCATTTAAGAGGATCTTTGAACCTGTTAGAAATACTTTAGATCATCTTTACATTGGGATTTTAAAAAGTATCATTTTAAATTGTGCTCTCACTTCATTGTATTAAAAACAAAAATATTCACAGATAATATTCTCACAATGGTATGAAAAGCTATGAAAATAATATGTAATTTTTATGTATCTACTTTTTGAATAAAAAACATGTGTGATACCAGTCACTGGGGTTGAGGGGAGGCTAACATTTTAGATTAAGGTAAAAACTTAAAATATCCCAGTTACGATTTTTACATGATCACAAAGCTGATCCTCAGAGAATAATTTAAGAAATACAAAAGCTAAACAATGTCTTTCTTATTTCAGTGCTCTTTAAAACCACTCATATTATGTGTGTTTCCAGCAAAATCTGCATGTTGCATAAGTATACCATAGAAAGGAATCATTCATCAAA